>NC_092793.1:31183034-31486064 GCF_918797505.1 Bemisia tabaci
AAATTCATTCCTTTTATAAAATTGAATTTCAAAATTTTCAACCTGACAACGCTGTGATGGGGATCAAAATTTTTGGGGGGTCTTGAAACTTTCAGAGGTATTATGTTTAAGCCAAGCAACACATAAAAAAGTTTTATCTCCATCAAAGCAAGGTAAGGGGTGCGGTGGGTTTTCCTCCGTTCACGGTCCCGAATTTGACCCTTTAAAACTTAAAACTGGCTTTACTTTCAAGGAGCTCAATACGATATTTTAATTTTTGGCGGGATTGTTAGTGGAGGTTCCCTTCTGCAAGGTCTTGAAGGTCCCATCAATAGGTATTTCCATTTTATCTACGTTTTTTCAAGCATATTGTAGGAGTTGTAAAAGCGGTCTGCAAGAGCGCAGCGAAGCGCCTTCAATTTTGCTTGATACCCTAAGCTTCACTGCAGAGTTAGTTTAGTTGCTTAACCCAACCGAACCTAGCTTCGCTTAATACTCTTCACCTCCCTTCCGTTTTTCGAGCATAAAAAAGGATGACGATTAAACGGCAACACTGCTGTTATGTCTTGTTCATGTTAACACCTCGTAAGCGCAATATCTCAAAACGGGAACACAAAGGATACTGATACATACGCCGCTCCGTAAAAAAATTATAGTTGTTATTGGTTTAAATGAGTTATGCAATGAAGTTCAGAGATGTTTTCTGACACGACTATAATGCTTATATTTAAATCGTAGGAAAAAACACTAAAAAGCAAAAATTCGGCTTGCGGCTACAATTTTCTAACATGACTTCAGAATGGCATCCAGTTAAATTGTTGACAATTTCTTATTCAATTTCGGAAAGCTAATTTAAAGAAACATCAGTAAAAGTCCCAATTTTTTACTTATCGCTATTAAAAGGAATTACCAATGTCCTCCTTAACCCGGTACTCTACCCCTCCCATTGATAATCATGGAATGACTATGTCCCTGAAATTTTCAAAACCCCAAAAAGCTTTTTTCCCGCTGCAGTATTGCGAAGTTGGAAATTTTGAAATTGAATATTAAAAAAAGAAGAAGGCTTTTGAGTTGCGCTAAACAGCCAGTATTTGATGTAAAAGAGACCATAGCTTTTTCAGTGCTTTCTAAGCGTTGTCGACATTTTAACAAACTTTAATTATAATCACATTTCTTCGATGGTACGCAACAATGACCGATTGGGCAATCTGAAAGCCGGCCACTACGTGAAACTGGCCGCTGACGTGGTGAATTTGAAAATGTTACAAATTATGCAGATTGCAAGGGTGCATTTCAGACTTTCCTGATGTAACCAACGTAATTTTCGAGCGATTTTACACACAGAAATTCTATTCACCTAGCCGTATCTCCTGCGTGCAAAAGACCCTTTCGCTTTTTTATTCGCGATGCAACAATATTATTGCGCGTTCAGACAGGCTCTCTGATTGTGCTTGTAATCTTGAGGACGTACCAGTAAAAAGCGCCTTCAATTTCGAGTGATGCATTTCTGTTGGCTTAGCAGTAAGTATAGTTGTATTCTCTCGCAGCGAGTCCATCAAATTAGACGTGTTCAGGTACTCAAAAAGCTAAGAGCCGTGATTCAATATTTTGCCTCGTCCACGCGCGCCCTAAGTGGGCGCCTCAAAAACAATAGCTTTTCATTGTCAGTTTTTATTGTTCTCGGAACAAAGGGGAGCAGAAAAGAGGTGAAGAACTAAACTCTAACACCAAGCAGTACGAGAATAAAACGAGGTAACCGAGAGGAAGAGTTTATAGCTCTGCCGTGTTAAGGGAAAACGCCGTATGAACCTCCAAGCTATGTCTTTTCTTCGATAAAACATGGGTTCCCTGGTTAAATTATAAATATTTTTCTTTCAATTTTTCAGAGAATTTTGTCCATATTTACATCTAAAGTTCCGGAACTTTTAAGGAAATATATTCAAAACTTTCCTCAAAACTGAACATTTTATCGAAGGAAATTTGGCAACCCTCGAATGTTCATACGGCGTTCTTCTTTGGCACGGCAGGGCTGTTTTTAATGTTATTTGAAGTGCCGTTTCTTTCACTTTTTGATTCGATCGATCTGTCCCTGAGCTCTCATTTCCAGGATACAAGTACATACTTTGGAATTTAAAAAAACTTTTTAAAAGCTTACACTAATTTTTCGCATTTGTGCTCGAATTTTAAATGGTGGAATGACAACAGACTTCGCTTCAGAGATTTCTAGAAAATATTGAGGCAACATCGAAATTCTGGCTTCCTACGTCCACTTTCTGGTTAACGGAAGAAATCTGTTCATTCCGGTTTCTGGTCTGGTTCTGGTCCATTTAATTGGAAAATTCCAATGTTCTGCCACTCAGTGGGCTGATAATTGATATTGATAGACAAAGCTACGAACAAAGTAGACATATGAAAAGTGTAGCGATCCTATTGGTGGAGGTGAGTGGTTGCAACTAACAAAGTAGGTGAGTAATAGACTAACTGACGTCATCCAGCGAGAGACCATTCAGTTAGTCAATCATTTTCTCCCGTATACTATGACAGCCACCCTTATCAACCAAAAGGGAGCTCTATTTTCTCTTCGTCTCCTTTGTCTAATGCTTTGTCTACTAATTTCAATAATCAGCCTGCAGGAGTTTTTTTCATGAAGAGCCAAAGTGGAGGTTCATTCAACACATTTTAATAATTTTACGAATCACATTCCATTTTGTGAAAATAATAATGGTTAGCGTGGAATGGAAATTCACGGATAAACTCAGAAAGACTTTAATCACCCTCAGTACACCTGACTTATCAAGAATCCTAGTGAAGATGAAATCCTGATTTCAGTGTTTTGGAATCCATAAGTAAATGAAAAGAAATAATTCGAACATAGCTACATATAGATATGCATATTACATGACTGTAATTTTGATATGCATCACACCGTTTTACTGAATCCAATTACAGCTGATCTACACCAAAAGTTTTTTGGAACGAAAAAACCTACATGCATCTGCTAGAAAGGTGCTTTGATCCATTCGGAGTTAAAATATCCCCCTTCCTGCACCATCTCCCGGTAACTGCAGATGTATGAGTACGTAACACTTGTAAAAGTATGTGAGTGTGCATGATTTAGAGGAGGGTATCAGTTTACTTTAACAAAATACTTGCGTGAGTTGGGCTCCAAAATAGATAAATATGTGTCATGATGTCGTATCATACGCTCATATCATGACTGATTGGTACGGGCACATTGGCAGCAACTCAATTTTCCATGGGAGGTGAAAAAAGGGTTTCCATCGAAAGTAAGGTTGCCAAAATAAACGGCATTTTTTTCAATTTTTAAAGCGGAGATCCGAACAGTGTATCGGTATTTTAACATATGAATGGCTGACAACCGCGATCGAAAGCGCTAACGATGACACGAATTCTCGCCCTTCATGGAACGCGTGAATACTCTGCAAAAGACGGGGGGTATGGGAGAAGTTTCTCAGGTATTGTTTTCATTTTTTGGGGTCATCATTTTTCAAAGGGCTCGAGCGCCATCAGTAGCGTGGCGTGCTTTGCGACGAATCGATTGATCTGCCGATTGGACCTATGGTGAAGGATCGATTCCCAACGGACACCTTAATGATCGATTCTTTAACGTTGCTCCTAATAGGGAAATATCGATACCTAGTCGATTATTCACGTTTCACCACTGACGAGGGACAGAGCGCGAGAGCTGGGGTATGAAACGTTCGGACACACTCCAGCAGCGAATCGCCTGATAATTTATTCATCCTTTATCTTTTCACTCATATCCGTTTATTTTTGTCGATTATTTCTATCCCTGCTGTGCGTTGTAATGAAACATTGGATCCCAAAGCGTTTCCGTCGTATATCAGCGACCCCGGTCTCTTTTATAATTTCGTTATTTATACGTTCTCGGTGTAAATGTCCGTCTATTCGACGCTTTCATTTGTTCGAAATTTTTATTTTACAGATTTCTATAAGGACTGAGTTTTAGACACACTGGAAAAAAAAACACATTGGATCTGGAGTCCAGACTCTTGAAAAAATTGACAAAAAAAAATACTCTTGATTCAATCGGATTTTTGCTTGGATCAAAACGAAATCCGCTTAAATTAAGAGGCTTGGTTCTTGATTTAAGCTAGATTCTGATTGAATCAGGAGTACTTTTTTTTGTCGATGTTTTTAAGAGTCTGGACTCTAGATCCAATGCGTTTTTTTTTTCCAGTGCATGATAGTGCACGAGAAAATAAGAAAAATAGACCGCTAGTAATGAAGTAACTAAAAAACTGTATAAATTAAATGATGCTCTATGAATAAAAAATAGTGTATTTTTTTCGGAAAATACACTAAAAGGTCAAGAGAGAATTTGCCGTGAGCCGTAACAGTGTAGAAGCCAAATAAATTTACACACTTCTGAACTGCGACAGAAGATCGTCTAACGTCACTTTCGCATGTACACAGAAAGAAATAGATTGCTGATTTTACAATTAAATTGTTAAAAAAATATGTCCGACATGTTTTAAATGTACATTTTACAATAGTAGAAAGCTAAATTAACCACAAGTTAAATTAACATTTTTGTATTCTATAATTTACATAGAAACACTTTTTTTAACTACAAAATTGTTAAAGAAGCAATTTCATTTTTTTCCCCTTTAAAGTGAGGAGAAGAATCAAGATGATGGATCAACCATCGCAGTTTGAAATAGCGTACAGTTATTTGAAGGCCATATCAAGAAAAAAGGAAGAAAAAAAATGCTAAAAAGAGCTATATTGCATTGTTGCATGTAAATCCCATGCATATGTATATTTCTTTTTAGCATGAATACGTCCATTTAAACTTTTGAATTTTTAAATTCTTGTAAATTTGATTTCAAAAGCTTTCGAGTCGAAAACTACTCTACAATATTAATATGCACAGAAATGAATTAAATAGGTGCTATCCGTCCGCTATCTTGCAGTTTTGAACAATTTGACCGAGTTTTTCACAAACGAACCAACCCGCATTTTCGAAGAAATTGGGTTAAAAATGTTTTTGAGTTCCACTAGCCGTACGTTTTATCCTGCCAAAAACTGGAGGTCGAAAAACAGATATTATTTTGTGAAAAGAGGGGTTGAATTTCATTTTCTACATTGAACCTTAAGTAGGAATACAACTTCAAACCTATTTTTCTCTGTCTCAACTTAATGTGGGTTGGTTCCTTTCTGATGAACTCTGTCCAATTTGTCCTTAAATTAATTTTTCAGCTAAAACATCGGTCTGAACTTTAAATTTACTCCACATAGTTGTGACAAAGTTCGCTGTGCTAATTATCTTGTTTCTCTCGAGATCATACTTAAAGGTTGCGACTCGCGAATGACTAGCGCATTGAACTATCTCCAATGCGATCGAGGTCCGATCCGGACCACTTGCGCCTGATTTTTAATGAGGTTGCAAAATATCAACAAAAAAAAATGGGGTCGGTGCCCCCAAAGGTTTTGGTCAAAGTAACCCCACGTAAAACTAGCCGAAAAAAATTAAACGAGCTTTCGGCAACTTTGTCTTCTACTTCTCATATTGAAGCCAAACAGTGGCGTGGCGTGCTTTGCGATATATCGATTGTAATGCCATTTAAACCTATGGAAAAGGATCGATAAACAGAGTGTTCGTAGCGAACACCTTAATAATCGATTCTTTACCATGGGTTTAAATGGCAGAACAATCGATACATCGCAATTCACGCCACGCCTCTGAAACTAAATGCCGGTTACTTTTTCTTGCTGTGTGGGGGTTTAAGCGTTGCGTTTTGTTTGTGACAGGCTTATTCCATTGCAAATGCCCAGGACGGCGCCCCAACCCCCCTCCCCCCCTCGCGCCCCTCCCGGACCCCCACCCCTTCCACATCCCCGTGCACGCTAACGAGTTAATGATGCGTTATCGGAATGTAAATATAATAAATACCCAAGTGAAGAGACGCGATTTTGATCTGCGATCAGTGGGGTTAATTATCAAGGCACCGCGGCGCTGTGTTGCCGTCTCCTACTCAAAATTTGAGGCGACGCAAGCTGATAATTGAAATGGAGATGTTGCATGTGTGAGGAATTTGCGATTTGACTGTTGATTCTTAGGTAAAAGTTCGCGAGAAACACAATGATGCCACCGGTTTTCTCTGAAATCGTCTCCCAAACTCAAAAAAAGCTCTCAAAGTGAGGCCAAAATGGAGGGGATATCCCACGCTACCCTGAGAGTCCACCTCTACATCAAAACAATCTCTCCATGCAAAGATAGGGAGCAAATACATTGACAGGGCTGCCACAGGGCTTCATTTGGGGACTCCAAAATTGAAAACACGGCAACCCTGCTAATGTATTTGCTCCCAATCTTTGCATGGAAAGTTTGTCTTGATGTAGAGGTGGACTCATAGGGTAGGGTGGGATATCCCCTCCATTTTGGCCTCACTTCGAGAGCTTTTTTTTGAGCTTGGGAGACGATTTCAGGGAAAACCAGTGGCACCATCGTGTTTCTCGCAAACTTTTACATAAGAATCAACGGTCAAATCGCAAATCCCTCACACATGCAACATCTCCATTGATAGAAAGGTGATTAACAAATGAGACAACCGGTTAGCCCAATCTTCGTATCAAAAAGCAACGCTCACACTAAAAACTGATACATCCCCCCCCCTCTTTTTTAGCCATTTACGGGTATATAGGCGGTGGTATAGCCATAAAATTCTCTATGGTGGGATTCCAGAATATATATCTTAAAAAATTATATTATTGAGGGGAAATTATCCGGTCTTGGGGGCTGATCCCTGAGGACTCCCTCTTCCCTTTCCGCGGCTACTGAAAAAAGGGTTACCTCACCGCAGCATCACCTTCTTGAGCTCTTCATGAGCTGAGGCGCAATCATCGATACTTCACCATTTGAAGCTATGGTAAAGAATCCATTATCAAGGTATTCGTTATGAACATTCCGATGATCGATCCTTTTTTGTAGGTGTTGATGGTAGATCAATCTATTCACCGAAAAGTACGCAACAAATGGGGATTGTATACAAAACCAATGACAACTTCGTATTTTTCACTTTCAAAATTTGAGAATTTTATATCCTTGGACCTCACGCAAGTGCACTGAGCACACAAGAGTGTACTACACTGAGCTTTCAAACGTTACACTCTTGATACGTTTCGCTGAATGCTCTCCTCGAAATCATGAAGCCACTAAGCGGATCAAATGTTTAATATTAATTCGGTGGAGGGAACGGACCACTAGACAAGGTACGAATTTAAGCGATCTGATACATGTTCCTTAACCAGAATTTCACGTAAAACACGATTAGCGCAACGAATATTACCGAAACTAACTCCTAACGAAGATATTTACGTTTTTATTTCACATTGGTCATGAGGACTTTGAACTGCCCGCTCACTAGAAACTCAAAGCTCTACGTGAGTCGAATCGTGCACTACAACGGTTTCTGCGAGCTTCCGAATCGAGCAAAGTTCATTTCCCACCATTTGTTGTTCAAACTATAAGCAATTTGCTATAGCTGAGCCAAAGCGTCAAAATTGAGATTGCCAGATGTTTAAATCGCAGATACTGTCATGATAACGTTTAGCGCGCGATGTGAATCACGTAGAGCATTGAGTTTTCATGAGCGGGTGGTTTGAATTTACGCATCAAGAATCATTAATTATCTTCGTGAGGAGTTGATATCGGTAATTTTCGTTGTGCGCATCGTGTTCTACGTGAAATTTTGGTTAAGAATAACGTATCAGAATGCTGAAATTCGTGCCTTGTCTAGTGGTCCATTGTTGAGCTACTGCCTTTCATTCGGCAACAATGGCACCAATTAATATCATTAGCCATTAGCTCTGCCGCCGTTTGTAGTACGTATAATCCGTTCAGTGGTTCTCAGGTGGGTCTCCCTTCCCCTTTCTGTTCGCAACTGAGATTTGCACCATGTAAATCAATTAGACTGTGTTTGTTGTTACACTCACATTCATAATTCTATTATGTCTAGACTAAGATAGTTAAATAGCTAAGATGGCTAAGACTAAGCCTTACGGAGTTTTTACAATAGTTCCTGGCACTTCCTCGTCTAAGAATGTAAGGCTTCGTAAGAAAAAATCCTTTTCCCTTAATTCTAATCGAAGAAAAGCATCAAAAGAGGGAAATGACGAACGCACAAAAAATAGTTTACTTTACACTTGGGTCATTTGATTGAGACACAGAGTAATTTTTTAACGGTTATATTCTACGTATTTCTGATGTTTCATTTCTAATTGGGTAAAACCTCGGGGAACTTTCAAAACTGTATACATTTTTACAACTCATACTAACGGAAATGCTGCGATTTGATATAGACGATGAAATTAAATGATGTAAGTAACGAGTACGAGCATTCTTCATTCTTTTTATCCTTAATTTCATTCATTAGAAATAATAAAAATTATTGACGAATGCTCCGCGCCAACCTCCATTCAAATTAAACTCGAATTATTATTTAAAACACTGACACGGTGGATGACATGTTTAACCCTAGTCTGCCTGAGTGGGGTCAGATTGACCCCACGGGAGTTTCAACTCTTTGCCATTTTTCGTGGTATGCACGAAATTTTTTGTCCTTCACAGATAGCTCTACAAAAACATCTAGGAACACGGTTTTGAAGGGAAAATAAAAAAAAATAAAAAAAATGTGCATTAGAGATCAAAAAATTCACGAGTACCCCTAGAAAGCCTGAGCGGGGTCAGATATTCTTATAACATATATTTTACCATTTAGCATCACAAAAGCTTACTTTGAAGGTGTATTCATTTTTCTCTTTTTAATTTTTTTCAGAAACTTATAAAACAAGCAAAATTTTTTCAGATTTTTTTCGTTTTCAGTATTTAGTAGCCTTGTGATTTTTTTTCTCATGCTGAGAACAACATGGCAACATGTGTATGATAAAATGGTTGCATACCCTGCGCCGTGTTTTTTTTAAAACTTAGATATGCTTTATTGTTAAGGCCTGTAAGGTTAGTGCACTGATATTAACTAAAAACATGAAAAAAGCATAGTTAACTAATTGATTTTCAGCCTGAGCGGGGTCAAATTGACCCCGCTCAGGCTTTCTCGTTGGTTCAGAGGCTCAGGCAGACTAGGGTTCACATGTTTTTCCCTCATTTTTTTGTTAAAGCACAGTTATCCTCTTAAAACTTTACGCGGTAATTTTACATTAATTCCTCGTTTCCCGGACGAAAGAACGTAATTTCATTCATTGGTAGCAAAATTTTCTCGAACAGTTCAAGTTTTTACAGAATTCTAACTTTGCAGTATCGGTCCAAAATTTTGCTGAATTTTACTCGAACATATGAAATTCGGTGAAATTTTCGCTTAGAAATGCAACAAGATTTTGTAATAAAAACAGGATGGGCGAGTGGAACTTTTGTAAAGTTGGAATTTAGTTACCCCTCTCTACGTCTACGAAATGACGAACCCGACAGATATCATCGCAATAAATCAGTACAAATGATCGCAAATTACTTTCGCGGCGACTTTGCGCATCACTTTGACAGGTCACGTCACTGGATACATCTCAAATTACAAATATCTCGGAAACGGTAAATCTATCGACAAAATGAAATACCACAAAAATTTCTGAACATTATTACATTTTCCTCCGAAAAAATCGAAAGAAACTAGCACAACGACAACCCTTGAATTGCTATTCGTGCGAAACCGATGGATCGCTGAATAAGTCGAAGGCAAATAGTCACCTCAGGCATTGCAGCATACAATAGTGTTTTAAACGATTTTAAGATCCTGAATGCACATTTATCATGAAATTTTCAGCACGTCATAAAACATAGAATTTTTAAAATTTCAACATTTGAATGTACTAGAGGCATGTAAAAAGGAGGAGCAAGGGGAGTTCGTGGATTTGAAGATACATATTTTTCCCAAAATATTGAAAACCCATGAACGCCTCGCTACAGCATTCCGTAAACTGTCAAAATTTGACTGATTTGTCAAAATGACTGATTTGACTAATTTTTTTTTTTTTTTTTTTTTTTTTTTTTTTTTTTTTTTTTTTTTTTTTTTTTTTTTTTTTTTTTTTTTTTTGGCATCTCAAACACTAGATATACATACAATGAACACTAATATTACAATGAACAAATCGTTATCATTTCTTTAACCTTATCTGTAACAAATATAATATCCAGTATGATACTTAAACTAAGTATCTGTGATTCGAAATGTCTGATTTGACTAATTGCCTCGACAGATACAAATCTTAAGCTCAAAATTAACCTCTCTTTATTTCTCCACGAGGCATCGTGGGGCGAAAGCGCGCAAGGGGCAGGAAGAGATTTGCGGCGTGCGTTTTGATGAAAGGCAGGTGTAATTTGCTCCCTGCGACCGAGGTCACCGCTCGGTGCCTCACATTAAAAACTATTCACACTCTGATCTCGTTGGAACTGCCATCAAAAGACTGTAACGCTGAGGCGAAATTATTTTTCCGTATCTTGATCAAAAGTCACCGCAGACCGGACGTCCTCCATTATCATCACGCCAAGCTCCTGTCCGTCTCAAAGATCGTGACTACCCGCTAATGCTCCCTCTCCCCCTCCCCCACCCCCATCGCTACTCCTCCCCAACGACACCCCCGCGCTGACATTTTGGGGGAATGGTAAAGTCCCTTTATACTGAGAGTCAAGACATTGTGAATCCATTTCTGATTGGTTCCCGTATTTTAGGCCTTCACAGTGTCACAAACGGGAATAAAGATTACATTTTCACCGATTGCAAAGATTATAATCTGGAATGGACCAGGGAATTACGGGTTCGGCAAGGAACAAACGGAATGAGAGAAGGAAAGGAGAAAGGAATTTGAAAATGGGCCGATCAAAGATTACGAAAAACGTTCAATTTCTGTAATCTTTATTCCCGTTTGTGACTTCATGAGGGGGTGTTGTCTTGACTCTCAGTATAAAGGGACTCTAGGGAATGGTGGCTGCTCCCTGAGTAGAGGTACGTAGACGTGGAGTACCTTTAACGCACAAGAATATGGACAGCATGGGTTCAAGGGGAAAAAGCGGTGACTCTGGATGGGAAAGGGTACAGCTGCCAACCGTTGCGGTTTCCACTCTGCAACTTCGCCACAGTTCGTCGTATCACCACTAAAAAACGCGATTAAATTTCAATGTTGCCAAAATTCATTTTTACCGGGAGTTTCTTTGAGAATTTTTTGAGGAAAATTTTTGTTAAGGAAACTAAATTTTTGAAGTAAGTTCGTAGGAAGTATTAATACTATAATTAGTTCAATAGACAAAAATAAGTGGATCAAAATTGAACATTTTTTTGGTCTTATTAATAGGTAAACGTATACAGTTTACATAAAAATGAAGCCACTACTCATCATCCCACGGAGTGGATAAATGGGAATCAAGAGAAATCACAGGAGCCAGGTCCAATCGGTCAGCAATCGGTGGTTTATTGCTGATTTTTCTCTATTTCATCTTAAATTTTGTCATCAACCTGACGAAAAATGGACTCATGCATTTTCTTTAAATAAAGACTGGAAAGCTTACGTAAGATTGTCAGCCCTACCCTCCCCTCCCCATCGTAAGGCACCGTAAGGCTGTTACAGACAACCGCTCCCCCCTTGGAGCCTTACGTAATTTATGGACGGCCCCTAATTTCATTTGGGAGGATGAAATTACGGAGAGGGCGATCTTTGCAAGTTTCCTCGAAGTTGAGTGCGGGTATCTCTGGAACCACTGTTTACTCTCTTATAATTGGCCATTGCGAAAACGGTTGATAACGACAAGTTAATTATCAGCAAACAAAAAGATGCCGGGAGAGGACTTTGAGCGGAGTGGAAACCCACAATACTCATTTTCGCCGAGTGCCACGAAGATGAAGAGGTGTCTTTCGATAACCAAGCTGCTCATTATGGATGGAAATCACCGATATGGAAGCTACCCCGATTGGAAGTACCGCTGCGAAACTTCGAGCTATGGAAATATTTTTTTCATTCTCTAAGTCAATCGACGATGTTTTTCCAAGTTTTTTCGCAGTTTCTTCAGCTTCCCATCGCTCGTGCTGCTCAGTTATTTTCGAACTCTTTCATTACTTTCCCACTAAACTTGTCCTCCAAGCCCCTCGTTGGAAATACATGATTGGTGTGCTTCACGCTATCTTCGCAGAGAAAAAATCATAGTTATAATCACCATATTAGTGGTGTTCAATATGAACTCTTAATTAGTAGTTGCCATAACCAAAAATAAAGATATTTTTACCATTAAATGGTAATTTTACTACAGCATACTTGTAAAATAACGATTGCTCCAGTGAAAAAATCACTATTATTGGTTATGGCCACTACTAATTAAGAGTGCACATTGAACACCACTTAAACGGTAATTATAACCTTAGTTTTTTCTCAGTGTTTGTTAAGACTTGTTCATAATTTGGAAGCTCAGAGATTTCACGCAACCCAGCAGCCTTATTTTTTAAACTTTAACTGGCTTTGTCGACAAGATAAGGAGCCATTCATAAATAACGTAAGGCATTTAGGGGGAGGGGGGGTCTATAGCAACCTTACGGTGCCTTGCGAGGGGGAGGGCTGAGCCTTACATACGCTTTCCAGCCTACATTTAAAGAAAATAAAAAAATCCATTTTCGTCAGGTTAAACATAAAATTCAAGATGAAATAGAGAAAATCAACACATCACCAATTGCTGACCTACTGGACCATGCTCCTGTCATTTCTCTTGATTTCCAATTGTCCACTTTGTAGGATGATAAATAGTGACTTCATCCTTATGTCAACTTTATACTTTTAACTATTCCAAAGACTAAAAAAATCTTCAATTTTGCTCCACGCATTTGTGTTTATTAAACTAATTGTATCATTAATATTTCCTGTGAACTTACTTCAAAAATTTAGTTCCACTAATAAAAGATTTGGCCTAAAAACTTCACTGGTATTCTAAAAAAAAACGTAATGCTTACATCTGTGATAATTGAAAAAAAGGGGGGATGTCAGTCGAGCCTTACGCAATTTTTAGAAGGGGGGTAAGGGATGCCTTACAGTGCCTTACGGGGGGAAGGGGATCTCAAAATGGGGGGAAAATGCCGTACGTAATTTATGAATGGCCCCTAAGACAAGACATACCTAGCCCCATCTGCGCTGTATAATACATCAATTTTCGACTATCGTCGTGCCGTCATAAATTTCAACAACCAGGCTGGCTGCAGAAAAACTTAAGTTGCGGTGACAAAAGTAGTTCTGCGTCTTCGTGACTTTTGAAGAGCCGGAACTCCATTTCCTGGGGCGATGGTAAATGCGAAGTGAACTGTTGAAACTAACTCTCATATACCTATTCGGTGTGAAAAATGGCTGAAAGAGCAAGAAAAATCGCCGCAGAGACGCAGTCGGCGAAGTGACCTAACAAGACTAAATAAGACGTGGAGATAATAAATCCCCCCCCCCCCTACCTAACCTCCAGCCCTGGGCCCCGACAGCAGCCAGAGAAGAAAAAAATATATTATATTCATCTATATGCAAGAGAAAAGAATGCATTTAAATTACACATCCACTAAAACTGCCGTGTCGACTTGACTCAAGTCGTCGCACAGCAGGACATAAAGATCTGGTGCTCGGACAGAGAGTTCGGTAGAAATATTTTACGGGCGATATTTCTTGTCACAGTCGCAATTTGTGCTCCGGCGCGACGTTGCAAAATTTCTTAAAATTTTACGGAAAAACTAATTAACAGAATCACCTGCAGACTTCACCTGATATTCCTTTTCTGATCAATATTAATCTCTGGAATTTTCACGGAAGTAAATGCAAAAAGTTAAGGGAAAAATGATGAAAATTTTGAAATGTTCGGTAAATTGGCGCGTAAGCATAAAACAATGCAGCTTGGGACACTGCCCGGAAAGGAACGAATACCTTCGATGAAGTTTTTGGCAATCAAGGGATGTGCTCGTTGGTTACTGGAAAAAACTAAATAATCGTTACGATGCAGATGATTCCTCCCTCTGATTTGATTTCACCAATAAAAAACCTTCGGACCTATTATCGAAATTGATAGACTAAGCGATGGACAGGAAGAAAAAGAGAAAAGGGAGGGATTCTAATGGCGGAAGCTACTAATTGGAATGAACGAAGAGGAGGTAAGTAATAGACTAACTAATGGCAACCTACGAGGAATACGGGTATTTTCCCCATTATAGCCTAAAACATAACCGCCCGTTTCAACCAATAGGATCACTATATTTCTCCTTTGCAGAGGCGTAGGAACGGGGGGGCCAGGGGGGCCTGGCCCCCCCTAGAACTGGAAATAGTATCATCTGGCCCCCCTCCAGAAATTCTGGATGTTGCAAAAACACCTTCTTCAACGATAAGTCTCTGTCGCTATGGCCCGTGAGAGGATGCCTATAAATAGAAAAACCTGTTGAATGCAACAATTTCAAAGTATTTTAACCTTAAAATGCAAAAAGATGGGTGATTTTTAGGCAGAAATTGAAGGAAGATTAGCGCCACAAGTGCCTCGAGATGCGCTCAAGTAGAGTTAAAATTTCAAAAATTTTCCGGGGGAGTCCCCCCGGACCCCCCGCTAAGGCCCCCCCAGCAAAATGACCTACCTACGCCTATGCTTCTTTGTCAATCGCATTGTCCATCAATTTCAATAATCAGCCCGCAGATCAGAATCTGTACCTTCATCGATTTTGAAATTTAAGAAATGCGTACCTCGATTTACGGCGTCACAGACTTCCTGTCATACTACTTATTCTGTATGCAAAACGACTTAACATCGTTTCTTGAAATATTCGGTAATTTTTCTTCTCTATGTGAAGATTCTTCTGTAAAAATTCCGAGCCATAATGTTGGTTGGGTCTCCTTTGAATAAATAGTGTATTTTGAGATACTGCAACCGAGATACGCATTTTTGCAATTCCACCGTCGACATTCATTTCAATACATGGAAATAGTTTTCTCCTATTGCTTTTCTATTTCATGGAACGTAAAATGCCTTAATTTTCTAATTTTTCGTCCGTCTATCGAGCCAACATTTCAACCCCTTAGCGGCGTGGCGAAAGAAATGAAGTCGTTCGTAACAGGGCATTTGCATAAAACAAAGCAATTATCTTTTGCGGGCGAGCGAGGGAAAAGGGCGGCAAATTAAGAATGCATGAGAAGAAACCATTTAGAGATAAACGCAGGAATTACATTTTAATAATTTTGCACGACTCGCAAAACGGGACGTTTGTTTGCTTTTCCTGCTCCGCTTGAGGAGTTGTTCTCCGTTCCTTTCAAGCAGCTCTCACAAGCCAATACTTCCGCTTGTCCTCCGAGATCCGCGCCGCCGCGGCGCACAGTTGATGAGCGGGGCCAATAAGAGAGCTCCAACATAATTCGGCAAATTTGCGAGCTTTCAGGAATTGGTTTCAAGAGTTTTCTAAAAAAATTTCCCTCAAAAAGTCGCCCGTAAACTTTGAAATATTACAAAAAACACGACAAAAGGATGTGTCCCATTAAGGAGGGTATTTTGGCCCTAACTATGCTCGAAAATTGAAACAGCTTAGAATGATGTCATGTATGGTCAAATCCGACTCTTAACCATCTGCCCTGTGAGAACTTGCCCTTATTTGAGGTTTTTTGAAAGGGTTTTGCCTGAGACACCGGCGCAAAGTAGTGAAGTTTTGCAGTTTTCTCGAATAATTGCTCATTTTCGGTCCTAAATTATTGTTTATGTATGAGCGCAAGCTACTACCACTTTCTTCTTTAAATATGTTGTAATAGGTGTACTAAAGATTATCATATTCGAATATGAAAGCGGTAATCCCCTGTGCTCATACATAATGCAGGACCAAAAATGAGCAATTATTCGAGAAAACTGCAAAACTTCACTACTTTGCGCTGGTAAATCAGGCAAAAGCCTCTCAAAAACACCTCAAATAGGGACAAGTTCTCACAGGGTAGATGATTAAGAGTCGATTTGACCATACATGACATTATTTAAAGCAGTTCCAATTTTGGACCTAAGTTTGGGCCAAAATACCCTCCTTAATGGGACACATACACATCCTTTAGTCAACCCAAGAGATTTGGTGAATATGACTCAAGAAACTCTAAAAAAGAAAAATATTCACAGCACGTTTAGGTTTTTTTGTGTCCCACTTCCCAAACTTGTCCTCCAAGCCCCTCGTTGGAAATACATGATTGGTGTGCTTCACGCTATCTTCGCAGAGAAAAAATTATGGTTATAATTACCATATTAGTGGTGTTCAATATAAACTCTTAATTAGTAGTTGCCATAACCAAAAATAAAGATATTTTTACCATTAAATGGTAATTTTACTACAGCATCCTTGTAAAATAACGATTGCTCCAGTGAAAAAATCACTATTATTGGTTATGGCCACTACTAATTAAGAGTGTACATTGAACACCACTTAAACGGTAATTGTAACCATAGTTTATTCTCTGTGTTAGTTTGTCATCCTTTGTCATTTTGTCGTGATTCCGTTCGTTAATGCCTGTAATGATCCCACAAATTACACCATTTGGCAACGCGGCCAGATACGGAAGATAGTAAATAATTAATAACAGTGGCGTGGCGTGCTTTGCGATACATTGATCGATCTACGATTTAAACCTAAAGAGAAGGATCGATAAACAGGGTGTTCGCGACAAACACTTTAATAACAGACTCTTTACCACAGCTTCAACCGGGGAAATATCGATGATCGATCATTTACGTTTCGCCACTAATTAACGAGATACGATTTTTACATATATATTTTTAGGTAAATTAAAGTATAAGATTCAAAAGATGGTTAAACGTGAAATAGCCGATAAAGTCGAGCGAGCAATTGCTGTACGAATAATTAGAACTAACTTTGTACGTTTATTATTAATTTACTTATTTCTATTTATCGATTTGACTGAATACTCGAATCTCCCCATCTTCGCGCGACGACGTCGAATACATGCAATATGCAATTAGATACATATTTTGCTACCACGAGCGGAAAAAATTGAAGGCGCTCTAATGCTTTCAATGGCTAGGTCTGGATGCAACTATTCGTGTTCTCAGGATGTCCGTGTTGCATACACAACAAGTTGCAGGCGCTCTAGCTTTCTCACGCACAAAACGCGTCTGCGGTTGTCACAAATTTTTAAGTTTTACAGTATTTACAAATTTTAAATTTACAAATGTTACGAAGTCAAATTTTAATCACAGACAATCCTGAGAGCGAAGTATCCGAAAAGGGAAGTAATGCAATATTTCTTCCGGCCTTTTCAGCGCCTATGTACTAAAGATTTTTGGAGTCCCTTTCCACCTGCAGAGAGTTGGTTGCATCCGGTTGTTTCTTGACGACCCTCCGGCAACGAGCCAAAGTTAGGAAAGTGCTGCCGCAGAGTTTACAAATTATGACCCACAAAACGATTCGCTTAATATTATAACTAAATTTATGAAGTTTTCCCCATCTGTCTTTGAACTTTCCTGAAGAGCATATTGCTTCCAATTTATAGCTGTTTCAATACTGTAGATTTATCCACTTTGTTTTTATCTTGAGTGCAACTGGAGTTGCAGGGCAGAGGCTACGTGAGTCAAACGATGTTTCAACATTTGTATTCACTACTGACAAAATTCTGTATTTCCCCTCAAGCTAACTACTTTCGAACAAAGATAAATTACGATTTAATTTTCATCGATCATAATATTTTACGCTTTAATACAAAATTAGGAGAGTAACGCCTAACGTATACTACCAGAGGTAAGAAGCGCCTGTGGAGGAGGGGGGGGGGGGGGGCCGCGCGAAGTGGTCAGGGGGAGTAGCCCCGTAATTAGTTATTTGAAATGTCTGTTTAAAGTCAGAGAACGCTTTCCTTTTAAGACATGTAAAAAAAAACACTTGAACCAATTCGAGAAGGCTCTCACTCTCCCTCTCGAAATTTCATTGAGTAAAGTACAACTCCAGGAGAAAAAATAGAGCGTCACGGACATTCAAATTTTCTAAATGCATTTTGAGAAACTATTTTAGAATTCAATTTTCCCATCAAATAGTGATCGGTACAATTTTAATGCATGTTTAGGTTTAACAAAGCACGGAATTGGTAACATTGATATTGAGAAAACTATTTTAACCACAAAGGTGTTTCAGTTTTTTTGTCATCACGGAATTACATCGTCCTTTTCGCTCAACGACATTGTCTCCACAAAAGTATGCTTCTGATCAAGAATAATACTTTCCGAATGTTTTTCTCGGTTTTTTACTCTGTCATTTCCGATACACAATTAGAAAAGAAAACATTTATTCTATCAAAAACATATAGGTTTTCGATGAAACAAACGAAAGTCTTTTTCATACCGAATTCTCTTTTTGAAAAATACTTCATATTTTTTGTTTAGATCGGCCCCGATGATGGGAGAAAATGGCTCAATCAATCAACGAGTGGTACGCATTTTCTTAACTCGAGTATTGAGACAACGTAAAATGTTCCTGAGTAGATGCTCTATGACCTCAAACGAGGCCGCCATTTTGGCTCACTAGCGCTCGCGGCGCAAAACGGAGTTACTCTGAGCTGAATGAGGAATGCACTGCTGGCACCGTCATCTGAATGGAGAGAGCCGGGTGATTGAATATCGCGAAATAAACGTGGATCAATGAGACTGCAATCGAACGTAGTGATCGAATCGTTCATTCGATTGACGACATGAATTCAAAGCCTCTCAAACGATTCGAATCGAATCGAATGCGCAGACTTGGATAGGGGTTGCGCCTTGAAAGCCTCCCTGCCGCGCCGCGAAGAGAGGGGCGGGTTAAGGGTGGGATACGCTGTACGCTCCTACGGGTTGACAGGGGGAGTGGGGGGGATAGTGGGTGGGGGGCACAGACAAACGTTGCATCCGAGAGGGCACCGAGTTTGACCCGGGAATTAGATCGATATCACCTTGACCTCACGGTGAATTCTCCATGTACCTACTCCACACTGCGCTGTGGCTCCGGGCTGCGCACAGTGGATCGAGTCGATCGGAGAGGTCGGGCATAAAATTCGGAAACTTTGAAAGCTTACAACTCCGTCCATTCAACATTTCGAGGTCTTAAAAGTGGTTCTATCGGTTTCCTCGTGAAATTTTCGGTCATAAGCACCCCGAAAAATTTGGAATGTGACGAATTAAACATCAAAATTTGTAGTTTTAGTTAACAATCTCATGTCCAACCTCTCAGATTGACTCGATCCACTGTGCTGCGCTCTACAAATCCACATTGTAATGTGCCTGCCCTTATTTGCCGCGGCATTTTTCCAGCTATGCGTGCCGTTTTCTGTGCTTCTGCCCTCGGGAAACCGGTGAGAGGAAACGAAAACGCGCCCTGGGACCGACCGTACATTATACGAAGGGGAGTTTTCCCGATTTTCGGACCCACCCTCCTTCCTCCTCTCCGCCACCTTAGGGCACACCTACGCTGCCGTGCTAAGGAAGAACGTCGTATGAACATTCGAGAGTTGCCGAATTTCCTTCAGTAAAATGTTTATTTTTGAGGAAAGATATGAAGATTTTTCCTTGAAATTTTCAGGGACTTTAAGTGAACTTGCGAACAAAATTATCTAAAAAATTGGAAGGGAGACATTCATAAGTTTACCAGGAAGTTCGTGTTTTATGAAAGGAAGTTTAGCAGCCCCTGTAGGGTCACACGGCGTTTTTCTTTCGTGCGGCAGTACGGCAAATCTAGACCTCCCCCCCCCCCCCCCTTCGAATAAGTAAGTGAGGCAACCTCGACCTTTCCTTCCGTAAAAACGCTACGATAAATTCACCGCGTTCAGCAGCAAGGTACCAAGCCACAGCAGCTATTACTAAATTTCACTGGGCAATTTAATTTTTTACAAGAAACGGTTTGTGCGGATTCCTTGGATATAAGCGGAAAATTCACTGAAATTTGCACAAAACTCCACACAACCGTTTTCATACAAAAAATCAAATTGCCCACTCAAATTTGGCAATAGCTAATATGGCATGGCTCCTTCCTGAGGTGGGAAAGGTGCATGAGTGTAGTTTTTGAAAAAATTGAGATACTAATGATTTCATGTAAAAATAGCCTTAATGCGCATTCTGTGAAAAATTCTCTCCAAAATTTCGATTTTTAAGCATCAAAAGTCAACTTCCTCTCCGCCATAAAGATCCATGTAATTTTGTAACTTCAAACACGTACTACTCGGAATAGCGAAAACTGCACTTATGCCGCACGTCCTCCAAGCCCCTCAAATAAAGTGCTGAAATAGATTGAGACTGTACATCTTTAATGCATTCTAGTATATGTGATGATTATCCTAATCCTTATGAAACGAATAACATAGGTGTTTTAAGGCAAACTGGCACAAGCGTTCCTACCCTCCTCCTTTTCTCCGGATCTGAAACATTTTTCCATTGATTTTCAAGGAGGGCCTTGTTAAGTTGATTCGGGTTTAAAAAACCTGAGTCAGTTAGACTATCGGCAACGTCTGTCAGCCTAAGAACTTTTTGCAAGTCAACGCTTAGATTCATCTATTAATTGATGACCCATCACCAAAATGTTGAGCAATTGGTTTCGCAAACCTAGCCTAATTCGCAAATAGTTGCCCAGGAAAGCGCACACCCATATCTCTACGTACACGAGTCATCATTAATCGAATGTATGTTCGAATTCGCGAAAAACACTGTTGAACTCCGAACTTCAATTTTGCCTCACCCACTTCCATTGCTAAGATTGTGAGTGCGGGGCATCTTAAATATTTTGTCTCTGGGTATACATACGAATTTGAGGCAAAGTTTCTCCTAAAATTTGCGAGAGCCGCGGCGAAATCTTTGAAGATTGCGTGGGGAATGCTTACAATTAAAGCGGGGTCCGATTCGAGAAAACGGAGCTCGGGTGACAAAAGAGCCCGTTAACAAGGAAGAGAACGGGGCCGGAGCACTCGCCTAAAAATAATGAGATCGCATAATATTTACAGATAAATTATGGGATCGGAATAATAGGGCCAGGAAACGGGGAGCGAACCGGCGCCTCCTCATCAAAAATCGCGTATCTCCGCAAAATACTGTATGGTAATAGGTGTTTTTTGCCCGGTACAGTTGGAGTTCTCGCCTCACGGTAAACTGAGTTGTTGAATTTCGTGGACAATAAAATCTGGAAATTTCACGTGAAATAATTCATGTAATATCGGAGTTATAAGGAATATTTGAAAAATACGATTATGCATTGAATATTTTGTCACAAATGAGGTACTCATTTAAAATACGAATAAGTCCACCACTACTTTAGAGACTGAAGTTCAATGGAAATTGAATCTTAAATGAACCTAAAAATTGTAGAAAGGAGAAAGAAAATCGGATTAAAATGATCACCTAATGACATTACGAAACTAGAACGTTAGAAAGAATTGTAGCACAAAATGATAATTTAGGGGATCAGAGAGATAGTGATGATACATCTTCACTCTCGCTTAAATTCTATGAGGTAACTGCGAATTTAAGTTAATAAACCAATATTTCAGCAGGAAATTCTTACAGAGAATTTTTCAGACAGTAAAGGGAAAATCAATTGAAATGTTACAAAATGAAGGCAGCAGTCGAAATACCCGCGTAAACATAGACTATGTAGAATATGACTAAAAATGCCTGTGACGTCAGGAACCGGCAGACATAGGCGAATCCAGCAATTTGGCAACACTGAATTCCTCCATTTAAACATATGCTAAATAATCGATTCTTCGTGGAGCACTTGCCTCCTCTCGGAATCGATACATTTCCATAGGTTTAAATGGAAGAGATCCGGTGCTGCAAAATTTCTGGATCCGCAGGATCCACTAATGCCTTCAGATGCGTTTTTCTCATCACATCATCGATCTACTTAAGCGCACATCGTAAATCTTCAATCCGTCCTTCATTCGCCATGTGATAGGTCGAGAATAAAGACTTCGCATTTGTAATTCTACGGTAATTTTCAAAGAATCAGCACACTTATTCAGTCAGTCAGCATTTCTGAGCGGGAGAGGTGGGGGAGCTGAGGAGCTCCCCAACATTTTCACGTAATAGCGATTCGTTACTAATGACATTACGGCGGTAAATCTCACGTCAAGGATCCGAGGAGACGACTACCGTGCTAAAGGAAAAACGCCGTATGAACAGTCGAGAGTTGCCAAATTTCCTTCGGTAAAACATGTATTTTTGACGAAATTTATGCATATTTTCCCTTGGAACTTGCAGACATTTTAGATTAAATTGCGCACAACAGTCACTGGAAAAAAAATACACATTGGATCTAGAAGCCAGACTTTTGAAAACATTGACAAGAAAAAATCCTCTTGATTCAATCGGATTTTTGCTTGAATCAAAACGAAATCCGCTTAAATTAAGAGGCTTGGTTCTTGATTTAGGCAAATATCCGATTCAATCAAGAGTATTTTTTTTTGTCGATGTTTTTAAGAGTCTGGACTCTACATCCAATGTGTTTTTTTCCAGTGTTGTGTGAAAATTTGGTAACTAATATTCACAATTTTCTCAGTAAATTCGATTTTTGTTGGAGGAAATTTGGCAGTTCTCAAATTTTCATACGACGTTTTTCCTTAGCACGGCAGACGATAACAGGGCGGTGAAATCGGCGACGGAGGGATCCGGAAAAAAACGAGGCGCTCGTTCTCATTGGCTGTAAGATCGTCGAGGATTCCGGAGACTGGAGCTACGTTCCGAACAGAGTCGTTCCGAACGCGGAGCATGATCGCTTTTTCAAACTGCTCACCTCGAACATGTTCGTTATAATGTGGCTCGGCGCGGTTGCTAGGATCCATTTTTTAGCATCGAAAGGGGAGGAAAATCTGTTCCCCGAAGAATCACGTGCAAAATACATGCTCCCCCGCCGCCTCCCCCGCGCATCGACCCCTCCCCCCTCCCCGGCCGCGACCGGAAGCAGCCGCAGGTTCCCAACACCTCCGAGTACTGGCTTATCTCCATCCACTTTTTATTACGCTTTCCTCCTTCTTCCGGTTTCCGCTTTCCTTCCTCATGCGTGGAATTGTAAGTAAGCCACAGCATGAACAATGCCGGGCGGAGGGGGGCAGGGTGGCCGGCGGGAGGGGAGTCCTGCCCGCGCTTCCCCCTGGATTAATAAACATTAAATTCGAGAGAATAAAAGCTAACTGAGTTTGCCCGCCCCTCTCCCCGCGACCGGAAACGTCAACTCTTTTTCCATAAACTCTGAAACTGAAACGGAACAGGTTCTCCGGGCCCTCGCCACGCTGCCGCTCTCGCACCGGGAAAGAATCCTCTCCCGTAGATCTTAGATTCCAAGCCACAAAATACCCGCAAAATAAAAAGGCTATCGAGCAGTGAGGAAAAATGACCGACGTTTTGGGAAGTGGAACACAAAAAAACCTGAACGTGCTGTGAATATTTTTCTTTTTTTAGATTTTCTTGAGTCATATTCACCAAATCTCTTGGGTTGACTAAAGGACGTATATGTCCCATTAAGGAGGGTATTTTGGCCCAAACTTAGGTCGAAAATTGAAACAGAATAGTATCATGGATGGTCATATCGACTCTTAATCATCTACCCTGAGAGAGCTTGTCCTTGTTTGAGGTGTTTTTGAAAGGTTTTTGCCTGATTTACCAGCGCAAAGTAGTCACGTTTTGCAGTTTTCTCGAATAATTGCTCATTTTCGGTCATAAATTAGATTGTTTATGTATGAGCACAAGCGACTACCACTTTCTCCATTAAATATGTTGTAATGGGTGTACTAAAGATTAACATATTCCAATATTGAAGTGGTAGTCGCTTGTGCTCATACATAAACAATCTAATTTGGGACCAAAAATGCGCAATTATTCGAGAAAACTGCAAAACTTCACTACTTTGCGCCGGAAAATCAGGCAAAAACCTCTCAAAAACACCTAAAATAAGGACAAGTTCTCACAGGGTAGATGATAAAGAGTTGATTTGATCATACATGACAGTAGTCTAAGCTGTTTCAATTTTCGCTTAAAGTTAGGGCCAAAATACCCTCCTTAATGAGACAAATCCTTTTTGGGTTGAAAAGCAACTTTGTTAAAAATCAGACTTCAACTGACAGGATCAAACTGGTTATAGTTTAATGTGTTAGCCATGGAGTGAATGATCAGTTGTCGACATTTCCTCATTGAAGCTGTGGTGAAGAATCGATTATTGAGGTGTTTTCCCATTTACACACACGTATTTTAGCACATCATTCCCATTTTCACACAGATTAGATCATTTTGTCACATTTTCTCGAATAATGTTTAATTCATGAACCAGGGGTATCCTCGTATTCAGTTCACTCAGTAGTTTCCACTGGAACACGAAATTAATCAAATTTCAGACACCTGCAAATTCTCTATTGGATCCAACCAATACGCGATGGATGACGTCATACGCCGCGTTATTCGATTGACCATCTCTGTTATTATTTGACGTACAATTTTTTACTTTTGGGCTCTTCCTATTTTTTTAGCTAATCTACAAGCTTAAATCGTCAAAATAGATTCTGCTAACAGCGCAACTGATCCCTGGCCAGCTCTGTGTATCTTTCAGTTACATTTTAGGTCATGATCTGCATTACAAAAAATGTTATAAGCTTCATAAGTGAATCGTCTCGGAGGCTGGCAACAACGCCGGTTAACTTTCTCCGTGTTTTTCTAGAATCCCTGATGTATCGTTCTCTAACTTTGAATTGCTTTCAAAGGATATATTCGAGGAATTTTGGGTGTTTTTTGCTCAAATGATGGGGAGTTCCCTCTAATTTGTAGAAATTTTATCTCATAGTATCTATTTTTTTTTTATACATCTCAAGGGTCCTTCTTGCCTGATGTAAAAGTATCCAAAGTTATGTTTCAAACTTGACGTGGTAGGATAAATTGTCATCGTTAAAATCGCGATTTTAGCTGCAAAACATCAATTCATACTTCTGATCGGCTAAAAGTCCTTATGGAATTAGTAGTTGTTCCGGCACGTCGCGGTACATGACATCGACATACATGATCTGCTATACTGCCATGATAGCCGTAAGTCTCAAATTTTCGAAGACTACGCTTCTTCAAGATGCGACATATGTAATGTTCTTAAACTCGCTGATAACACGGAAAAATTCGTCTCATTTGTAAAAAAACGAGACCTTTAGGAAAACCTAGCCGCAAGTGCGCAAAACATGAAGTTGATTTAGACGAATCAGTTGTAAGGAATATTATTCCGCGAGAGAGCTGTACTTATCGAGTGAGAAGATGCCCTTCTTTGAAAAATGTCTAACCTTAAAAAGTGTTTGTTGTGTGCGAAAACGCAACGACAGAAGTATGCAGAAACTAGCATGTAAGTTGAAAATGAAATTGGTCGATTTTAAGCATCCAAACGATTTCCAAGAGTCTCTTGGATGATTTTTGGCAATTGCACGGACAAAAAAACTTCGTGCGTGGGACCCGAAGTTTAGGTCATCTGGGTCTCTGAAGTTGTGAAGATCCTTGAAGTGGCGTGGCGTGCTTTGCGATAGATCAATTGATGTGCCATTTAAACCTATGGAAAATGATCGATATGTAGGGTAATCACAGCGAACACTCTACAGTTTGATTTATCACAAATTATTATTTATATCCCTCACCAGTAGACAGATAGATAAAGACAAAACCAGATAATATCAACAAGATGTCAATATCAGATGGAGTATTCAAATCCGTGTAAATTTATCAATCTAATTTTTGTTTTGATTAACTGGATTATCATAATGATTAGGGAGATTAACCCAATTGCTACATGTAGACCATGAAATCCAGTCAAAATGAAAAAATAATTTCCGAGTACACTATCATTAAATCTAAATTTAGAATTCAGGTATTCATATATTTGAATTACTAAAAAATATAATCCTAATAAGATAGATATTGCTAGTCAGGAATCGATTCTTCAGCATAGCTTCAACTGGGGAAATATCGATAATCGATCATTCACGCCTCGCCACTAATTTGCGCCACTCATCAATGAAACCATTGAACCCCTTGGATTGATCGAGAACTAGGCCATTTTCATTGGGAACTGAAACGTCGTGTGGACGTTTCATACTCTATCAACTTTCATTCATTTGATGCTTACATTCGAAGACAATGCATTTTAGAGACCCTGCACTGCTATCATCCCTTACAGTCAAAGTTAGTATCGGAAGCCAACGCTCAGATTTGCCTAATGATGACTGATGAGCAACCGGTTTAGCATTCCTAAACTAATTTGAAAAACTCACCTAGCAAATTGTGCACCCCAAAAATCATCAGTCGTTATAAACCGAAATTTATTTTATTTTTTCTCGACAAGTTGCTCATCAAACATCATCAGCAGCAATGGAAAATTTCGTGAAATTTTTCGAAAATTTTGGGGATGTATTCAGGAGGTAAAGAAACGCCTAGAAACAGTGACTCTCGATTTTGACATTTTTCACCCCAAGCCTAAAACATTCACGCGATGCAAATGTTTTCGTTTGGTTTGAACGTTAGGTTAGGGCTAAAATCCACTCTAAAACCCCCTCGGTGCCCCCCCCCCCTTCGTGTATAGCATCTCATTAGGGTAGCATATTCAGCCGCATCAACAGGAAGATCATCTGAAACGCTTTCCGGACTTCGAAGGTTGAATGGACCACTAGACAAGGTACGAATTTAAGCAATCTGATACATGTTTCTCAACCAGAATTTCACATAGAACACGATTCACACAACGAAAATTACTGAAACCAACTCCTAATAAAGATATTAACGTTTTTATTTCACATTGGTCACGAGGAATTGAACTGCCCGCTCACAAAAAACTCAAAGCTCTGCGTGAGTCAAATCGCGCACTACAACGGTTTCAACAAGCTTCTTTATCGAGCAATGTTCATTTCCACCCATGTGTTGTTCAAACTATTAGCAATTTGCTATAGCTGAGCCGAAGCGTCAAGATTGAGGTTGAGAGATTCGTATATCGCAGAGACTGTCATGACAACGTTTAGCACGCGATGTGAATCACGTAGATCACTGAGTTTCCATGAGCCGGTGGTTTGAACTTACGCAACAAGAATCATTAAATATCTTCGTAAGAGGTTGATTTCGGTCATTTTCGTAGTGCGTATCGTGTTCTACGTGAAATTTTGGTTAAGAAACATGTATCAGAATGCTGAAATTCGTACCTTGTCTAGTGGTCCACTAACCATTCCTAAGAAATTAACAAAATTCAAATTTTCTAAAATTCATTCCAGACTTTTGACATTTCACTTTCCATCTCTGTGTACAACCCGACATTCATCCATCATTAAATGGCGAATTTCATTTTATTTTTGCTCGACAAGTTGCTCATCAAACATCATCAGGCGAAAAGCAGTGTTGAACTTTCGAATGAACTGAAATGAACTTTTTTTCTCACTCAGCTCCATCGCTTACGTTGTTAGTGAGGGGTCTGGTAAAGCGAATTCTCCACTAACTTCGGCCATTTTTTCGCGAAACGACCTGGTAACCCTGTCGCGGTGGGTTTTCGCATCGCGTTACCTAATTTGTTATTTCGTGACGCCGGGCGGGCATAATTAAACCGTTCTTTATTCATTAACTGAATTTTCCTGCGGCGCGGCGGTGACAAAAAATTCCCCTCTAATACCGCGCGGCTTTGTCAATTTTTAATTTCACCCTCTTCGCGCTTTGCCAGGATTCGGGCTCCGAGTGCGGATTGCGTATCTTCCACCGCTAATTCGTAGCTTGGCTGACAAAGGGACGTAACTACACATTGAGATGAACCCGGGAAAGCGTTAGGTTAAATGGACAACAGGGCTCATTGCGAAATGCAGTTACGCCTTTAAGTCAGGAAGGGGACGATTTCGCGTTCTCCCTGTTCGTTGCTCCTCCGACGTAGGGGCGCAAGTACATTTGGGAGTGAACCCCACTGACCATATAACTCCTTGTTCCCGAGGGCTAATGTGGGATTGCAGCAACGCCCTTGGGAGGTACTATACGTTTTGAGGGCGTTTTATCCTGTATTGTCGATGTGGCTAACTCCCTCGTACCTCCTATGAGATGA
The DNA here is from genome assembly GCF_918797505.1 of Bemisia tabaci. NCBI lineage: Eukaryota > Metazoa > Arthropoda > Insecta > Hemiptera > Aleyrodidae > Bemisia > Bemisia tabaci. Next base: position 31,211,072 of record NC_092793.1, read on the forward strand.
CTGTCATCAGTGCCGACTGAGCACAGCGCACGCCGGATCGCAAAAATCCGCAGACAACCGGGAGCAAGGTTGCCAGGTTATGCAATGAAATGTAGATATTTTACACGGGTTTGAACGGGGAAAGTGGTTATTTTTCAGCGCTATCTGGCGACAATGACCGAGAGTTTAACATATGAATGCGTGCTTGTATTGCCATTTGCAGCACTCTGTAGATTTTTCAATAAAAGAGGGTATTTACAAAAAAAAAATTGAGATTCTCTCACCGAATTTTGTAATTTTTTCATAATAGTTGCAAAACGCTCACAGGTTCCTCTCGCACTGTCCGCACGTTGTCCGGATGTTGCACAAACCCTTTCTAGACATTATTAGTGATTGAATTTCAATATTTTTTTTTGTAATTTCATTATTATATTCATACAAGTTAGAATGAGGCCGCCAGTGACCGCAAAAATATTTTTCCTTTCCTATTGTAAAATCTGACCAGAGCGCTTTTTGTACTGTCATTTTCTCAACGATGTTTTACACTAAATTCGTCAAATATTTTTGGAGAAATGAATTGTTCCGACTAAGTTTGCAGATATCCGAATGCATTATCCCCAATAAACCAACGCAAGATTTGACTTATCCTTAATCGGACGTTTTTACTCCAAAATGAACTATCAATGAAAAAAAAGTGAAGCTGAAATAACATTCTGGATGTAAAAAAAAAGTGTGCGAGAACTTACAAAATGCTGAATTTACGGCTATAGCAGATACTCCAGCAATGTCAAGATGCAAATCTAACTGCCGTAGCGGGTAATTTAGCATTGTGAGTTTTTGCACAATTTCTTCACATCCGGAATGTTAAAACAACTTCACTTTTTTTTTTCGGTGATATTGAATTCAAAACCTATGCACATGGTTCTTTTCAACACGAATACGTCCAATTTTTTCTTCCATCAAGCCCAAAATACTTGAGCATGCGTGAGCTAGAGAATGTTCCCATGGGTGGAGGGAAGAGGGCACTTGTCATTCGGATGGTGGGGGAGGGGGCGGGGGTTCCTCGCTGGCAAATTAATTTTGATGAGTCATGGCTGTGATAAAGTTTGCCGCAACTGCTCATTAGGCACTCGACCAAGCACCGAGACGGAGTCGAAGCAAGCCCCGGATTAAGACCCTAATGCAGAGCCATCACCGTTATTTCGGAGGCCATTAAACAGATAAGGTTCGTCCGCTCTTCGTTGCAGCGGTGGCGCGGCGTGCTTTGCGATCTATCGATATTTGCCCGTTTGAAGCTATGGTGAATAATCGATTATTAAGGTTACACCCTGTTTATCGATACTTTCCCATAGGTTTAAATGGCCGATCAATCGATACATCGCAAAGCACGCGCACGCCACGCCACTGCGTTGCAGCCTCCGGCTAATTAGCGCTAAGTGCGGGTGGCCTACCCTCCCGGCGCACCACCTCAGCCGTCGCGCACAAGTCGTCGCTCCTCCGACGAAAGGGCGTACCTCTGTTTCCACACGAGCCGCAGAGAGCGTGGCTTTATACGGAGGGCAGGACTTACGTGGAAATGGAGATAGGTCCTTCCGTCGGAGGAGCGATGAAGTATTCGGCCGTGTTACTGAGGAGAGCAGTAGGTAAGTGCAAAAAATGAAGTTTTGAGGAAATGGGCCTGGTAGCGTCCACACGGAACATTTTATTGGACGGATCCTCCTTTCTCCGTAAAAGTGAAGATTACACGGAGAAAAACACGTCGTACATGGGACCCGAAGTTGAGGTCATATGGATCTCTGAAGTTTTCTGATCACGCATCCGAAAACTTGAGCTCGAGCTGCGGAAGTTCGGGTCAGACATCGAGGCACTTCGGTAAGTACCGGAGTACTTCAGATGTGTGACCCGAACCCTTCGGTATGTATCGAAGTACTTCAGATGTCGGACCCGAACTTTGGCAGCTGGACCTCAAGTTTTTAGATTCGTGATCCGAAAACTTCAGATATCCATATGACCTCAACTTCGGGTCCCATACGCACGAAGTTTTTTTCTCCGTGTAGTATCCGAAAGAAAACAAAGGCTGCTAAACAAGGGGCAAATTTAAGAGTTATGATTAACTAGGGGTAAGTCCCACCCCTGAGAGCGCGTCTCACCTTCCAAGTGAATAACCTCATAAGTTGGTCTAAATAAAATGGACTCATCTAGGGACTAGGGACTACCTTCTAACGATGGCCATAAAAATCATGAAAATCGGCCCTCCCTGATAAAAATTGGCGATAGGAGCTGCGTTTCAAAATACCATAGGAGTTCTTATAGCCAACTAAAAAAGACTATTGAAAATCATACAGCTGGCTGTAGAAAGCGGAGCAAATCAAATAGCCGGGCTATACGGAGCCATAAAAAAGTATACAGTCGGGCTACAGTTCCTATCGCCGGTTTTTACACTTTATCGCCATTGGCTATGAAAGGCTATAAGAAATTGTGTAGAAATTCGTGTGCTTTGGAAATCATTAAGTTTGATACGGAACTACCTTCATATTTACTAAACACACATTATATTTTTCTTTAAAACATGTTTTTTTTTTTCATCAATTAAAATGAGAATAGTCCATACAGAGTGTGCAAACATTTCAAAATCATGAGTTGAAAAACGCTGACTCCGCGAGATTAAATATTGGAGCCTAGCACAAGCGGAGCGGCGGCGCACTGGCGCCTACGAACCTAACAGAGATACTTCACGCATTGCGAAAAAGCGCATTGACGCCTACAAACCTAACAGGATACTTCACGCATTGCGCAAACGCGCATTGACGCTACAAACCTAACAGGGATACTTCACGCATTGCGCAATGCGTGAAGTATTCTGTTAGTTTGTAGGCCCAATGCGCGTTTCGCGCTCTCTGCCCGCCCGCTGCGCCGCAGCGTGCCACGGCGTCTGAAGCAACTATTTCACACCAGAGGTATTGCACAGTATCATAAGAAATTGAAAGCGCTCCAACATATTAAGAATGACAGGCATCCTTCAAAGTACGGAGCTTTCCTCGCAAAATAAATCAAGATACTACGGCACAAAAAGAGAGCGGTAGTCCAAAAACTAACATGAGTCCCAGTATCCGTATTTAGTAACGTTTAGCATAAACTTTATCGTCTGGCTGTTTCTTAATCGCCATCGGATATAAAAGGCTATAAGAAATTGTACAGCCGGCTACAGAAGCTATTGGAAATCTTACAGCCGGCTTTAGGTCTATAGTATTTTGGAACACACATTCTACTGCCAATTTTTACCAGGACTGTAAATCTTAATAAAGAAAATTTAGCGAAGAATGAACGTTTACATCGTGTAAATGAGAGAATCCGCAACTTCATCACTTTACATAAAAGAATCTGGATCATATTACATGCTCAAAATCTAAATCAAGCGGGGTCATCTATTATAGGGACTATCACCTGTCAACAGCCGCAAAAATGCATGAAAATTGACCCAGTCGAACGATATGGAGCAAACTGTGACAAAAAATAAAAATTTAAACGGTCAGAGAGCTTGTAGTAATGATGTTTTCTCATCAAAATTTCAAGTAGAATACAGTTTGTACAACAAAACCGCAATCACTTGAGTTTTGACTGTTGGTCTCAATCATTTGGGCCGTGAGAATATAGGAAACAATAAGAGTAACTCACGATTTAGTCGTGCCATAGAATATCACTGTGCTCACCTGAAACAAAGAAGAAAATGGATTGAATTAATAATGAATAGAATCAATTTAATTATTATAATTATAACTAATGTACAAGGAATCTACCAAGAAAACTACAAAACAATATCAAAACGAACATCTCGTTTGAAGAGGGTATAGGTAATCGACCAATTTTACATTACATAATTAGAAGACATTATTTGAAGAACGCGTAAACCAGTCCATGAGAACCGAATATTCTCTGAAAGATGGAAACTCGAGTTCAGATATTTTCTGAAGCCCGGGCTGTAAGGGTCAAATTCATCCATGATATCGGAATATTTTGTTTTTTGGAAATTTTTTCGGGTCTTGGGAGGACGCCCAGCCCCCACAATTTCTGCGCTTCTGATAGTTAAAAAGCTTGGAGTAAGAAATCCAAAATAACTCTGAAAATGCTGCCCTAATGAAAACTAGACCTATTTACACGAAAAGGCGAACAATGTACAAATAAGCTACATTTCGCCACGAGAAGTTAGTATTTCTGAATAATTCTAGAAACAACATTTGTTTCCCTGCGCAAATACGTGCTTTCAAGATGAACCAGAGATGGTGGTTTTTTAACGCAAATGTAGTCAAATAATTTGAATCAAAAGGAACCATGCATACAAGAACGAAAGCAATAGGAATTTAGAGAATCCCATTGTATGTTCTACAATGGGATCATCTAAATTCCTATTACTTTCGTTCTCTTCTACATGCATTAGTTTCTTTGTAGAATAAATGGACTAGATTTAGCAAAAAGGGACTACTATTTCTGCATAATTTAAGACACACCCATCTGCAAAGTGAAATTAAACCAGAGATAATAGTTTCTCATTGCAAAATGTACACAGTCAAACTCAAGTCTTCTCAACTTCCGACTTTTAAACAACAAGATCCTAGACTCTTCGACGAAATAAATAAAAATAAGGTTGCAAAGTCCTCGCAATTCCTAGACATCAACAAAGGGGAAGGGGCGAACAGACCGAAAAAGCAAATCTGAATACGGAGCAAACAGGCGGAAAGCGACGTATCAGGCAACGGGAAAAGAGAGAGAGGGAGAGAGAGAGAGAGAGAAATAGAGGGAACGGAAGAGCGAGAAAACGGTTTTCAAAGTATTATGGGATCTTTGTGGATAATCTAAAAGAGTGCATATATGTCAAAAACGAGCTTTTTAAAAAGGGCACCTGTCGACGTACAAGAATAGGATTCGTGCGGTTAACGGTGAAACGAGCGAAACCAATTTGATGAAACGTCTGATAGCCTGGGATTCGGCTGCACCGCTGCAACCAAGCCGTGCCGCCCCGCGACTTACGGCGCAGTGGGCCACGAGTCAAACTCACACGGATAAAAACACCCTTCCTCCATCCATCACTGGAAAAAAAAGACGCTTGGATCTTGAGATCCTGACTCTTGAAAACAATGACAAGGAAAAATACTCTTGGTTCAATCGGATTTTTGCTTCGTTTGAGAACCAAGCCTCTTAATTTAAGCGGATTTCTTTTTGATTCAAGCAAAAATCCGATTGAATCAAGAGTATTTTTTCTTGTCTTTGTCTTCAAGAGTCTAGACTCTAGATCCAAGCGACTTTTTTTCCAGTGATTTCAAAGGCAGATACATTCCACCGACGGTGAAATTACCATACAACATATCTCGGTTTGTGACGATGTAGACTTCCTTCGTCGGTCGTATTTTATGATTTCAATTGATAACTATTCAATGTTAATTCTGTAAAACTCTTGTGATTTTTCCTCTTTGCTCGAAGAAAATTCGCGGAAAACTTAAAGGAATGATGTTGATTTGTTCTCCTTCAAAAAAGTGAAATGGGAGCGGATATTAAGTCCAAACCCAACTAACGAAACGAGAGGGGCTGTTGAGTTCGATTGAAGGTAGCAACTATTCGAGCTTCAGAGTATTGCTCGGTTGCGGCTAATTTTTCGAAGGCGTTTTAATAGAATCCTCAGCTAGCGTGCGGCAGCGCCGAGTTTCGATGGGTCTGTTGCGCACATTAAATACAACCATCTGACTGTTCCTGCGTGAAGTCCCATGAAAATCACGTTAAGCACATAAGAGATGTATGTGTAGCAAACGAGTATACTTTTTAATGCACAATTAAAACTTGGGACTTAAGCGCGAAGATTGGCCCTTGTGGGCTACTTGAAGTTAGTAAAAAAAAGAAAGAAAAAAAAAAAAAAAAAAAAAAAAAAAAATTGGACGTATCTATGCAACGAAGACTTGTAACTGACTATGTGTAGAGGGTTTGCGTACAACACACTTAAAAAATATGCGTCATCAACTGCACAACTTCAAAAAATCCAGGGATTTCAATTTGAATCTTTATCGCTACTCCTCCTGAAAATATATCTTTTATTCTAAACATTCTCCATCTTTCGAATAAAATGTACGTACTGAAGATCTTTGAACAAGCTCATCGTCAATTTGGATCTCATTCGAGGACATTTCGAGAGGCTCTCATGGACATTCGAGAGTTTGGCTGAAATGACACCTTGAATTTAAAGACGTTTCCCAACACTGCGCATTACCATCAATGTAAATGACACAAGGAAGTTTGAAACGCCGACGGAGTTTTCTAGTTTCAGGGTGGATATGCATGTTCCGTCGAAAGGAATCCGAAGCGGGTGCTCACTGCGTGACGGGGGCGCAGTAAAACGCGGTGTTTTATTTCAGCGTGGCCCCGGAGTCGGGCCGGAACAGGGCCGGAACAAGGAACGAGAGAGCGGAGCGATAAGGAACGGAACGAATTTGAACTCGGCTTGCGGTTGTCGGCTGTCATGTACCGTCATCGTCCCCGTTGTCACTTTGATCTCGCATGCTCTGAAACTTTGTCACTTCCTCGACGATGATTTACAGTCCCACTCCACGAATGCATCGGACACAGCCTGAAACGTTCGGATAATTTAAACCTTTGCCAGACGAGCGCCGAAATGAGGCCATCAAAAAGCCTTCCGCGCACGGAGAGATATCTATGGCTCATAAACCAATTAGTGGTTCATATGGAACACCACTAATAGCAGTGAAGGAAACATATAATAATAGTACATACCAAACTATGGTACGAGCTACCACAGTATGATTCACAGACCGATGATCATAAGTTCATATGCAACAATTAATGGTGTTCCACATGAACCACTAATTGGTTTTTAAACCATAGCTTTTTCTCAGTGCTCGATCTCCAAGCCCCTCATTTGGACCGCGTTAAGCAGAAAGGAACCATGCCGCATCAGCTATTGCCAAATTCAAGTGGGAAATTTGATTTTTTGTATGAAAACGGTTGTGCGGATCTTTGTGCAAATTTCAGTGATTGATTTCAGTGAGATTTCAGTGAATTCTGCATATCCCGAAGCAAATTCCTTTAAATTTTCAAAGAAATCCGCACAAACGGTCTCCCGTAAAAATTTAAATTGCCCGGTGAAATTTGGTACATATACCATACTATGGTCGGAGCTTATAAAACTATTAATGGTGTTCCATATGAACCACTATAAGGTGTGATGGTGCCAATACTTTTGTATCAAAAGTTTACACGAACTGATAAAAATAGAATATTGCTAACCCTTATCGCAATAGTATAAATAATGATAAGAATTAGTGGGGCATTTGAATTCACAGCAGCCTGAATAACTGAATTTTGATGAGTTTCTGACTCATCATCGGTAATTATTGATACACGTCCTCTCCCTGATCCGAAAATTAATTCAAGATAATCCTCAGTGAAACAGCAACGAACGCGCAGATAATACACAGAGTTGATTGATTTTGAAATGAATCAACATTTCATTAGGTCCGAATGTTTCTGTAGTAATAGGTTCGTTGCACTCGAGAGATACAGTCAACCGAACAGCCTTTGAAACATACAAAATTCACTAATTTTGCCCACAGAAAAGGGAGGGGAGGGAGAGAAAAAGAAAATTTAAGGTAACGATTACGAGAACAAGGTGTAGCAAATATGTATACAGGCGAGCTTGAAACTTTCATAACACTTTCTCACATGACTGTAATAGTTTTAAAGTACTCGTCTCCCTGTTTTTATGAGAAAGGCAAGAACCCAGTGCATTAAATTTTCAAATCAGATAACTTTTCTTGTTTCGCTATAAGCGTGGTCGCGAATTCCGAAGGTTTCTGGAGTGTGCGGAATTTTAAACTCCGCGCAATCAGCGAAAAAAGAATACTCATTTGAAACGTGCTATAAATGGAGAATCCACTGGTAAGACTAAATTTAGACACGAATAAATATCATGAATCCATGAATAACTTCTGCTTTTGATTTCCATTAATTACAATGAAGGAAAAATTACAGCCTTTTCATTAGGCTCTTTGGATGCGCCATTTAAAGAGCCGAAAAAAAGCATATCAACCTGAACAGAACTATTGAAACATTCAAATAAACCTCCGCTTTGTAATTTCAGGTATGAAACTATTTATACTAATAGAGTAACAAAGTGAAAGGGTGATGAGAAAAGAGAAAATTCTAAAATACTTCTCCGAAAATACTCTTGGGACTTAGAAGATTACAAAGTATAAATTATAATTTGTCCACCAGGCTCAGTCACGCCGCAATCCTGGAAAATTCATAGATTAAACGTTTATCGAAGCCGCTTCCAACTTGAAAGAAAACCGGTGAAATTCCGAAGGGTTAAGTACAGCCGTAATTGCTATACAAAAAGCCTCGTACATCCTCAATCTCTTTGAGTTCTTCCCTTCCTTCAATTCCTCTCATTAACATTTCCTTTTCAGTTCTCATCCCCATAATTTTCCTGTCCATTCCATGTCACGAGATTGCAGTTTGACATTTTCTAAGGCGGGTCAACAAATGCAAGTGAACCAAGTGAAAGTCTGCTCATCCTGCAATCGTTTTTTTTTTTTATCAAAGGTATGTTTCTTCGTCGTCTTCAATCATTTTTTTCATTTAATCAAAGAGCCACAAGAGCGCCTGGAAGCATGCGACTCTTTTACGAGAATCGAACAATAATTTGTTGCACATAAACTGCATAAGTAATCGAGCTTCGTTTCTAGTTTCATTTCAAGCTCTCTCCCCTCAACAAATGGCGCATGATCCTGAAATAAAACTAGAATCCCGAGGAACCCGAACCCCTGCAATATTTAACAAGAAGCACATTGCCGAGCTTAGAGAAGCTCAAGAAAGCTCTCTCACTGAGCAAAAGTGACTTAAAGTCGAGTAGGAAATGAAACTTTCTTGCCGGCTCCGAGGCTTGGATATGGATATCAGTTCTGTCATGCCAAGGAAGAACGCCAAAGGAGATTTCAGACGTTGCAAAGTATCTTTTGATAAAATAAGAAATTCCAGTGTCATTTATTAATATATTTCATCAAATTTTTCGAATAAGTTAATTCGGGATCCGCGATAACTTGACTAAAAAGTTCTTCACTGATTTCCCTCCAAAATAATTACTTTACGAGGGAAGAGGAGGAGAGACTTTGGCAATGTTCGAATTTTAGAGCGACGAATTTTTGAAGGATGACCATATAAAAATTGCTCCGAGAAAAAATATCTACTATGGTTTCGTTTTATCACTGGAATAACAGGATTCGCAAAACATTGAAGCAGGAAATTATGTTCGGGATCGGGACTTCTGTATACTATCATTATAGCTTTTAAAGGTCTATTTTTACTGTCTAATTTATTCCTTGAGGGAATAAATCGATATAATATAGTTCATCGAGGATATCATGAGGTATATTCTGCCGTCTTAGGCACTGTAGTTCCATTTTAATTTAATTTCACTGATGGACCACAAGACAAGGTACGAATTTAAACAATCTGATACATGTTTCTTTACCGGAATTTCACGTAGAACATGATTCGTGCGACGAAAATTACTGCAACCAACTCCTAACGAAGATATTAACGTTTTTATTTCACATTGGTCACGAGGAATTTGCACTGCCCGCTCACAAGAAACTCAAAGCTCTACGTGAGTCAAATCGCTCACTACAACGGTTTCAGCAAGCCTCTCAATCGAGCAATGTTCATTCCCCATCATGTGCTGTTCAAACCACAAGAAATTTGCTATAGCTGAGCCAAACAGTCAAGATTGAGGTTTCCAGATTTTTATATCGCAGAGACTATCATGATAAACGTTTAGCGCGCGATGTGAATCACGTAGAGCATTGAGTTTTCATGAGCGGGTGGTTTGAATTCACGCATTAAGAATCATTAAATATCTACGTTAGGAGTTGATTTCGGTAACTTTTGCTGTGCGCATCGCATTTTACGTGATATTTTAGTGAAGAAACATGTATCAGAATGCTGAAATTCGTACCTTGTCTAGTGGTCCATTACAGAACTTAGTGTCGCAGTAAAAGAAAACCTTGTACCACTTTATGTATCTTTTTTCTGAAGCTTCCGCTGGTTTGATTACACTATTTTATAAAAATGGAGAATGAATATTCATTCTTTACCCACAAACAAACGTTCCATCAGAAAAAATTGCAATATTTAGAATGGAGTTACGGATAATTTGCTCTGCACGGCAGTACTCTTTGCGCACACATTTGGAAATTCAAATGAACTACCAGGCAACGGGAAAATTTAAGCATCTCATTAAACTTTCACGTAGAGCACGATTTGCAAAACGACAAGCACTGAAAGTAACTTGTAACAAAGATATAAACCTTTCGATGCACAAATTCAAAATTTCCCGCTTTAAAAAAAAATAATAAAAAAAAACAATATTTGACTTTGGCTGAATTGCACACGGAACGTTACCGTAACCGTATTTGCGGGTTGAAAATACAAGTATCACAACCTTAGTATCGGCGTTTTAACGAAAGGCGGATCCAGAAATTTAGCAACACCAGATTTCCTCCATTTAAACCTATGCTAAATAATCGATTCTTGTCAGAGCACCTGACCCCTTCAAGAATCGATACATTTTCATACGTTTAAATGGAGAAAGGACGATGTTGCCAATTTGCTGGATTCGGCAATTGTTTCAACTCATTTTTAGTGTATTTTCCGAAGGAAATACACTATTGCGTTTTTTAATATTGATTACACTCCGCCCGGCTAACACAGCTGAGAAAGGAACACAAATTGTTGAGAAGTCTACCGAACCCATTGTAAGCGATTTAATTAAAGTAGACTCTGGTTTTATGCAGTAAGCGGAAAATTCAAATATTTCAAACAAATCTGGGGAAAAACATTAATATCTTAGTTGGGGGTTAATTTTAGAATTTTCAGTGCGCATATCGTGTTCGACATAAAATTTTGAAGAGGCGAAGCATAAATCAGGATGCTCGAAACTCGTACCTTGCAGTGGCGTGGCGTGCTTTGCGATCTATCGATATTTCCCCATTTGAAGCTGTTTCCCCATTGAACACCCTGTATATCGATACTTTTCTATAGGTTTAAATGGCAGATCAATCGATATATCGCAAAGCACGCCAAGCCACTGGTATACCTTGTCTGGTGGTCCGTCCCATTCCCGCTTTCCGGACTCACGTCACGACGAGAGACACTTCAAAAGGTTTCAGGGATACGTTGTTCGTGAAATAAACTTGAAGCCCATGTGACTGTTAAAAAAGAGAGCAAAAGGCGACAGAGTTTGTCGGGTTAAAACTGTGGCGTCTCATTGTTGAGTCCCTTTCCCTGACTGGGAGATAAGTAGGCACTCGTGTTAGAGGGAAGCTTTCTCTTCCGCCTCTTCAGATCGACTCGGAGGGAGGCGCCATCTTGCGAGATCTTTCACTCTCGCTTTCTTTTTTGAAAGCCACTGTAGAGCCGTGAGCCACTCTTCGGCTCCCTTTAAGTTTAACGTCCCTCCCGCGAAGGATCTTGTATCGGAGAAATGGACGTATTTCTGGTAGACGGAACTATGTGCATCATGCTGTGAGCTCTGTTATGCATTTATTCTTATGGGTATCAGGGCTCATGTCTTAACGCACATAGTTCCGTTTGATTGAAATACGTCCAAATGAGTAAAGCAAGCGCTTGCAAATAGCAACAGCGTTGCATCGGATAGCAACATGCAGAATATCGATGGTGGAGGTGCAGAAGTGCGTAGCTCGAAAAACACGATTTTCCAGGAGAGTAAAAAAACGGTCTACTTTCCTCTTTTTGGTTAGTAGAATGGTAATAATTCTTGAGGATAGCAAAGAGTAGATGTTTTTTCAGACTCCATCAGCATTTTGAATAATTTTTCGAACTGTATAAGAACTGATGAAGCTATGACTCGATGGACTCTAATACAACTGATTGTTGCGATGAACCAAGAAAGAAAGCAAGGATAGCAAGAAGAAGATGTTTTTTCAGACTCCATCAGCATTTTGAATAATTTCTCGAACTAAATAAGAATTGATGAAGCTATGACTCGATTGACTCTAATACAACTGACCGAACGATGAACCGACAGTTCATGATTGCATTGGCCCGCAGAAAGTGAATAATGGACACGAACGCCGCGCGCCGCTCAGGTACCTACGAAGAAATTATACTGGGGGGCTCTCAATAGATAAGCATTCACCAACTTTTCAAGACCAACGAATTCCCGAAAATATATAAAAAATAAAAAATAAAAAACAACTGATCAGTTTACGTATGCTGTAGGGGGAAAATACTGAGGAGAGCGCGTTGTGCGTGATTCGCGCCGGATCAAATGATGGGGCCAGAACGAGATACGCATTTCTGCAATTGAGGCCAAGATACTCGAAAAAAGTTCTCCTGTTTTAGGTGACTTCCCGATTTTTTTCGATTGCTGCCTGATAGACGACATCTTCAACAAAACGTTTCTTAAAACTTAAAGCAGCTTAAAACTGTCAAAAATTGAGATACGCAATTCTGCACTTTCACCATCGATATGTACTATTGCGCAGTTACAGGGTCGTCAAAAAGTCCGGCTCCCCTAATTAACTTTTGAATGATCACAACTGTAGTCAGAGAGCCCGACGACATTCTGTGACACAATTAAGACAAAAGTTTTGACCACTTAAATCTGAGCTGGCACGGAAACTGATCGTCTGCCACGTGTTGGCACATACTAAAGCGCGGCCAATGATCATTTTCAGTGTCAGTGTATGTAAGGCTATTGATTGAAGTGGTCAAAGCTTGTGTCACGAGTTTGTCGTAAAATGTCATCGGGCTCTCGGACTACTAGAAATACAAAACTTTACGGATATATTATTAGGTCAATGGGACTATCTTGCTTTTGGTAGAGTCGAAAATGCTGGAGCGCCGTCCTAAGGCAAGTAATTGGGCCCTAACTCAATGTTTTTCAAATTGCCAACCCCCCTTCATTGATAAAATAATCAGGAGTGCGTAAACAAAGAAGCATGTTGGCACAGACCATCAGCTTCTCAAAACTGAGGTACTAAAACCAGAGCATTAGGTAGAGTTTTGCAAACATTTCAAGAGAAAAAACGCCCATAGGCGTCAAACCGAACAGAGAATTGGCGCTCGGAAGTTCATTATGCACAAAACGTAGTTCCGAGAAAAAATTATATAATTTCGCAAACTGAGCTAGATAATATTTGTTGTTCAGTTTTACTGGCGATATGCAGTGGACACAGTCACAGAACCAAGTCACTAACCGCGATAATGCGCCATGCATTGTCAAGTAATAATTAGCTATTCAGTTCTTAACTCTTTCTTCCCGCACTCAATGGGGTCAACGAAACATTGCCAAAATATTTAAACCTCTAGCTTACTTGACTCATTTTTCTGCTTATTTTTTGTAAAAAAGTTTTATTCATTAAAAAAACTTATAAGTTAACATCGAAAGAAAATTTGATATTTGACTCTGGCGGAAAAATTTGCATAAAGTGTTTTTTTTTTTTTTAAAGTGTAGTGACGCTGACTGGACTCAACGGTGATGTCTTTGTCTTCATTTGTTTTCCATTCGAGAAATGAAAGATTAGCGAAGTAATCAATTCAGTGACATTCCTAGCAACATTTAGTTATTAATCATTCTGAGTTCAACCAATCTGAAAGTGCTTCGTGAGATCGTTTAAGGAAAGGGGGCTTGGTCTCCTCATACAATTTGTTCAGGGAAATTTTTCATGAGAACAAATTCCGTTAATTTCGATATCCTCACTCTTACACTTCAAAACGAAACGTCAACATTCAGTTTCTTCTACAGTATGTGTCATTTTTCTTATCTTATACAGTTACGTATGTAAGACTTGTCTTTCTCGAGATCAGAAAATTCACGCATAACGAAGTGCGAGTTCTGGACCCTTTAAATTATCCTAAGCACTTGACACTCTGACGTACTATTCAGGGCTCAGTTGAGAAAATGAGGGTCAGGAAGGGTAAAATGAATGAGTGACATCTCAGTGACCTTGAAAAACCATTGCACTAATTTATAGAAGGGAGCGCCTTGACAAGAACAGCCACTATTATCTTAAATAAATTACTCTTTATACTCATTGTAAGTATAAGAATTAGACTAAAAACTAAAAGTCATGCATGCTCTTTCGTGTTTGATGTTTCTCTGCTTGTGGACGTTCGCGTTCCAATTCCTTCAAAGTACTCCTGACGACTCGTTAATAGTATCGACAAAATTTGGAGACGTTCGAGGAAAGGTCTTCGTGACGTCGAAAGGACGGAAAGTGGCAGGATTCACGAAAATCCCGTATGCTCAACCTCCGATCGGAAAGAATAGGTTCAAGGTAAGTTATCAAAAGTAAAGAATATTCAAATCATAGATAAACAAGACGTGAATTTTAATGGTACAGCCGACCGGTCAGAAGCCTTCAGCATAATTTTTCAATAAATATTTTGTTTGAAAATGCGAAGAATTTGACATAAAAAAGCCTCCTTTATCTGCACAAAAAAAAATTGAGCACGGGATAAACATGTATCGATTGTATCGAGTTAAGAGTAGAAAACAAAAACCTCTTTCAAGTAACCATCCTCGAGAATAGAAAGCTGACCCCCGGAAACTTCGAGACCGGAATGATGACATCTACATCCAGAGGCAATTTTCACAACTTGACCACACTGTCGCCCCCTTCCCATTTGAATCGGCTGTCCTACGGACATTTAAATTGACGGAAGACTGTCTTGAAGCTTGAAAAAATATGAGAGCAAATCTTAAAAAGCGTGGGTTTGAGAGAAATTTTATTTCAGGCTTGATGTGTCATGTTAGAGACTCAAAATTCGTGTATTTAATAGTAAAACTACGCCCTCGCTTTTTCGACACAAAAATTTACTAAATTTTACAACTTATTCCTTGAGATTCTATTGAAAACTTATAAATGGAATTTGTATTACTTAAAAATGGTCTCTTCAAAAATTTGCATCTACAAACTAAGGTCCCTTCATTCCCTGGGGACGATCTCATACTTTCTCAGTCACATGCGGCTGTTACTACAGTAAACAACGGTTTCTGAAGAATAGTAAAATATTCCACCCTAGTAATAACACAACGAATTCTCGCTATCATTATAGCTTTGACCCACCACGTTTGAATTATTTATTATTCCTGATATACATCATTTATGTTCTCATATATTTGCTTCTTTAAGCCACCAAAGGCGCTCAAGCCTTGGAAAAAAACATTGGACGCCACAGAAACCTTACCACTTTGCGTACAACCCACCCTGAGCAAACCTGGTGAAAGTGAAATAATAGGCGAGGAGGATTGTTTGTACTTGGCCATCTACACACCTCAGGTGGATTATACTAATTCTACGTGCTATCACATTAATCTGCCACTGCGGTGAAGTGTCATGCTTATTATTTTTTTTTTTTTTTTTTTTAAAGAAAAAATGGAAAAGGGAAAAAAAACTGGAGTGGAAATTAAATGGAATCGATTTTTTTGTTTTGTGATGAAAGCTAAGAGAATTAGGAAGTCCGACGATGAAGCTGCATGTTTTCAATTTTTGGAATTCTTTTTGATTACAACTTCCATGAATACCGTGAAACGAAAGGTGATGCGATTTTGTGATATCCACTTGGACGACACAACTTCCAAAGCCATTTCGAACACAACGTTTACAAATTACGGTGATGATGCATGGCATACCACGTAAACTCTTACTTTCTTTCATCAAAAAGGTTTCAAAATCTTCAAATTATTAATCTTTGGCAGTCAAATAATTAATCGATTCATTCAACGGTACATATTTGAATCGTTCTTCTCATTATAGAAGATTGAGGCTGCAGTGTACTTGATCCAGGGATTGAGATATTTTCTTCAGAATATGATGCACCTCAATGATTTTCAGAATTGTAAGAAAGTATTTCAGGGACTGTTCAAAATGTGTATAACGCTGAGTTTGGATTTTTCGACCACCTTCTTCCCCCTCATTCAACCATCGTAACTTTTTTTGACATACCGCCGTGCTAAGGAAAAACGCCGTATAAACCTTCAGGCGTTGTCAGATTTCCTTTGATATAACACGAATATTCTGGTAAACTTTTGAATATTTTCCATCCAATTTATCGTATTCTTCGCTAATTCACCTAAAGTTCCTTAAAATTTCAAGGAAAAATATCGACGGTGTAAGTCGGCAATCACATAACTCGATTTTTGGCGGTTTTGAGTTAGCTGCAGAAATGTAGTGTAGTAGATGCCCTTTCCCTGCTATCAAAATATTTCAGTCGAAAAAAATCTGGGAATCGCGTAAAAACGTAGAACTCAAAACACATATCTTGGCGTTAATTCCAATAACACATTACTCATGCCGTCGCGCGGCATTTTTACACAACGCGCGCTCTCCCGGGAAGAATCGTGAGCAGTTTAGGAGGGAAAATTAAAAGCTAGTACGTCACGGAATCTTCAAACAACAAAAATATTGTTATTGTTTTAACATCTAACATCTAATCCGACGGATAACTGAGTAATCGTCCGCTTATTTTTGTCTTCATTTCATTTTAATTCGTAATTCGACGGCGTAAGTCCGCAATCACATAATTATCTCGTTCACGGTGTCTGAAAATCTCCGCCTCTACGTTATTTTTTTTTAAAGGAGAACCTCGACTCATTTGACATCATTCCTTGCAGTTTATACAGAATTTTCTTCGCATAGAGAAGAATACTTTTATACGCACGAACAAAACTGGGTCGAAACAGAATTGCGTGAGTAGTTTTCCCGTTTAGAAACTGAAGTATGACAGGAAAGTCCAGCGACGCTTTCAGTTGTACCTAGTTATGTGATTGCCACTTACACCGTCGAATTGTTTTCCGGTGTATTTCTGAAGAATCGCTACCAATTAAAAGTTGTTGGAAAGAACTTTAGGCTACTTTTAAAAGTGAGAGGGGTCCTTATACAGTCCACATCGCAAAGAATAGGTTGAATCAGTATTCCGCCAACCACGTATCTCAGAATTCAGCCATGTTGACCTTTAGTGTCCACAAACACATACCTCAATATTTTCGGTCATTTCTCCTGACTACGAATATTATTCAAAATGATGACATAGTCTTAAAAACATCTTATCCTTGCTGTCTCTAAAATTCTTTCCCCTCTATACTTAAAGCTGAGGAATGTAGAAGTTTTTCCCTCCCTCTGAAAACTCCCGCGTTTTCGAGTTATGTGATTGCCGACCTTACAACCGTCGATATCATTACTTCCTACGAAATGCAACACTGCATGATGATTATTTGGCACTCTCGAATGTACATACGGCGTTGTGTCCTTAGCATCGGCAGCATAGGTCCCTATGGTGGAATAACAGCCTTCCGACTCGCACGAACAGTAACAGCGAACAGTCTCTTCCTCGATCCCCTCCCTCCCTCCCTCCCTCCCACCCCCCCTTGATTGTTACGTATTTTATGAACAACGCTCAGATTATTATTTCATTTTTTGTTGTGTGTTAATTTTTAGTATTGCTTCATTTATAGGTACGAACAAAAAAGGAGAGGGGTAAATTGTTTCCTGTACTGTTTGTTATACCTGGCGGTATATGGGAAATAAACGGAGTGACAGACACACCGAGGTGGACCCAGATTTTTACCTCAACAAGGATATGGTGCTTGTGGCATTGAACTACAGAAGTGCTAGTGCATTGAACTACACGAATAGGAGCACTAGGTAACCGTTGATTTGCCTTGCGCGAAAATTAAATAATTTTTCTATCCTCATTGATAAAAGCACCTATCTGGACAAGGAAATTAATTACACTTAACGTTGCTTCTAAAATAGGCTATAAAAGTCAGTTTTTCCCCGCAATTTTGATCTGTTGTTATTACTCTCCATCCGGACATAAATCGAGCCTCATCGAGGAGAATATATTTCCGAAATCCTGTCTTTCATGTAAGAAAAAATTAAACTGGGATTTTGATACTTTTTGCTGAGGAATTGCGACGAAAATTGAAATTAAAAAATGAATCGATCGATCGATCGATCACTCGGTGAATGAATCCACTTAATGGACACGAAAAAATTTGTTCAGCCTTTGAGATTTGATCGAATGCAATCAAATTGAATTTTTGAGATCTATAGGGACGAGATGAAGCAAGTGTTGTACGCCCTGCGTCTACTTATAGGTGTGAGTCATTTCTCAAACAGGAGCAGAAGCCATGTTTGCGAAAACAAGACATTCTTCCTGTGGTAACACTTTCCTAACTAACTAACTAACTGACTAACTAACTATCTAACACTCCATTTAATCGTAACTAACTAACATCTCCAATAAAAATACACTGAAAAAAAAAAAAAAAACACATTTGGATCGAGAGTCAGAATCTAACTCAGACAGAGAAACAAAGCCTTCTTGCAATTCAACGGAGTATTTGTCCTAAGTGGCCAAGAACCAAGCTCTCATTTGAGCGATTTCTGAGACTGATTTAGCATAAATCGATTGAAATCAAGAGTATTTTTTCTTGTCAATGTTTTCAAGAGTCTGGACTCTAGATCCAATGTGTTTTTTTCCAGTTTATAACAAAATTAAATAATTGTATTTACATATCATTTTTAGTGGTGATTATTACATTTTGTTATCTGCAGGCTTCCTATCAACGGGTGACCTTGTGCTGCCAGGTAATTGGGGATTGAAGGACATTATCTTCAGTCTCAAATGGCTCCAAGAAAATATCTCGAGTTTTGGGGGCGATAAAAACGCCGTCACGATTTTGGGAAATAGCAAAGGAGGCGCTGCTGTTCAACTACTTCTTTACAATGAACCTGCTGTCAACGCGGGTATGTCACTCAGTCGGTTTCATCGAAAAAAAGCCTTAAAGATCATAACTTCAGAAAATCAACGTAGAAACTCACGATCTCCAAAGAATAAATACCGGGTGCTTTCGTCTGAATATTTACTTAATAATCTCAACTCATCCTGAGGTAACTGATTTCTTTCTTAGTAAGAAGTGTGCGTTCAAGAGCATGAATGCCCCTGAAAATAATTCTCTTTCAAATCAACGAGACCACGTAACGAGAATTTCTACACAAAATTTATTTTGAGACGACTAGAATAATTACTGTTACCATGACTAAATTTTTGTGTGGAAAAACTAGAAATTCATTAGTCCTTCTAAGAATAAAAATACGGAGGATATTCATCACGGACTTCCCGATATAATTATCCTTTCTGCGTATCCGTCTGTGAGGACTCAGGGTAATAGCCAGGGGGGCGTCATGTCTTAAGTGCACGTATCAGGTTTAAGGGGCCCAACACCCCACCAAATCTACATATAACCCCCGCCCCCTCGGTGAAATTTTCCTCCTCAGACTGCTAGAAGGGTGGCTACTAAAACAGGCTGATCAAAAATAAGTACTTTTACAGTACTTTTTCAGTACCTTGTCAAGAAATTCAGGACCTCCTCTAACAGAAAAATTCCGAACTTTTTCAGGACCTCCATTGGACGAAATTCAAAAAATTTCAATACTTTAAAATTGCGACAAAAATGACATAAAATTAACACAAATTCCGGACCTTTTTGCGGAATTTCCGTACTTTTTCGGTACTTCCGGACCGCTCTTGAAAATCAGTACTATTTCCGGACTTGTAGACACCCTGGCTAGCTACCAGTCCTGGCAAGAGCCCCAAGAAGACCTATTTTATTTTCTTCATGTTTCTTATTCCTGCCTTTTTCCCTTTCCTTCTTCATGTTTCTTACTCCTGCCTTTTTTTCGTTTCCTTCGAATCACCAGGATTGTTTCGGAATGCTTTTTCATCAGACGGTGTTCTGGATGACGTTGGCTCAGTCTTTCCGATCAAAAATATGACAATACCATCGAAACGACTTGCAGAATTACTTGGCTGTCCCAGTGAGCCGTCACGCGCTCTTATGAAATGTATGCAGACAAAACCATTCAGGGAAATTGTCAGAAACCAAGATCGAGTGCGTCTTGTGAGTATTAGGATTCAATCTGTATAATTATTTTTATTCAAGATGTTTTACTTGTAATTCGCCCAGTACCTACGTTTGATGCAATGTATGAAGGGTTTGGATTCAAATACGGAAAAATCCTCCCCCCAACCGCTCTCCCTCTCCCTCTCCCTGGATGTCGATCAAATTGTGGTGCGTAATTCCTTCATAGAGAGCCTATTCCTGAAAATTTCAAAGTCTCGAACGATTCCCTACCGAAGTTCTCAGGTCATTGTGAATAAACTGCAAGAATTTCCAACGCAAAATATAATGTTACTATGTCCATTATCTGCAAGTTCCTTTGCTCCAATGTGAGAGCGTATTTTGCGTCGAATTGCAATTAGCAGTGTTGCCAAGCAAGGAAAATTCTCTTCATTCTCTCCAAAGCAGCACTACACCTAAAAGTAGTATCCGACACAAAAGGAGGCACTCCTCGATCAGCCTCTTTAATGAACAAAAAACATTCTAAATAATTTGGGGGAAAAACCCATTATCAACTCCCTGAAATCTATACGCAATACACGGAAAAAAATGTCAGGGGTTATCCCCTAAAATTGTGGTTCTAAACCAGTTAGTTGGATGATATAGACATTTTCAATTAATTTTGGTGGTACCGCAACATTTGGGTGGATAACCTAATTTATTAGGGCACTACCACAATTAATCAGGATACTACCACAATTAATCAGGATACTACCACATATAATGGGTCAGTCGCGCTAGTCACAAAATCGTGTTGTGACGCTTGATTCTTGCAGATAAACTAAAAGTAAGAAAATCTGTCTAAACTGCAACTTCTGACGTTCAATAATAACCGAGATATTGCCCTTTGAAAAGTCGGGTTTTTGACGTCATCCGCCGCGGCAGTGACACCCTTGGTTTCTTCCACCTTGCTTCCATCCGAGTTTCACGTTAAACAACCAGTGCAAATGTGTGTCACACTTATGAAAGCAAGGTGGAAGAAACCAAGGGTGTCACTACCGCGGTGGATGACGGCAAAAATCCTTCTTTTCAAAGGGCCATATCTCGGTTACTATTGAACCAAGAAAGTTGCGGTTTAGACAGATCTTATAATTTTTAGCTTATCTACAAGAAGCAAGCATCAAAACACGATTATGTCACCAGCGCAACTGACCCGTTAGAAATGTCTTTATTATCCAACAGTTGAGACTTATCCCCTACCTTTTTTTCCGTGTAATACGCGAATGTATTATCCGTTTTAGGGTGATCTCTCCCACCGCCCCTTTCCTTGGGGCTCTCACCAACAAACCAACGAAAATGTTAGACTTTATACGAAGAAATTCTCAACACCGCAGTGCAATTCGTATTGATAATGGACTTTCAACAGAACCCTGGAGTGCCCCCGCGGATAGTTACACAATGGGGTCCCGTTGAGGAGTCACCCCTGGCTGAGGACGCGGCGGTGTATCCCGATCTGGACAATCCGTCTTTTCAGCCGACTCTACCCTGGGTGCAAGGCGTCAGCCTTTCATCTGGCTCTTCATATCTATCAAGTAAGTCAATGCCCGATGAAACAGTTAAGCCAGGCATAGAATTGCATTTTAATACCTCAGTTACGCTAGCCACAGAGTAAAATGGACCGCGTTGAACAGAAAGGAACCAAGCCACATCAGCTATGGACCAGTGGACAAGGCACTTTCAGCATTTTGATACACGTTTCATAACCAAAATTTCACGTATAACACGATGCGCACAACGAAAATTACCGAAATCAACTCCTTACGAAGATATTCAATAATTCTTGATGCGTGAATTCAAACTACCCGCTCATGAAAACTGAATGCTCTACGTGATTCACATCGCGCACTAACCGTTTATCATGACAGTCTCTGCGATATAAAAATCTGGCAACCTCAATCTTTACGCTTTGGCTCAGCTATAGCAAGTTAATTATAGTTTGAACAACACATGATGGCAAATGAACACTGCTCGATTGAGAAGCTTGCTGAAACCGATGTAGTGCACGAGTTGACTCACGTAGAGCTTTGAGTTTCTTGTGAGCAGGCAATTCAGATTCTTCGTAACCGATATGAGATAAAAGCGTTTATATCTTCGTGAGGAGTTGATTCAGTAATTTTCGTTGTGCGAATCGTGCTCCACGTGAAATTCTAATTAAGAAACTAGTATCAGATTGCTTAAATTCGTACCTTGTCTAGTGGTCCATTATGATTTGCTAGGGGTAAGTCCCACCCCTGAGAGCGCGTCTCACCTTCCAAGTAAATAACCTCATAAGTTGGTCTAAATAAAATGGGCTCATATAGGGACTACCTCCTAACGATAGCCATAAAAATCATAAAAATCGGCCCTGTGGATCTTAATGAAGAAAATTTAGCGAATAATGAACGTTTACATCGTGTAAATGAGAGAATTTTTATCAACTTTATCACTTTATATAAAATAATCTGGGTCATGTGCTCAAAATCTAAAACAAACGGGGTCATCTATTAGGGACTATCACCTGTCAACATTCGCAAAAAAGCATGTAAATTGGCCCAGTCGAACGATATGGAGCAAACTGTGACAAAATATAAAAATGTAAATGGACGGAGAGCTTGTAGTAATGATGTTTTCTCATCAAAATTTCAAGTAGAACACAGTTTGTACAACGAAACCGAAAGGGACTTGATGAACGCTTTCTTAAAGTGGTTCCTAACGAAGACACTAACGTTTTCCGATCCGTCAAATCATACTCCCTGAAACTCACGTGCAAAATAACCACGATCACTTGAGTTTTGACTGTTGGTCTCAATAATTGGCCCGTAAGAATAAATGAAACAATAAGAGTAACTCACGATTTAGTCGTGCCATAAAATATCATTGTGCTCACCTGAAACAAAGAAGAAAATAGATTGAATTAATAACGAGTAAAATCAATTTAATAATTATAATTATTACTACTGTAGAAGGAATCAACCAAGAAAACTACAAAACAACATCAAAATGAACATCTCATTTAAAGAGGGTAATAATAAGAGTCCAAACGTTGTTTGAAAATAAGGTAACTGACCCGTGGTCTGATTCCCTGAATTAGCCGATGAATTGCGAAGTACATTTTAGCGAAGATGTATGTAGGTGATGCATATACGTAGGTTTTGCTCTTGCCGCTAAATCTAAGCTGATCAAACCTAGGTGGAATAAGGAAGCAAGTCCGAGGATTTTGAAACTGGAGTTGATCAGATTTTGTTAGTTAATTAAAAAAGTCTCACTTATTTCGGTTATTAGGAAAAAAAACATTCATCCTTATAGAAGACTGACCGCGTCCATGGCGGTTTAAGAAACACGTTTATATGTTCATGCGTTACAAATGGACAATGTATGAGAAGAGAGTTTAAAAAAATAAGATTTTCCTCGTCGTTCCCTCGCGAGAGAACGCAACTAAATATTAGTGTTGCTAAATTTCCCCTCGCTAATTGTATTTTTAGACGGAGAATTCGGGAGATTGCTGACTGAAATTTTCACCGATTTTTCTTCGGATCTCACGCAAAAATCAAAAGTTTTGGACAAAAATTGTAGATGTGTATTTTTGTAAGAAAATTGAATTTTTTAGTAAACTTTGCAACCTTGGAATTAAGTTATTAAGTTGCTTCGTCCAGAAAACGACGAATTTTATTATTGCAAATTTCTGAGTTTGATTTTTTCCGGAGGAATTTTTGATGACAGAAGTCTGATGGATCGTCTAGAGCAAAACCCGCGGGAAATATTACCCTTGTTGCTCCAACTGAATTTCAAGTTTTGTCAAAGAGATATTCCGGCTGTCATCAACGCAATTATAGATTACTTCATTGGTGACCGTCCTGTTGACCGAAAATCTGAGCGACAGCTAGCAAGAGTAAGTACCATATACTTCAATGTTCTCGAACCACTCGGAAACTTTGACCTTCGTATTTTCCTCGCGAGTAAACGCCCAAGTTAATTGAAAACTTATTTTAGATGGTAAATAACCATAACCCTGTCTAGTAATTTCAACGGATGTATGACGTCGTTTTTGTAAAGTCCGTAAAATTCTCAAAGAAAGTTAAAGCGGTTATTTATTCGTTGAATAATTAAAATTGTTATTGGAAGCTCTAAGTTTAAACCACAAAAAATTAAAAGTCGATCTGTAGATAAAATGATCGGTAGAGAAATTCGATTCTGAAAATAAAAAGAGGAAATTAAAATAGTTCTGAGGAGATACGCGTTAAAGCTCAATATTTAAGAATTGCACACACGAATGATTACTTATGAATCACCAAATGATCTGTTCTGTCAATGAAAAATAAAGAGAAGAAATAGAAATAGCTTACTGATGTACACTGGAAAAAAAAACACATTGGATCTAGAGTCCAGACTCTTGAAAACATTGACAAGAAAAAGGACTCTTGATTCAATCAGATTAAGCTTAAATCAAAAGGAAATCCGCTCAAATTAAGAGGCTTGGTTTCTTGATTTAAGCTTAGGTAAATCTGATTGAATCAAGAGTATATTTTCTTATTGATGTTTTCATGAGTCTGGACTCTAGATCCAATGTTTTTTTCTCTTTTTTTTTTCCAGTGTATAAATTAGCTTTAATAAACCAAGATTAAACCTTGAGAAGCAATTATTCTGTGATATGGCAATGTTTCCATTGGTAGCGCTGCACACCTACGGCTGTCGCTGTAGGTAAGATTTTCAGAAGCCGGAATAAAAAACGCAATAGAACTGCTGACTCTCTCTCTTGCCTTATTAACATATGTTTTCGATTTATTTTGACACGTTTCAGTTATTCACTTGCTGGTATTATTTCATGGGTGCGCGCCAAGCAGCTTTGCGGTACTCTGGACCACTCTGGTTTTTCGAGAATATTTACAATCAGTCTGTGACGTTCAATGATCTCTCTATGGCAGGCATTAAAGGTTAGCACGTAATCAAAATTATCCTATGTTCTTCAGCCGAGTGCACAGGCAATTAAAAAAGAAGAGGGGGGGGGGGGGTCAAAAAAACCAGAGAATTTATGTGTTGATACTGCGCGTCATTAAAATTTCGCCAGTAACGAGCCCCGTTAAATGATTTTTAAAAATAAAGTTCTCAAAAAAATCTATAGCGTCGCAATAATTTAAAAAAGAATGACCGGTTTTTGGCAAAAGAGTGAAATAGAAACAATTATTTGGAAAATACTCAATTTGCAGAGAAAATATCGGAAATTTCTGCACAGTACAGTGGACATCGGATACACTGACCTTCTAGGCACCGGCCTGATTTGGTCATCATATTCGAGTGTCATTACAACTGAGTCATGGAAACATTGAAAAATTGGGATTTCAGCCACGGAACTGACCAGATTGCACGTCATCAAAAACGATGTCGTATTCTCCAATTTTCAATCTGCGATGAATTATCTCGGGTAATTGGGGAATTTCAAAATTTCTCAGAGGTAATGTAACTCCTCGTTAAAAACGACGACATAAATGTTCCGACTCTGACAATAAGTCTATGAACACACTAGGCTAGACTAGGTATATATAATCTAGCATCAAGAAAAAATGAAACATGCCCTGATTAATTTATGGATGCGGAGAGAAAAACAGCGAAAGAAAGTTCAAATGAACTGATAATTTTCCAAAGCACGTTTTCTAAATCACGTAAGTGCCAGAATTGCGAATGCGAGAAAAACGAGAAAAACAAGGAAAACTGTTTTATTTGTTTTGTTGACAATCTTCAAATACCAAAAAATGTGTGTTGAAATGAATTTATGTTGTATTTTGAAATCAAACATGACTGATAATACCGGAGAAAACAAAAAAAAACCCCTCCGCCACTAAAATAGAGATTTGCGCCTGTGATTTGGAAAATAATCGGTTCGATTGAGGCGCTGCGCGCTGGGTGCAGAGAGGGCGTTTCTTATTTGAAACTTTTGTTGAATTTTCGTCATAATATTACAATGCTGTAAACGAAAAATTTCAGAACATTCACCCGATAGTTCCCTTTCTATAATCTAAATTAGGTAGGAGCAAAGATTCTGAAACACCGCAACCAAGAAATACTCTTTCTGCACTACTTATACTTAACACTTCTTGCTCTCTAAGAGAGAAAGATGTATAGATACTCTTTCTGCACTACTTTACTTAACACTTCTTGCTCTCTTAGAGAGAAAGATGGATGGATTGATACGTAGATCGATGGGCAACAAAATGAAATATTTATTTTGCCTGTTCACTTATGCTTCTCAGAGGAACCAACTGATCCAGATTTCACCCTCAACTCACAACGGGAGAGAATGCAGTTTCCTAATCGAACATTTTCGAGGCAAGATCTTGAAAACATAGACAAGGTCATCGATATTATCTACTCATTTATGCTATACGGGTGAGTTTATTTCTATGAAGAACAGGGATTTGAAGCCAGGTTTTCCTGATTGGACTTCGCAATGTCGTATTTTCGCAGCGCACAGTCTAACGAGTCATGGCGCGGCGTGGCACATCTTATATGCATTTTTCATGTGCCGCTGTCAGCGTACAAAAAGTCACTCTCTCTGAATCACGCGATAGGAGCAACGATACCCCGTTGGATACAGTCAGGGATACCGATTGTAAGCCCTCCTTTTCTGTACATCAATTTTCTGTAATTACACGTGACCATATTCTTTTTTCCCCATGCAATTGCCGTGACCTAACATTTTTTTTAAAAAATAAGCCTTGTGGTTTTCTTTATTAGTGGAATTTATTACTAGTGGAAACATAGAACATAAAACAACCCCGGCGAAATTTCGTGATGAACATGAAACATACGACACTAAAGACAAATTGAGCTTGCAAAATGCCTTTTAGTTTTTGAAAAATAATTAACATCCATCATCCTTCTAGGGAAAGTAATTGGCTGGAAAAAGAACCTGTTTCGCTATTACTCCTCGATAACCTAACCTTAGTGACACGGCTTAAAAATGAGAGGCTTGGAGGACAAGGCACATAAGTGCAGTTCCTGAATAAATTTAGATATTCATGAACTCAACTAAAACTAGTTTGAAAGTACATTCTGAGAAAAATTCACAACTAAAATCCAACTTTAAAGCATCAAAAAGTGAGTTTAAACTTCTTTTCCGCGATAAGACTCCATATAATTTTGAAACTTCAAACACGTATTTTTTGAAAGAGCAGAATTGCACTTAAGCGCCTAATCCTCCAAACGCCTCAAATAATGTTTCTTCTTTTGGTAGAAAGCTATTTTTTTAGTGTGTTTCGCGTTAGCGTGGGATTGCAAGATAATTACAGTATTCCAGTTCTTTCTCATTTCTCCTTCCTCTTATCTTATCGTCGTTGTCTTCCTCTCTCCTTTTCTTTTTTCTTCTTTTTTTCTGCGTCTTATTAAGCTCATCTTTTTCCTTCCTTATTCCTTCTTCTGCATTTTTTTCCTTCTTCGCTACCTTCTTCTTCTTGTACTTCCTCTTTTCTTCATCTTACTTTTCATTTTCTTCTCTCCTACCCGTTACCTTCCTCTTTAGTTCCTTTCTCTTATCTTCATTTCCTCTCTTCTTTGTTCTCCTTCTTCCTCCTCCCTTCTGTTTCTTCTTTCTCTTGCCTTCCTTCTCTTCTTCTTTCGGGTTTCCTCCTTTTTTCATATTTATCTCTTTACTTTTGCTTTTATCTTTTCTTCTCCTTCTTTTTCTTCTCTTTTCATCTCTTTTTAATTATATCGTGTGTCCATCCAACGAATTCGCCGACAGGGGCCACAGCCATAAGACGATTTTCATTATGTAGGGGAGTATTTAGAATCTTGGCGTACTACATCTTTGATTCTCTTCAAATGAGCATAAACCTCAGCTCAGGGTGTCTACTAAAACAATTTAGCCAAAAATCAATACTTTTACAGTATATTCTCGAGAAATTCAGTACCTCCTCAACAGAAAAATTCAGTGCTATTCCAGTGCTTCCAATTGACGAAATTCGAAAATTTCAAAAATTTAAGTTTCTCGCTAAAATTGCGACAGAAACGACATAAAAATGAAAAAAAATTCCGCACCCTCTAACGGAATTTCCGTACTTTGTCAGTACTTCCGGACCGCCTTTAAAAAACCAGTGCTATTTCCGGACTTTCCGGTAATTCCGGACTTGTAGACACCCTGAACCTCTATCTTCTAATCTCGTCTTTACGTTCTATTTGTGGTTTCAGCGATCCATCGACCGGCAGCGCCATTCAATGGGATCGTGCCAGACTGCCTCTGCAGCTAAACTACTTACAGATGGGAGATGTATACACCCAAGAACCTGACTTCTTGCCTGAATGCGTTAAGTTTCTGGAGAATTTGAAGACAAAATATCCAGCACACGGGCTTGTTGAGCCTCAAAATTGCTGAGAACTTTGAGATTCATAACATGATCAACTGATCAGCTCTTTGGCAATATCCTATCCGCAGGGGAACTAGAGAAACAACATTTTGCATTTTTTATAATAGTTCATCTCGATGGCGATTGTTAAAAAGATAAACTTTTTTTGGTCTACTTAAGAAATATCCAGTACACGGGCTTGTTGAGCCACAAAATTGCTGAGAACTTTAAGATTCATAACATGACCAACTGATCAGCTCTTAGGCAATATCCTATCCGATCCTATCTCTATCATGGAGCCCCAAAGTTGGACCAATGTGAACAAATCCCAGCCCCTCCGCTCCTAGTTTGGCCTCATGTAAACAAACAAGATGGCGACGAAGTTCTACAAAGTTCTAGACATATTTAGGATAAGACTAGAAACTTTTTTATGACCAACTTCTAAATTGAGTTCGGATCTACTTTTAGTAGATATTTTTGTCAAAAATTAACCTTTGAGTGTGTGAGTATCATCCATATCTCAGCCGATAATGTACTCCTCTGGGTCGGGTTTATTCACATTGTACTCCATTTACTTTGGTCCAACTTTGAAGCTCCATGATAACCTAAAACTGATGAACCAATCAGAGAGCGGCACAGAGACGGCAATACTCTTTAATTCGTATACAGGTACCCTAGCAGAAATCACCTCTATCTTAGAGTACCTATATTAAGAGAGTATGGCCACTGGGCCCCATGGAGAGGCTTAGGACCCAAAAATGGCGGTGCTTTGTTTTGGTTTTTGTGGATGGGAGGGGGGTCATTGCCAACTTTTGACGGTTACCACCAACCGTACTTGCTGCCAACCTTACTACATTCAAGATAATTTTTCTCAAAAATTGCACACGATTAGTCTTAAAAATATGTAAAGAAGTCGCAGGAGTGCATTTGAGTAAAGTTCTCGTTACGATAAGCAAAGAAAACTACATTTTGAGTCATTTTGCATTACATTAATTTATGGCGTCCGCCATTTTAGGGTCCTAAGGGCTCCATTCAGCCTAAGATGGCTGAGCCAATCAAAGGTGGTAACACCAGTGGTCATACTCTCTCAATATAGGTACTCTACTCGATCTCAGCTAGGACAAACTATTTGTGTTTATTCGAGGGAAGATCGGCAAGGCTGCTGGAGACGGAGACCCGCATACACCTCGCAACAAGTCTTGGCGAGGCACTCCATCGTGATGTTGCTGATGAGTGGACGAGGACAAGGGACGGGTGGAAAGCGGAGGCTTCTTCCCTCCCTTGTCCACATTCTTGGAGCGGTGCCCCGGCCCCGCGAAAAGGGTATTGATCTTCGAGTGTCCATTTATTGTAGCCGCTCACCGTGAAAATCCGCACAAAGCTCCCTCATCCCAACATACAACACCACTAGGCAAAACCCTCCTTCAAACATCGGGCACTAACCACCTTTTTCTTTAATTTCACTTTAAAAAATAAATAAATAAACGAATCAGGGTATCCTTTGCAGCATCACCGTTTTTTCGGCACACACTGGGAAAAAAAAAACCACATAGGGTCTAGAGTCTAGACCCTTAAAAGCATCGACAAGAAAAAATACTCTTGATTCAATCAGATTTAAGCTTAAATTAAGAACCAAGCCTTTTAATTTGAGCGGATTTCTTTTTGTTTTAAGCTTAAATCTGATTGAATCAAGAGTCCTTTTTCTTGTCAATGTTTTCAAGAGTCTGGACTCTAGATCCAATGTGGTTTTTTTTTTTTTTTTTTTTTTTTTTTTTTTTTTTTTTCCAGTGCAGAAGAACTAGGGGTTGATATATCCTGGCCGCTACGCGGCCCAACACCTGCATGCAGAATTGTTAAAATTCATGAACAAAGCTATAGACAAAGAGGACGTAAGGAGTATGAGACGATCTCATTGGTTGAAATGGGTGGTGCCAATAGACTAGAGGAGAAAATGATGGACTAACTATTACAGGGTTTCTCGTGGGTAGCCGTTAGTTCGTCTATTATTAATACCTCCTTTGTGAGTTTCAACCACCCCCTCCCCCCCGATGGGATACCTCCATATCCCTCTTGTCTTCTTTGCCTATCGCTTTGTCTACCAATTTCAACGATCAACCCGCAATAGACGCAGTGCGATCTCTAATCGAGAGCCATGGTAAGTTGATCGATAAAGCGGGCTCATTGAGGGACGATCTTGGCCTACCGATTGCCGCAGAAATCATAAAAATCGGTCCGGTGGATTTTTAGAACCAACTGTGACGAAATATACATTTAAATTTGTTTGATGAGATCACTTTGTCAAGTAATATAAGAACATCTAGGTTGTCCTTCCAAAATCTAAATAGAGCATCTACAGACTATTAGGTATTGATAGCCGCAAGAATCATGCATAATCGAGCCTCTTGAAAATTAGAACGAAATGTGACGAAAAGTGGAAATTTACGAGGCCGAAGAGCGTACGATGATGGATGAAACGAGTAGTCGGTCGGCCGATGAAGGGTCACGGCGCGGCGTCGGATGCAACTATTCCTCCTCTAAGGATGTGCACATCACATAACCGACAAGTTGAAGGCACTCCGAATTTCCAAACGCTCGCAACAACTCGCGTTCGTAGCCACGCCCACGCACGATACATCCAATACTTTGGTAAGTAAGCCATTAGTATTCTTGTGCAGATGGAGGCTTTAATAAACGAATAAGGGATAATGGGCCCTAACTTCAAAATATAGTCCAACCATTGAGGAAACTATAGCCGATTTTCCTCCTTACATCGGAGCGGACAGTCGACTGGCCGTCCATAGAATGCTGATATGTAGCCTACCGATTACCTGAACCAATGAGAGCGTGATAAGAATTCCAGTGCGACACGATCGACCAGTCGAATAACTCAATTACAGATAAACCTTTCCGTGCCCCATCGCCCGGGAAAAATTTTTCATAATAACCGGCCACGAGATTTATTCCGGCTGACCTAAAACCACCACGTTTTTACAATATGGCAACTCTGTGTTTTGTGTTTTTCCTTATGCGGAAAAGAAACAGAATAAGTAAATTTATTTTGCAAGCCAATTTAGAGTGTTTATCAAGTACTACGCCTTATCAAATTAAGCCTCATGATCATATTATGCTCAACTTGTCGAGGGATTCTTAGCCTAAGATTTGACAACGATGAACTCGAAACCCGGAAAATATGTTGAAAATACAGATGAGTCCTTTGAAATTAATGGAAATCGGAATGAGGTCAACGACAAAGTATCTATACTCCAATTACTGAAAAATATCTACGGTCACTTCCTTGATGTATCGTAAATTTTAATTTGCAATCCTGCCGTTCAAAACAAACACGCCGTAACTTTATTCTGGATTATTTTACATTTTTTCTGGTCATCGAAAAAAAGTCTAATCAATTATTGTTATGAGAGGGGGGGGGGGGGGGGAGATCTTCAATAACTTGAATGTGTTCATAACAACTCGATGGTGAAACTGCAGAAATTCGTACCTCGGTTTGCGGCGTTGCAGACTTCCCGTCATACTTTATTCTGCATGGAAAACTACAGGACGTCACTTTTTGAACATTTCAGTGATTCTTCTTCTCTTTAAAAAGGATATTCTGTGAAAACTTCAAGCCGTGATGTTTACAATAAAAACAATTGAAATAGCGGGTAACACGGTTAAATGTTCACACACAAGACCAAAACGTTTCGGCTGAAAATTCAGCCATCCTCAGTTGGATAAACTCGGTGTTTTTTTGGGCTTGTTATCAAAATTGCTGTCAAAACAACATTCTCAATTTGAAAGGCACAGTCAGGTACTACTTTATGTGCTGGTTACACGCTCAAATTCCCATCAATTTCCGATCAAATGTTGACTGGTGCGCACCACCTCCCATCAAATTTCTGCGGCCTGCAAAAATTTGATGGTAGATGATGGAACTGTGGGGCTCATCAGTCATCTGATTTCCACTCAACCGTGCTTATTTCATGCTTTTTTCAATCAACACGCAGTTTTAATTAATTTTACCCAGTAATCTAGATAACTCTCGACCGCCATCTTGGTCCTCATTTTGATCGGAATTTGACGGAAATTTGAGCATGGAACCAGACAAGTCGATTTCTAACCATTATTATTTTTATTTATCCGCAACTGAGGATGGCTCAATTTTCAGCCGAAACGGTTTGGTCTTGTGTGTGAACTTTTAGCCCTGTTACACACTATTCAAATTGTTTTTTATTGTACATAACTTGTCACGGGCTGCGGAGCATCTATCACAGCCGTGACGTTTGTTCGGTCTTCTTTTAAAAAAATAATTGGGAGCGGAGATTTCGGAACACCGCGACCGAGACACGCAGTTTTGCGAGAATTCGTCGAATCGCTATTAAGCTGTTATTCATATTCACATACGATTTTAGCAGTGCAAGTTTCGAACAGCGCTTACTTCCTATCATGAATATTTGTATGTTTTCACACGTCCCTCGTGAGAGCATGAATGAAACTTTTGCTTGTGTCGGCACAGGTGCTTTGTGGCGCACCTTTCCGAACAGAATATGAGAACATCAGGTAACAGATTGTGTGATATCGTGAGGAAATCATGAGTTCTAAATAGGAACGGTTTTAGAACCGGCTAGGGACTCTCCATTCTTCTATACACTGCGAAGGATAATGTATGTCCCATCCATCGAGGGCTGTGTGCATCACCGCCGAAATAATGTCTCTAATGTTTTCTCTTTGAACTCCGCGATGTAAACACTGGCGTTGTCATGTGATATACTTAATATGGGCAAACGCGAATTTCCCTGGTGTATTCCTTGACGTGAATTTTCATCAGCGGACCAAACGCAACGCTTACGAAGTACGTTGTTTTCGATTCGATGACAATATAGGTCCAGAACATTAGCAGAATACTTTATTTAGCTGTTGAGCTTTTAAACAGCTTTTAGACAGCAGGATGGTGTATCCTTTGGTGTATAGTCCATCTTCAATACGTACTAGAGCGAGTTTTCTCCTTTCGAAGACGGTTATTGGTTTCTTAGCGCCTTTTTTATCTGATGACTTCGAACTTTTAAAAAATCTACTATTATGTATTTTGTTAGAACTTTGAAAGTTTAAAAAATGGTTCTAGTCGCTGTTCATAAAATGAAAGATATCATCCTAAAAATTTAACAGTCTTCAATCATGTAAAAAAAGTTATGAAAGATGAAATGAAAAGAAGCTAACAGAAGTAATTCTTTCACTCGAGAAGCGATCAATCGATTTAGTAGTCGAGTAAAATTCATGAGACCGCATTTACTTAAATAATTTCCAAGGTATTTTATATTTTCAAAGGAAAAAAACGTCCTTCTGAGTGGAATGATTCATGTTGCTCGACCATGCTGTTTTTCATGTAAGGTTAGATTTGTTGTGCAAAACACATATCTTAGATAAGTACATTTTAGCCGCTTTCTTTTAGACGTCTTTGAATGGAAAAGAACTATCTCCATTTCTGCTATTAGTTTTGTCATAGCAGGTGTTTTCATGGACAGGGGCCCAGGGCGTACGTAAACATTTTATTTGCAATTTTCTCACACAAATACACAAATTTCTCCTTCAAACTTTTACATAGATCACAGCGAAGACATCAAATTCTTCAAAATTCAACTCCTACGTAAGAAATCATCGTTTCGTGCATTTGTTGGTTGAAACTTCCTGCTCCGCCAAAAACCGAATTTTACCTGCATCAAATCGGTCACTACATAAATTTCGTTTTTCTTCACAAAATATGTTTTCGAAGAGCGCTGTTTGGTTCTTGGTACCTAGCTTTACAAAAACAGCGTTTAAGAGCAGAAAGGAAATTCTACGAAATAAAACTTTATTTGATAAATTTGGTAATGTTAATGCCCACTTTGACTTTCCGTTGATTTTGGATTTTACATGAACGAGAGGGTGGTTTTACTGATTCCAGGGCTGGCTATAAAAACTAATATTTCACTCATCATATGCCGAATGCACTGAGACCGGAGAAGGGTTAGTGCTTCGTGAAATTTTGGATTCAAAGCAAAATGGCAAGAGTGCGAGTTGAAGAAGAAAAAGTTTGCCTCGTATTTTACGACTCCCGAAAGGACTGCCGCGGAAATTCGACCTTCTCTGCATTCATACATTTTTATTTTCATGGATGCATGGGTGATCTTCAAACCTTTGTCTTTGCCTTCGCCTCTACACTTGGCTCATAGCGTGTTCCTTTGCCCTCTAAGAGCCCTACTTCCCCGTCCTGACCCGAGCTTCTTTCAACCGCTTTTTCCCTACACCCGACTTTCTGTCCTTCCCAGCACATTCATCAACGCTCTGATAAACCTGCGATGCTTTCAACTTTTCGCAGCTTTTAACTTTCCGTGCAGTCGCGATAGAGATTACAGGATGCATCAGAGGAAGGAGTGCTTTATTTCTGCATTATTTTTTTTTAACGTATTAATTCATTTTTTCCGCAGAAAATAATCTGCTGACGATTTAGCTTGATAAAAAGTTTGGATTGGCTGAACACGTTATTCTAGAATCATATTTTGATGCGTGGTGCTAATTAATCTAAAACAAGCGGGAAAGTTCTAATACTGTCGTAATAGAAAAGCGCTCAGGTGTTAGTAAATGTATTTAGTGGAGAAAGGAAATATAAACTCCGTCGACTTGGCTGGGGAATGGAAAATAAAGCATCAGCTGATATCAAACAAAGGTCACCCAGGAAACCGTAAACGCGTATTTTTGTTTCCCGAAAGAGCTCACCGTTGAGCTCATCCATAGAGTACATAGAGTCGTAATGTAAATGGGAGAGCTGGCGCCATGTTCTGCTCGATGAATTCCGAGCCCGGTGTGCGCCGAGTTCGGGTCGCTTTTTCGATACATATTTGATCCAAAATGGCGGTGTGGAATACGTGGTAATTCCTACCTTCGTTGTTGTTGTTGTTGTCATCGGATGGTCGGGTACCCGTATATCGCAAACAATCGATTATGTATCGAAAAAGTGACCCGGCGTCACACAGGAGTCTCGGAATTCGGGACATGGAAAATGCTTAAAAGTGGCGCCAGCTCTCCCAATTACATTACGACTCTATGTACTCTATGAGCTCATCAGGCGCGTTTTTTTTTAGGCTTCATTTGAGTTCAACGATCAATTTCGATAAGAATTACTCTACCGCTAAGAACTTTCCTTATAGACAAACGATCGAAACTACCTGCGCATTACGTTAAAAGCATAAAATACAGTTTTCACAGCTTTATTTATTTGAAAAATGGACCCCCCCCCCTCCCCCCAAGAGCCTACACATCGATGAGCTGGTGCGCCATTTAAACGCATTAGCACTAGTATACTAGTACTCAGAGGCGAGTCGAAATCAAAAAGCGCTGCCTATCGGCTGAGCGCTTAAAACGAGTGATTTGTTTAAATTGATAGCTTTGGAGCAAACATCACCATTCATTCTAAAACGCAAAGTATGGCCTCTCGATACGCAAGATTGTTGGCGTTGTACATCCATGTGAATTAGTCAGCTATTTTGAATTGAAAGTATAGAGTTTAGAAGATGTATTCTACAAATACTTTAGCTAAAAAATGCTTTTATCAAACCAAATCGGAGTTGTGGTGATGGAAGTTTGCAGTTCAAAAACACTTATTTTCAAGGAGAAGTTATAGAGAATGGACCACTAGACAAGGTACGAATTTAAGCATTCTGATACATGGATCTTATCCAAAATTTCACGTAGAACACGATTCGCGCAACGAAAATTACTGAAACCAACTCCTAACGAAGCTATTAACATTTTTATTTCACATTGGTTACGAGGAATTTGAACTGCCCGCTCACAAGAAACTCAAAGCTCTACGTAAGTCAAATCGCGCACTACAACGGTTTCAGCAATCTTCTCAATCGAGCAATGTTCATTTCCCACCATGTGTTTTTCAAACTATAAGTAATTTGCTATAGCTGAGCCAAAGTGTCAAGATCGAGGTTACCAGATTTTTTCATCGCAGAGACGTTCATGATAACGTTTACGAGCGATGTGAATCACGTAGAGCATTGAGTTTTCATGAGCGGGTGGTTTGAATTCACGCACCAAGAATCATTAATATCTTCGGAAGGAGTTGATTTCGGTAATATTCGTTGTGCGCATCGCGTTTTACGTGAAATTTTGGTGAAGAAACATGTATCAGAATGCTGAAATTCGTACCTTGTCTAGTGGTCCATTTCCCATGTTAAGGGGAAAAAATTGCCGAATTGTGATGCAACTGCTTGCCTAATATATAGGACGATTTAATGGCTACATCATAGTTTTACTGGGAGACTACGCGGTCCAACCCTCAGAGTGCGCTTCGCGTCTCGTCAGGACCTCTTCGCGGGCTCTCGTAAGTTAATCAAAACAGAGCGGGCTTGTTTAGAAACTGTCTCCTATCGATTGCTGCGAAAATCATGGAAATTGGCCCGGTAGATCTTTAGAAAGAACTGTGACAAAAAAAGAAAATCGAGGGGGTCAGAGAGCTTTAAGTAATGATATCGCAGTTCGTAGACTTGGATCTCTTTCCCTGTATAGACGGTCACAAATGGACGCATTTCTGCCAAATGGAACTATGTGCATTAAAACATGAGCCCTGAGATCCATAAGAATATATAAATAACAGGGCTCACGTCAAATGCACACAGAACCTCGGATAAAAGCAAGGCGGAAGAAACCAAGAAAGTCACCGCGGTGGATGACGTCGTAAACCGATATTTTCAAAGCGCGATATCTCGGTTAATGTTTAACCTAGAAAGTTGCTGTTTGGACAGAGCCTATTATTTTTGGTTAATCAACAAGAATCGAGCAGCAAAAAATGATTCTGAGCCCACCCCAACTAAAAACCCATTATTCATGATGAAATCGACTTAAACTGATATTAGATGCTTTAAAATGTCGAACATTTTCTGGGGGAAGTCCCCGCACCCCCACCCCCCCTTCCGGTCCCCTTCGTTCGAAGTGTCTGGGTCCGTCTACTCCATTTTCTTCCTATACATACTGCCGTGCTAAGGAAGAACGCCGTATGAGCCTTCAAACGTTGCCATGTTTCCTCCGTTAAAAACCGAATTTCCTGGGAAAATTGTGAATATTACTTCCCACAACTTTCAGACAATTCTGTGCATAATTTGGACGTATTTCTGTCAAACGAAACTAAGCGCCAATTTGAGTTCCTTTTGGGGCACAATGCCGAATAGCGCGTTCTGTCAAACGGAACTAAGCGCCATGGAAAAGCATTGCGAGTATAGGACGGGATGAGCCCGACGCCCGGTTCCGCCGCCAACCCAAGCCTCCCTCTACCTTCCTCTCCATATGAGGCCTTGTATGTAACAATGGTGGATGTGAAAAATTAGCGTTTCGAAACACGCTTAAAAAACTGTTTTGTTCGCAGAAAAATTTAATATGTTTGGCTCTGGCATTATGTATACAGATCTGGAAGATCACATCTCAAGTATTTTCTCAAAATTTTCTCGATGCCAAATCAGTTTTTTGAATGTGTTTCGAAAAGGTAATTTTGCACATCCGCCATTGTTACATATAAGCCCTCATATGGCGCTTGGTTTCGTTTGACAGAAATACGCCCATTTAATCTAAAATATCTGAAAATTTCAAGGAAAAAGATGCATGAATGTTGTCAGAAATACATGTTTTATCCAGGGAAATTTGGCAACTCTCGAATGTTCATACGGCGTTCTCCCTTAGCACAGGAGCATACTGCCGTGCTAACGAAGAACGCCGTATGAGCCTTCAGGCGTTGCCAAGTTTCATTCGATAAAAACCGAATTTACTGGGAAAATTTTGAATATTTTTTCCAACATTTTCAGACAATGGGCCTGTTGCAAACTTTTGCTAGAGCAAAACTAAGAGTTGTTTCCTATAGATAATGCCTCAAAAATCACGATGAGCGCATCGGCAAACTCTGAAATGCACTCATAACTTCACAATCTGCGTAAGAAATTTGCGGTTTTTTGAGCTTCCCGCTTCAAAAACGATACTACGGCACAGGTGAACATTTTGTAAGAGGAGTCGTTCCATCGTCGGCAATAATCATCATAGCCGACGCCAATCCGCCAAAACACGTTTGATGGGACGAGATAACACCTGAACTGGATTAGACCAGATAACAATCGGTGTGTTAACGTTCATATTTTCCACGCCCGAATTGATTGACCTTGAACTCTCCTTGAATTACACGCGGAGCTGCGTGCAAGCGTCGGCCATGTTGAATATCGCCGACGATGGAGCGACTCCTCTAACAAAATGTTCACCTGTGCCGTAGTATCGTTTTTGAAGCGGGAAGCTTAAAAAAACGCAAATTTCTTACGCAGATTGTGAAGTTATGAGTGCATTTCAGACTTTGCCGATGCGCTCATCGTGATTTTTGAGGCATTATCTGTAAGAAACAACTCTTATTTTTGCTCTAGCAAAAGTTTGCAACAGGCCCATTTTGTACGCAATTCACTCTAAAATATCTGAACATTTCAAAGAAAAATGTGCATAAATTTCGTCCTAAATACATATTGTATCGAGGGAAATTTGGCAACTCTCGAATGTTCATACGGCGTTCTTCCTTAGCACGGCAGCATAGGTGCTCCATCAGAAATAACAATTCCTCATTGCAGAATGAAGTCCGAGTGTCAATGAGGCGGCAACACTGGCTGGCTCCGAAACTAGGAGCACGTAAAACACTCAAGTTTTCAAACTTAATTAAAAAGTTACCGATGCTCGGCTGATGACTACTTTTGACGAGCAACCTGACATTTGCGCGTAGCCGTAGCTCCAACATAAAACGGGCTCATTAATTAGGCGCTTAGCGAGCCGAGTGCGCTTCGAGGCTGCGGCGCCGCGCCGGCCGTCCATCGATTTTTCGACTGCGTGGCCGCCTGGCCGCTTCTCATAGTCTCCAACTCACAAAAAATAATGTTAAAAGAGGAAAATCCCTCGGTCGAATGGACGGCTGAATGGCCTGCAGTCCCTAAAATCATACCTTCAGATCAGAGGTGTAAACATACGGACATGACGAACCAGATCGTCCGTTGGCAGCACAGAAAACAGTGGCGAGGCGTTAATGATCGATTGTCGATATTTTCCCAGTTTACGCTATGGTATAGAATCGATTATTAAGATGTTCGTTGCAAACACCCTGTTAATCGATCCTTTTCCATGGTTTAAATGACAGATCAATCGATACATCGCAAAGCACGCCCCGCCAGTGACAGAAAAATAAGGGTTTTCTCCCTAAGTATGAGATATTCAGTATTGAGAAAGAAAACCTGCATTTTGAGTTAAAATGGGAACTAGAAGACAAAGTAACCTAAATGTGCGGTTAGTATTTTTTGGTTACTTTTTCTTTGAACTACAGTGGCCGACCATTTGGGTTGAAAATTTGCAACCTCGTTCATAATTAGGTTGCGAGCTTCCAGGATCGTATCATCGAGAAAAAAGATTGGTAGAATTTACCATTCCTTCACGCTCTATATAGCGGCCGGTCGGTCGGCACTCAGAGGGCCTCTCAAGTAGCGCTTTGGAAAAAAGTGAATTTTTGGAAGTATATCTGTAATTTTTCAGCGACCCTCAAAAATCCCTAAAAATGT
Source organism: Bemisia tabaci (assembly GCF_918797505.1). NCBI lineage: Eukaryota > Metazoa > Arthropoda > Insecta > Hemiptera > Aleyrodidae > Bemisia > Bemisia tabaci. The sequence continues at coordinate 31,250,962 of NC_092793.1, forward strand.
ATTTTGCACGGTTTGAACATATAATCTGATTTATTAACACCCAAATCTGGCTTTGGAACCCTATTTTGGCGCGCAAAAATCGGTCGGCGCGTTGAGCGGAAACTTTAATCGCTCATAACTTCGGAACCGTTCATTTCCCCAGGTTAACAGACCGCTCGTTGGATGCGGAAAAAGACGAACAATTTAAAAAACTGGTTTTGGTTCAAATAAAAAAATGAGTACTTTGTGAATTTTTTGTTTAAAAGAAATTATCTCGACTCAAAAACTGAAAAAAGCAAGTTTGTTAACTTGAAAATATGGTATGGGATTTCGACCTTTTAGAATCTTAAAGTATGCAATTTTCGACGAGTTTTCGCCCAAACCGAACCTCGATAACTTTCTTCTTTCGAGAGATATCGAGGTTCACAGGTTCTGACTTCTAGCCCCCCTAGCGCCCCACCCCCCTCCCCAAAAATTTTACGAGGGTCTGAAAAGGGGAAAGAAGCGCTCAAGTACGAGTAATCGATAGACAAACTTTGAAGAAATTTCAGGGGGAGGGGCGAAAAAAGCCGTTTTTGCATCAAGCTCTGCTTTCACTGATTTTCTTAATGATTACATACAAAAATCAGCAAAATTTTGGAAAAAATTTGCGAGCTTATGTCTTCGTATCAAATTGAGTTGTTTGAGTTAATTTTGCACCGTTGGAATAAAGTATTGCTCTGCGGATTGAAGGATTGACAACGAATTGAAATGCCCATCTATGTCAGGGTATTGAGGAACTAGAATTCATTTGGCGAGTGGGAACTAATATTTAAATGATTAATTAATTTTCAATTAATCAATAATGAATTTCTAATTTAAGAGAGTGCATATCGACGGTGAAACTACCAAACCACGTATCTCGGTTTGCGACGTCGCAGACTTCCTGTCATACTTTATTTTTTAAATGAAAAACTACTTAACATCCAGTCTTGAAAATTTCTGTGATTTTTCCTCTTTGTGCGGAGAAAATTCCGTGAAAATTTCAAGGAATGATATTGATTTGGTCTACTTCAAAAAAATAAAATGTGAGCGTAGATTTTTAAACACCGCAAACGAGATACGTGGTTTGGTAGTTTCACCGTCGATATGTGCTATAGTGTTCTATGCAGACTAATATTTCTCCTTCTCTCTTCTCATCCTTTCTTCTCTTACTCGCCATATTCTCGTGCGCTACGTTCTTCTTCTCTTTCCACTTGTCTCTTATTTATCTCATCTTCTTTGATATTGTATTTTTCTTCCTCATTTCCTTCTTTGCTGTCTCTCTTCTTCTTTTCTTCTCATTTCTCCTCTTCTGTTTTTTTTTCCCACTTTTTTTCCTTCGGTCTGCTCTTCTTTTTCCTCTTCCAGTTCTCTTTTTTCTCACGTCTCTTTCACGTTCTTACTCCTCTTCTTCCTTGTTGATGTTCTCTTGTGGTTTTAAACTTTCGAAATATCTGTACGAAACCTGTTCGGATGTAATGCAGGATATAATAATACAGCTTGCCTGTACTATTTGAACCAGAAATTATGCACCGTTGTACAACTCCTACTAATGCAGTTCAAAACCTCTCGAACTAAAGCCCTCCTCCATTGTGTTAAACTCCTCAGACTCCTGCTAAAGTCTCCCACTCTTCGTAATTCGAGCCTAGGACTCCAATAGTTCAGTCGTAAGCCTTGGAGAATCCGACACTACAAATTAGGAATTTTCGTCTCGGCTAAAGAGAGAACTAGCGATGGTGAAGCAAGGTTTTAAAGTGGACGCACATTCTAATTAAAGAGATCAACACTGTTCCTTGAGAAGTTCCGTTCTGCTTACATTGAAAACTAGGGGGCTACGCCCCCTGGCCGCTACGCGGCCCAACCCCCTGAAGGCGCTCCGCGCCATCAATGGGCCGCTTCGCGGCCCTATTTTTACCCTCCTATCAGTGTTAGTTTTATTTTTCCCCTAAAAAATACGATATGAGGTATACTTTAATTTTAAACTTTACTTTAAAATACTTTAAAATTAAAAGGACGCGTTTTGGAATGACTGCTTGATGAAATATTGCAATAAAACAATGAATAGTAAAAGTCAGATAATGATTAAGATTTCATGAGTCGGGGATCGAACCCACACTGTGATCATAGCGAACGCATTCTACGTCTTAGATGACTCGGCCACCGCTCGTCATGAAGTCGTAGGTGCGAATCTTGTGTAGATAAGTGTAGAGCTGATGCGCAGGCTGCACAGCTACTGCGCAACCCTCCTCGACCACTGCGCATCCTCCCGCGCATAGCGGTAGCAGTCTCGGAGCATTCTGAAAATTCACTCACTTTTATAACGTGATTGTAAAAAAACCTGGGTCCTATTTCCAAAATCTGAATAGAGCGGGCTCATCTAGGGCCAATTACCCGTCGATTACTGCAAAAAACTTAGAAATCGGCCCGGTAGAACGCTCAAAACGAACTATGACAAAAAATATAAATTTACATTGTTTAAATGGGAGAATTCGCAACTTTACCACTTAATATAAAAAAACCTAGGCCATATTTTGAAAATCTGAAAAGAGTTGGCTTATCTAGAGACAATTGCCCGTCGATAGCCGCAAAAATCATAAACATCGGCCCGGTAGAACGCTGGAACTAAGCGTTACCAGTTTCGCAAAATTAGGAGGCTTGAGAGCTTATAGTATAGATTGTTGAGGCGGGTTGGTCTTCCTGCCCATAGCGCGTCAGTCACCGGGTGGGGAAGAGAGTCCGGGAGGGGACACTTCCCCTCGAGTGAAATAGAAAAAGGCAGAATTCTTCGAAGTTTATATTAATGATTTCCAGTTGCAATAACAAAATCTAGTTGTGCAATAACAAAATCTAGTTGCATTATTCATTGTGGCCAATTACTTGTCTCCAGATTTTGCGGCCGAATATAATTGGATTACATTTTGCAATAAGGAACCGCTATCTCTGGCTCTTTCATAAAAGCACCTTTCTGCGTGGGGAAACCAGTGACACATTATTCTGTTTCTAAAATGAGCCAGAAATAGATGTTCCTCGTTGCAAAATGTGATCCAATTGAATCTTTCAGTGCGAGAATGACCCATCTTAGAAAAAAGAAATTTTTCAGGAGACGAAAAAAACTGCAGAACAGCCAGAAAAAGAGTGTCAATATCTACCCACAAAATGAACATCATACAAGAAGCCCGATGAGTTGAATCGTTCTTGAACTGAGAGTTTCGATTTAGCACGCGTAACGGTTTTTGCAGGTAAAAAAGGGCGATTGCATTAAATGAAAACGATTTTTGATTGATTATCAATGCAGGGTAGTTTCCAAGCATGGAGAGGGGTTTTCAATCAAATTTATAAATATTCTCAAAGATTTTTAATCAATGTGTGCAAAGAATTTTATTATTTGCGAATTTTGCGCCTGAATTTTGAGAAAAAAGGTATAATTTTAATCGAGAAAAAAAATAGTGGGGATATTTACAAGCTATTCAGGTCGAATCAGCGTGAAATCAAACGCATGTATGTTTTGCAGCACTGTGGATCAATACAGAGATTCTACGCAATAGTCATTTCCAAAAAAAAAAAAAAAAAAAAAAAAAAAAAAAAAAAAAAAAAAAAACGAAAGATACGTTTTAAAAGAACCTGGGTTCAGTAACTCTTCAATTAGTATGGTCGGTTATAAATAAGTAAATAAATGAATCATGAAATTGTTTCTTTTCCAAACAATGGAAAGTCACACCATTATAAGCTGTAGCAAAATTACTAAAAAACTCATTTTATTACAAGAATATAGGTAGCTCGACGATTTTTGTCCAAAATGTTGCTGATTTTTATGTGTAACTATGAGAGGAATCACCGAGGCTTTCAGTTAGAAACATAGGACGATCCAGCCACTTCGAGCGGGTATTGGGGGGGGGGGGGGGGGAAGGCTCCAATTGTTTTCAAAATTTTGAAGTGTCTACACGCAATTTGAGTAAATTTTGTCGTAAATAATTACTAAACACGAGCAATCTTCCTTCTTTCCTCCGTTCCCTTCTCTTTTCTTTTCCATGTAAACACACAGAGGTGTAAATGGCCTTAGATGCTAAAGCACCGCTTTAAAATTAACTTGTCCTACTACTACTGGAGGACTGTAAAGCGACTTATTATATATATTTCCTACTATTACTACTTCTTTTCTTCCTTTTTGTTTTTCCCTCTTTCGAGCGAACGGGGTGGGGGGGGGGGGGGGATGCGCCCCCTGGATCCGCCTGTGGTAATAGAAATTTTCAACTGACTCCTGGTACAAAATTAAATCAACGAGCAGAAATTATGCAACGTTGCAATGTGATCGCGTCCTTGTGTCTAAGAAACGACGAATTGCGCTACACCTTCTCCACAATTCAAGAATATAATTATGAGCCTGTGTTTATTTCCAAAACACCTGACCGGGCTAGAATTCCGCGTTGGGTCCTCACATTACACAAGCACTCAATTACCTTAACGGGTGGGATTCACGAGCCCCTGCCCTCAACTTTCAACTTGTCGAATCCGACGCTGAAATTCGAATCCTCCTCCTCCCGAGCCGCCTTCGACCTCTCCATGCGCAAAGTTCTAACAGCTTCTTCCTTAAAACTTCCCCCAGGACATCTCTTATCAATTTACCAGCGACTAACTCAAGTGGGGCCAAAATGAATACATTAACTTTCGCGCCTAAGTGCGCAGCTGCCAATTTTCGAGAAATTCATCACATTTACACCTGGGGACGCAGTGGCGTGGCGTGAATTGCGATAAATCGATTGTTATGCCATATAACGTACGGTAAAGAATCGATTATGAAGGGGCTCGCTGCACTGAAAAAAAATTCTCGGCGTTTTTACCACGGTCCGTTGGTAACTTTACCATCTCACTTTTTTTACCAATTATTGGTGATTTTACCAAGACAGACTGGTAAGCTTACCTAAAAACCGGTATTTTTACTGTTTTTTTCAGGTAAGAATACCACTTTTATTGGTAATCAATTCCCGGTAACATTGCCATTTTATCTCGGTAATTCTACCACAGTCGATAAAAAATATTGGCGTCTTTACCAAGGTCCAGTAAAATTACGCAGAAAGTTCAATAATTTTACCGAGATTTCTCGGTAAAATTACCAATTCCATCAATGTTAATTTTACCAACTAAAAACTGGGATCAAATAGAACCCTGAATTCTTGGTAATTTTACCCTTTTCTTAGTAAATACACTGAGATTTTTTTTTCAGTGTGTGAACACTCTGTTTATCGATCCTTTTCCACAGATTTAAATGACATAATAATCGATGTATCGCAAAGCACGCCACACCACTGCTGGGGAGTGGAAATTCGAAACCGAAGAAGCTGTATTGGGAGTTGGTGCGTGATTTTCCCAACTTCGGAATAATCGGAATGGCGTCGCTTTGTGGGCTTTCTTTGTTCGGAATGTTCTCCAAAATTAGGTCCGATTTTCATTAAAATATAATTTCAATTCTGAAATTATTAAATTCCCGTAAAATGAGCAAAACCTGTGCACAATCTTAACGTCCCTGATGCCGTTTACCAGGTTTTGAAACTCCACTCCTCATCGACTACTATCGCTATTTCTTGCACCATGCACTGGAAAAAAAACACATTGGATCTAGGGTCCAGACTCTTGAAAACATTGACAAGAAAATGGACTCCTGATTCAATTAGATTTAAGCTTAAATCAAAAGGAAATCCGCTCAAATTAAGAGGCTTGGTTCTTGATTTAAGCTTAAATCTGATTGAATCAAGAGTATTTTTTCTTGTCGATGTTTTTAAGAGTCTGGGCTCTAGATCCAATGTGTTTTTTTTTTCCAGTGTGAGACTTCGTCTACACGGGACGTTTCTTGGAATTTGTCTCAGATTCGAATCGAGAAAATGAAACTTCTGGGCTTTTTCCCCGTTAAACAAAGCAGAAAATGTCTTCTCTTTCTCTCTGAGTAGGTCTCTCTTCTCTAAGGACTCCACAAGGACCACACTTGGTCTTAGGATTAATGACTAACTCAATATTGTTCCCAACTTAATATGTAAGATTTTTCCCTCGGACAAATCCCAAGCAACGTCCCATGGAAACAAGGTCTTAGCTCTCCGATCATGTGTTGGTCGCTACAGGTCCCACAACTACCAACTACGGAGTTCCCGATTCGCTTCCTGCTCGGTTCCGATCAAAATTATGAACCACAGGGTAGGAGAATAGTCTTAGCCACCGTAAAACAACGTTATTGAAAAGGGTGGGAGCTATAGAGCGAAGCGTTACACAAGTATGCTCAGGGATTTTTTCAGGATTTTAAGTGTGATATTTGTCCGTTATCTCCGATGTCTCTCATGAGTCGTATTCGGATTCAACAATTTGAAAAAAACACTTTATTCAAGCTTTCACTGTTTTCTTCAAAAATTTTCCAGATCCCCCTACCTGATGAGACTCTCTGGTCTGATTAACTTCCCTAACAGCTCTAGTATTCTAATTGTATACCACCTGGTTTAGATAGTCAAATAGGGGCATAGTTTTTTTGGAGAGTAAAGTGATGGAACTTACGGTAGAAAAGGAGACAGATTGGATCAAGATCCTTACCTGAAACAGAAAGAAAAATAAATGTTATATAAAAATACCTTCAAAATTCAAAGTTTCAGTCATTTTCATAAAATTCCGTGACTTTTCCCTGATTTCTCTGACCTGACGAAATTCCTTGACAATTTCCGCCCTATTTCTGGGTTTTACAGACCTGCGTGGACACCCTGCATAAGTTTCATTAGGCAAGTAGGTTTCTCTATAGATGAGCCATAAATAAAAATTCCTAATCGCAAAATGAATTCCGAATGGACTACATATTGCAATGATGAGGAACTACAATTGCTGTCTTAGTTTAAAAACAACAAAATGCAAAAATACGGAGGTAAAACCGGTCCATCTGCTTAAGATGTACGTTGAGGCTACTTCAATTTGAATCTCCTCTTGGTAGCTTGTTGCGTAAATTTACCCCAAAGACACCGACACCCTCAACATGACGGAACGTAGCACAAATTCTTCCCCTAAATAGATGGACTCTTTTTAAAAAGGCTCGATATAGATAAAGCCTTGTCTCCACGGGCCGTTTCACGGGATTTGTCCCAGGGAAAAATCCCACTTACGAAGTTGGGGAAAATATTGAGTTGATCAATATTTTCCCCGGTACCAAGTATGGTCCTTGTACCCCTAGGACCCACTGAGAGAGGAAGAAGAAGTGGAAACGAATTGTGCGATATTTTGTTGATTGCTCCATTGTTCATGTTTGTGCAGTTAAAATAATGTGTCTAATTGTCAATTGACTGCAGTTATTATTTTAATCCCGGTTAAATACTAGACTTTATCTCATGTATCTTCCCACACAAACTAGTCACAAGACCGTATGAGCCTCGTCCCGTGGAGACGGTAACCGGGAAAAATCCCAAAAGCTTCATTCCTGCGATTCGAATACTTGGGACAAATCCCATGAAAACGTCCCGTGGAGACAAGGCCTAAGGCCAAAGATTGCTACTTCGTTGATGTTTTGAGAGGGTCAGAAAATATCAACGTAAAAAAAAGCTAGATTCTAGGTAAAGCAACCCAAATCTGTTGGAAAGGAGTGGTTGTTTAAATTATTTGCGTTGAGTGAGGGGTGAGGATATCGTGTCTCTCATATGGTGTGAATCCTGATTTGAACTCGTGAGTTGGGAGAAGCGCCCGAATTGCCGTGTTAAGGAGAGCAAAGTCTGAGCTTTCGGAAGTTGCAACATTTCCTGTGACGAAACACGACTTATGTGCGAAACTTGTGAATATTTTTCATCCAGTTTTACAGAGAAATTTATTCGCAATTTGATCCGAAGTGCGTCTCACACGCGGTTTAAGGGGGAATTATTTCTAGCTTCCGTTGAAAATTAATTTATTCATTAGTAAACATTTGGCAACATGCGGATGATGATAAGGCGTTCCTCCCGAGCACGGCATCACGGTCGGCGGTAACGCTCGAATGAAAGTGACGAGTTTCGCCGTGGCCTGGCCTGGCTGGAAACAATTGGAAAAGTTGCAGCGATTGCAGTTCTTCGTTTCGAATCGCTGGGAGGACGCTCGGGTCGTTGCTTGTTATTGCAGTTGTTCCGGGCGCATGTAAATATTCCACCCCTCTCCCTGCCCCTTCTCTTCCCACGCCCACCATTCTTTTCCACCTTCCTCCGATTCATCCCTTCATGGTGGCGTTTCGTTATGAAAGCTAGAAGGACTAAAATTTCCTCTGTTTGTTTTCAGCAGCGGATGCAATTGGTTTTTTCTCACTAAAACGGAGAAACCAGAAACATCATTCGACAGGGTGAGAACTAAAGTACCGTAAGATACAATTTCTCAATGAGCTTTCACGAAAAACGAATATCGGCGGGAAGCGTCCAGCCCACCTTCAAACTAGGGGCTTCAAAGAGGCTCATCGATGGAACTGTTGACTGTTGCCTTTCAAAGATCGTCGGGCCGACGATTTTTGAAGGTAACCGATGTGCTCGAGATACATCACAGATCAGATCTTGAAATTTTCAAGGAATCCCGTACAGAAATGGCTGAGAAATAGAAGAATTGGTGCCAGTTTGAGAGCCCCAGTTTGAAAGTGGGCTGGACGCTTAAAGCATTAGCATTTTCAAACTAAAAAGTAAGAGAAACCAGGAGCGACCACTGCAAAGGGTGACAACTAAAATTAAGTCGCTTTTACAGCGCGCCCGGGCGCTCTGCGATACCTAATCGCCATTCTTGTCTAATAATGTAGAAGATAGACAGCATCCTTGTTCAAAACCTTTGGTAACATAAAAACTACCAGCTCACCTCCCTCGACATTTGATTTTGGTAAAACTTTCACACTAATATTTGCTTAATCGCGTTAACAGGTCCATTACTAAAATTCGATTTTTCCAGGGCTTCCCAGAGTTTCACTAAGGGTACGCTATCATACGCTGTCAGCAGATTAACGAAAACTACATGGAGCTCCTGTCCTGCGGTCATTTTTTACGATAAAATGCCTTGTGTGTTTCGGGGCACATTAAGAAGTACAGGGTGTCCCAAAAGTCCGTACCCCCCCTCGTAACTTTTGAACGGTTAGAGATAGAAAAACGAAACTTTGGGAATGCTTCTATCTTAAAGGGGTCCATCTTCTAGGGGGGTCAAAATTTTTGTCCCCCCCTCAGGGGGGGCGCGGGGGCCCCCAACTTTTTTTTTCAAATGGTAACCCCTATCTTGTGATACATCATTAGAAAGAGCATAAAAAACTAAGAATTTTGGCGCAAACCGCAAATCAATATCTTAATTTTTGACCGAGTTATGATAGGTCAAAGGTCAAATTTTACCTATTTTCAAAAAATCATATCTCCGGTTCAAATCATCGTAAAGAAAAAAATAAAACGGGAAAATTTACCAAATTGTAAGCACTTTCAAGTAAAAATCACAGAAATTAATTCAAACTAATTTTAAGGGGGGTTTCGGACCCCCAAATACGTCATTTTAAAGGTCATACGATATTCTCGCGAAATGAGCCAATTTCCCCTTACTTTTCCTCAACATTATCTTAGTATGTTCAAAATTAGTTCAACATTGCGTTTTCAAGTCCCCAAATTTCGAGCAAAGTTCAAAAAACGAAATTTAAGGTGATTCAATTCAACCATTTAAATTTCATTTTTTTTAAAAACTTTGTTCGAAATTTGGGGACTTGAAAACGCAATGTTGAACTAATTTTGAACTTACTAAGATAATGTTGAGGAAAAGTAAGGGGAAATTGGCTCATTTCGCGAGAATATCGTATGACCTTTAAAATGACGTATTTGGGGGTCCGAAACCCCCCTTAAAATTAGTTTGAATTAATTTCTGTGATTTTTACTTGAAAGTGCTTACAATTTGGTAAATTTTCCCGTTTTATTTTTTTCTTTACGATGATTTGAACCGGAGATATGATTTTTTGAAAATAGGTAAAATTTGACCTTTGACCTATCATAACTCGGTCAAAAATTAAGATATTGATTTGCGGTTTGCGCCAAAATTCTTAGTTTTTTATGCTCTTTCTAATGATGTATCACAAGATAGGGGTTACCATTTGAAAAAAAAAAGTTGGGGGCCCCCGCGCCCCCCCTGAGGGGGGGACAAAAATTTTGACCCCCCTAGAAGATGGACCCCTTTAAGATAGAAGCATTCCCAAAGTTTCGTTTTTCTATCTCTAACCGTTCAAAAGTTACGAGGGGGGGTACGGACTTTTGGGACACCCTGTATAATACACCATTTTAAAGGAAATAAAATTTGCAAAAAATAAAAAATGAGGATCCCTAGTCGTTGATGATAACAGCCCCGACTAGGAAGTCTCGTTTTTAATTTTTGTTAATTGTATTTCTTTTTTATGGTTTCCTGGTTGGCAGCCAAGGAGTCAGAACCACTGTAAAACGCCCGAGGGTATTCATTGCTTATTTTGGGTTTGATCACACATTTGTTTGTGTGTTTCTTTTCCGGTAACATTTTTCGGGCTGATCACCTCGTAATGTAAATGCATTAAGCCACTTCGAAAATTGTATTGCTTTTCTAGTACACTTGCAAAAACACGTAACTAACGTAGAAGAAAATTAAGGCGGAGGAAAGAACGAGGGGGGGGGGGGTTTGGGAGAGAACTTTGAGGGGAATATTACCTATTGAACACCGAAAAAAATTAGGTTTCATTTACCATATTCTGGTTAATAAATGGCACAACCAGAGCGTATGGTAACTTTCATCAAAATTATCGTGAAAGTAACAAGATTTTTCCTTATTGTGACAAACATTTTGGTGGAAGTTACCATACTGTCTGTTTGTGCCACTTTTTAACCGGGGTATGGTAAATGCCACCTAACTTATTTTTCCGTGAAAAATCGGAGATCAAAGAGGGCGCACTCTCGCGCTACAGATGGGGGTCCAGGGAGCCAATCATGTATTTAAAAAATTACCCCACCGACTAAATTTTTCAATAGCTGCAACTTATATTTTGTACGTATTTATGCTTAAAGGAACTATGAGCATACGGGCTCGTGCAGCGCGGTTCCAGTCAGTGAGAACACGTTCAATTGAAGAACCTGTCGCATTCATGTGACAAATTTCAGCACACTTACGAAAAAAATTTGGAGATCAGTTATTTTTCGAGGGAGAAACTGTAACTAAAAATATCTAGTTATGGAGAGAAAAAAAAATACATTTTTCATATGACGTATTCGTCGACCCAAGTTTAATGAAAATTCTTTAGGCTCGGCATTTATTTACTTCCCCTCTTTCCCCTTATTTTTCTTATTTTTCGACTGAGTAGGAGGAAGTGCATCCAGGAGGGGTAGGACGTCCCCCCTCCCCCCCGGTTGCCCCACTGTCGCTGACCCATTAAGCATAGAATGAGTGTCGAGGGAGGGGGACGTAAATATCAGAGCATTTTCGAAGTTACTACCGTACATAACTGGTGTCTGGAGCAACTTAAAAGTTTCGTCAAGATAAACGCGAAGATCGGGACTGTTTACTTAATAAAAGAGAGGGTGCTGTTGAGCCACTTTTGCGAACTTGAAAATTCAGCAACGCTCGCTCAAATCTTCCCGGAGCTTAACCTTTCTCCGGCTCAATCACAATTAAATAAACAAAGCACCCGGGCCCCGGGAACTTGGAACAAGTTTCCGCCGTCACGAGAAACTGCAGTGCTTCGCGCTAAATTCCTGATTATTTACTCTCCGTGGATATCGCCATGGAGCTATTTCCCTTGATGATAGCAGTGCTCAAAACAAAACGAAAATGCTCTCTCCGTGGTCGAGGACATCGCTTATGAACGCCACTAGTCTGCCATGCTGAAGAAGAACGCCGTATGAGCCTTGAAACGTTGGCAAGTTTCCTCCGATGAAAACCGAATTTCCTGGGAAAATTGTGAATATGATTTTCCAAAACTTTCAGACAATCTTGTACGCAATTTAATCTAAAATACCTCGACAATTTCAAGGAAAAATATGCATGAATGTTGTCAAAAATACATGTTTTATCAAGGGAAATTCGGCAACTCTGGAATGTTCATACGACATTCTTCCTCATCACGGCAGTAGTGGTGACGACATCATAGGGATTCTCCGTTTAATCGAATTGGATCAAAACAATAATCGTGTCGTGGCCTCTTTCGATGCTGTCGCTCAATCGCGTAAATGTTGGGCCCGCAATTCGGGGATTGGGGGGGGGGGGGGGGCTCTAAGCGGCCCAGTCGCCTGCTGAAAGTATACAATTTTGTTCTAAAAATCCCCTATTCAAACCTGGGGGAGGGACATTCAGAAAAGGAGGCCTAGAAATATACAGTCTGCGAGTCTGCTTCCGCTTGGTGAGGTACGCCATTGCTACCGATGAGAGTAAACCGATATACCTAACGCTTTTCGGTGACGTAACACTAATAACGTCTATGATGTGGTTGCTATGAACAGGGCGCCCAATGGCTGAAGAGGTAAAATTATGTAACAGCCTATGTGTAGAGAGACCTTAGTCCACGGAGAAAACAGTCGAGGTGGAGAGATTTCTGTTTACTAGGGTTGACAAATCGGACATGTTTGCGGAAAACAGTCGAGGTGGAGCGATTTCTGTTTACAAGGGTTGAAAAATCGGACATGTTTGCGGAAAACTCTCTTCGGTGACGCTCGGAACGAGTTTTGAGCCATCATACGGAGATACAGCGCATGGGCAAGAATGTTCACCCCGCATTTAAACTTACAGAAACGGATCGATTATTGAGGGCAGTCAGTGGCGTGGCGTGCATTGCGATATATTGATTGTTATGCCATTCAAGCCTATGGAAAAGGATCGATAAACAGAGTGTTCGCAGCGAACACCTTAATAATCGATTCTTTGCCATAGGTTTAAATGGCATAACAATCGATACATCGCAATTCACGCCACGCCACTTTGAGGGCCAGGTGCTCCCGACAAGAATCGATTATTCAACGCGGGTTTAAATTGAGAAAAACCGGTGTTGCCAATTTTATGTGCACCTAAAGATGAGGAAGGTGTATGAAATTCTCACTGCAGAGTTTCGAGGCAAAATTTTCCCTAGTTTTTCGCCTGAAAAATGAAACACGGTAAGAAATGGGGCAATATGTAACGGTGTTGGGTTGATTCTGATGAAAGTGATAAAGTTGGCGTCACATGATACACTGGAAAGAACAGTCGCTTGGATCTAGAGTCCGGATTCTTGAAAACAATGACAAGAAAAAATACTCTTGATTCAATCGGATTTCTGCTTGGATAGAGAACTAATCATCTTAATTTAAGCGGATTTCCTTTTGATCCAAGCAAAAATCCGATTGAATCAAAAGTATTTTTTCTTGTCATTGTTTTCAAGAGTCTGGACTTTAGATCCAAGCAACTTTTGTTCCCAGTGTAGAACGAACTGACAGAAGACGTCGGACATGAAATTTTTGATTAGAATTTCAAATTTTTATGTTTAATTCATCACAAATTCAATTCCAAAGAGTGTTTCTAAAAGGAAATTTCAAAAAAAAAAAAAACCAATGGAACTACTCTGAAACTATTTTGTCCCATGTTTTCGGAAATATAAACTTTTAAAGTTTCCAGATTTTGTCCAAATTCTACCATTGACTCGGTCCAGTGTGCATCATATGTTACGAAGATCCTCTTTCATTTTGTCTTCAAGCGCGAATCTGAGGTGACAGAAGAGAATTCCATTTTTTTTTCTTCTTTTTTTTTTTTATCAAGCGCTAAATGTTCGATTTTCCGCGTTCCCACAAATCGAGTACAATTGAGTGATCGAAGAGTGAACGATAGAGGAAAAATAATAAAAGCTCGTCCTCCATCTGGTGGCATCTTAATCTTATCTCGCCAGAAGCATCGCCTCGAACGGCTCGTCATTACGATGATTTGCCAGCAACGGCCACCTTTCGAGGGCTTAGCGCTTGGATCTTTTCGGTGATAATTCCATCAATGTCTGCCGAGAGCGGATCCTCCATTGCTGGAGCTTCCTTGCTCATCAAATTTTCTTTGTCGTTATTCTCACCCCTTGGCTTTCGCATAAGTCCTCGTCTAGCTCGAGGGTGTTTTTCCTTAAAATCACTTCTCTACTTTGTTTCATTGAGAAGGGCATTACCGAAAAAAGAGGTGCTGTAATAACATCCTGGATGTTAAACAAATGTGCGACAACTCTTTGATATTGTCATTACCACTCTGGTTGTTAAAATGACATCCTAGGATGTTAGTTTTACATCCTATCATGCAACGTTAACTGCCAGAGTGTTAATGGCAACATCCAAGAGTTGTCGCACATTTTTTTAACAACCGTAACATCCGGTATGTTACTACAGCATCTTTCTTTAGGTAACCCTGCAGCCCGATTGTCGGTACGACAAGAATCGAAAATCGATTTATTACACGGCGCAGATAGGATTATGTCTTGTCTTATCGTGCCGACACAGCCAGTTAAAGTTCCAACAATCCGGCTGCAGGCCGGTTTTTCCTATGTGACAAGAAAAGATAACACTGTAGGGGATAATTTTGTTCGAGACTCGTGCCTGTAACAGTGACGAGGGGCGAATGATCGATTTCCGATATTTCCCCATTTGAAGCTATGGTAAAGAATCGATTATTAAGACAATCCTGACTATCGATCCTTTTCCATGGGTTTTAAAGGGAGATCAATCGATACATCGCTAAGCACGCCACGCCACTGTCGAGTCTATAAAGGTCAAGACGACGAGAGGACGTCTTTTATTGCTTGCTTTATACAAGGAAAAATGTTCCATCAAGAAGGCAAAAACAATACTAAATGTTTGTACGATGTGGTGTTCCCCGCATAGAAGACAGTATTTTACTCGGAAAAAGTGCATTTTTCGAAACGTATCTAAATTACTTAATTACGACAAACACATATGACACGCTATGAGAGAGATATTTGGATCGCTTTAAGCAGAAAGGAACCGAGCCAATCAGCCATTGCCTAATTTAATTGGCCAATTTAATTTTTACATGGAAACGGTTGTGCGAATTCGTGTACACATTTCAGCGAATATCCTGCATTCTACACAGAAAATTCCCTACAAATTTTCAAAGGAATCTGCACAAACGTTCTTTCGTAAGAAATTAAATTTTAAGCTGTTGTGAACTTAATCTGCTGAACGCGGTCCCTTTAAAACAAAATTATCACAGAAGTTCATTAAAGTTTTTATTTATCTTTTTTTGCCCCAACTATGGAAAAAGTATCCTATTACAACTGTCTTATCTTTCACCGATTGAAATCTAACACAAGTGTTCGGTAAATTCGATTAATATTTAACGACTTTAATAAGGATACAAAGAATGATTTTGAAAAATAAAAAGAAATATCATTTCATAATGAAAAAAATTATCGCTATCAATTTTTTCGACGAGTTT
This sequence comes from Bemisia tabaci, assembly GCF_918797505.1. Classification (NCBI taxonomy): domain Eukaryota; kingdom Metazoa; phylum Arthropoda; class Insecta; order Hemiptera; family Aleyrodidae; genus Bemisia; species Bemisia tabaci. Next base: position 31,266,352 of record NC_092793.1, read on the forward strand.
ATTCTGCAATATTCTTATTTTATTTTAACCACACGACACAAAAAAATCTGCCGGTTAACATGGATCAAACGTAATACATATAAGCACGAGGTAGTTATCATATGATCATAGCCATCGTGACGTCATACACCGCGTATGCGTAGTGCGTACAATAAACGTTACATGTATAGTTTTCTACGAATTATATTTCTGGCTGAATGTTTTATCATGAGCGCCCGTGTAGTATTTGCTTTTGTTCCCAGGATGAAAAATCTGACTTCCCTTGAACCGGCGGGCCGAAAATGCGAATGAATAAAATAACTGTGTATTTGCGCGCGAAGAAGTGATGAGCAGTGTTGTCGACTGTAGCGTTGGAATGAGCGGTTTTCAGTGGAAAAATAAGGTGGCTTTGACAAACTGGAAACAGAGGAATGAATATTTGATCGAATCCAAGTTCAATCTCCTCCCGGTGAGCAATGAGACGGCTTCAATCAAAAAGCGTATCCGATTTTGCGAACCGAGAGGGTGGCTCACTGGCAAATGGATGGTAGACATTTTTATCGCTACCCCCTAAGAAATTTCTACGGACTACTATGTAACGGACACGCCTCCGGTTTCTCGGAATCGAATGTGTTTTTAAATCGGACTTCCACACAATTGACGAGCAATGGAGCGAAGAGCTCTAAGCAGAGAGGAAAAACAGCAAATCGGCAATCGGCAGTGTTGCCCATTGTAGTAATGACAGGAGGATGCTTTAACAATTTGTACCAACACGATGACTTTTCCTTCCATTGAGCTTTTGAACTTTACTAGGTCTAAAGGAGCTAATATACATAACGATCCTTGCTTTTTAGGGCGTTGCCTACGAGACGGCCTAAAGCCCAACTTCTTCCCAAGATACATTGAGAGAATATATGTTCTCATACGAATCGGTACGTCGCACTGAATCGGCTGATTCGCCTTCAATTTTGAAACTATGCAATTTGAGCGACACCAGAGTACGAACGGTTATCTCACAGAATATTGTGCACCTCGCCGCGAACATATGAGGACTAATACGCAAAATATGTCATAGAAGGCGATTTCCTGAGAGACTGTTTCACGTAGAAAGGGTACAAAGTTACCAAGTAACAATGCAGTGACAATGGGAGTTGCTAAAACTAAAACGAAATATGTTAATTAAAAGGAATACCTACGATACTTTTGAAAAAAAACGCGTACGTGAAATGGCATATGACTCTAATCATACGTTAATAGAAGATAAGATATAGAGTCTGTTAAAATCAGTGTCAGTCAGACTCGGGTCATTGAAAAGTGCACTTGAAAAAAAACGCTTGTATCTAAAGTCTGGACTCTTAAAAACATTGATAAGAAAAAATACTCTTGATCGGATTTCTGCTTAAATCAAAAGGAAATCCGCTCAAATTAAGAGGCTTGGGTCTTCATTTAAGCAAAAATCCGATCGAATCAAGAGTATTTTTTCCCGTCAACGTTTTCAAGAGTCTGGACTCTAGATCCGAGCGACTTTTTTTTCCAGTGTGGGATTATTCCTCCTTTAAAATCTGGAAACTCTGGACAATGAGTTGTCGGAAGGGTAGAGGGGGCTGCGAGGGGAGGACGGTAAAGGGGGGGGGGGAGGTCGTCGTTATAAATTCTAGATCTGGCGATTCGTAATTCCGTGCACGCTATTCTCGTGTATTCTGAGCGGTATCCGCTCTCGTTGAAGCTTTATTTGCGCTAATAATTGGCTTTGCTATGACCGGACTCGGGGAGCCTTCTTTCTCCACTCATCCCTGGAGGGAGGCCGCGGGGAGGATAAAAGTATTCACCGTTAACCAATCTTTAACTCGGTTATCGCGGAAGCGGCCCGGCTCGATGAATCCGCTAATGAAGCAAAGCCCAAGCAGGTAGTAGCCCGGAACGAGCCTCCGATTCCATCAAAATAAAAACACCGGAGTTGGACTAATCCATGAAAATAGGCAAGTTGAAGGTTTTAATACTTTTTCACTGTTTCTTAGTTAATGTGATTCGATGGACGCCATATTTTACGTCCGAACGATATGCGATGTATCGCATCAATTGGCTCCATCTTTTAGCTATTCGTCATTTTCTCTAATTTGAGGTCGCATGGACCTCTAGACAAGGTACGAATTAAAGTGTTCGATACATTCTCTTTACCAAATTTTACGCAGAACACGATTCGCGTAACGAAATGACTGAAACCAACTCCTAACGAAGATAAAACGTTTTTATTACACATTGGTTACGAGATTTGAACTGCCGCTCACAAGAAACTCAAAGCTCTACGTGAATCAAATCGCACACTACAACGGTTTCAGCAAACATTTTCAATCGAACAATGTTCATTTCCCACCATGCATGTGTTGTTCAAACCATAAGAAATTTGCAATAGCTGAGCCAAAGCGTCAAGATTGAGGTTGCCAGATTTTTATATCGCAGAGACTGTCATGATAACGTTTAGCGCGCGATTTGAATCACGTGGAGCATTGAGTTTTCATGAGCGGGTAGTTTGAATTCACGCATCAAGAATCATTAATATCTTAGTTAGGAGTTGATTTCAGTAATTTTCGATGTAAGAATCGTGTTCTACGTGAAATTTTGGTAAAGTAACATGTATCAGAATGTTGAAGTTCGTACCCTGTCAAGTGGTCAATTCTGTTGTCAGGAGACTAAAGAGTTCATTTAGCAATGTTAACAAATAAATACAACGTAATAAAGGCGTTATTTTTTCGGAGGCAAACATCGCATTCGAGTGCAGTTCCGATAGCAGTGTCGAAAGCTATATTTTCCCTCTAAAAAAACCCCGCATTTATTACATTGAATTTGTTTATCAAAATTGGTAAGTGAACTCTTTAGTCTCCTGACAACAGAATTGCGATCTCAAAATTCGAGAAAAATTATGAATAGCTGAAAAAATGGAACCAATTGATGCGATACATCGCATGTCGTTCTGACACAAAATATGGCGTCCATCGAATCACCTTAAACTCCGTGGAAGAGTCTGTCTTCAAAAAATGCTTTATAATGTTGGTAATAAAGAGGAGATTTCGTAGGAGATATTCGTATGTTCGGGCTATGTTTTTGTGCTTTGTTCTTAATTTTGGTAGTGAGTAAGATTCCTCGGCTGTAAAACAATCAAAGGCTCTTCGGAAAATGCTTCAATAATGTTGGTAGTGAGTAAAATACTTCGGCTCCAAAACAATCAAAGGCTCTTCGAAAAATGCTTTTATAATATTGATAGTGAGTAAAATGCCTCGGTTCGAGAGCAATCAAAGACTGTCGAGAACTAGAAATGTATCGGAAAAAGAAATACATAGATTCATTGTAAGTTTAGACGGCGGCCGAAGTTGTGAATTACTTTTCGGGTTCAACTTTTAAATGAAACTGATAAATAGAGTTTTCTTTGTACCGTATTCACGGTACTCATGTACAGGAATATATGCACAGTACCCATCTGTGCTTGGATAGCATTTCATAAATGGTGTGTTAGGGCATGGAAAATAAAGAGGGACGAACTCTAAAGAAGTGTTAATCCTTGTTAAAAGGTGAACTCTCACATTCAAAAATAGTTGCCTTCCCATATTTATTGTCATACATGACACAAGCGAGAGACAATTCCTCATTATTTGAAAGTTGTCCAGAAATCATATTTGACATTCTACAAATAAGAAAAGGGCTTGAGTTCCTGGATTGGATTTTTCAGGAGGAAGCATTTTACCAAGGAGGGTCGAAAATTTGGTAACATTTTTGAAGACAACTTTTTGCAGTATACGCCTAGTGCAAATTGAATTTTTTACTTTCTCGCTCCCCTAGGGTAGAGAGGAGGTATTGTCATCCTCCAAGGAAAGGAAGGAAAACAAAAAAACAAAAATAATAAAAGTTGAAATTTCATCATTTCTAGACGTTTTAAGGTCCATGGAGTCAAATAACGCATACTTGAAAAAATGTGTGTCCAGTCCGTCAGATGTCCCCCAATCTGTGTACAGCGATATCTCAGATCTATCTGTTCGCTTTCATTCAAAATTCTCACAGAACACCATATCTATGGTCTCCTATGCACGTCGAACGATTTTGGGGTACGCTAAATTTGGCGGGGCGGGGCTGGTCAAATTGGGTTAAAGGTCCATTTTTTTTTTTTTTACTTAGCTCGATAACGAGCTTGTAGAGTTCAATTATTTTAACATCAGATCGGGACAAAACCAAACTTGTATGTTATTTTCGACCTTGAAATTTTGAACCATCGTGACTTGGGCTGAGGTTTGTATTTTCATGAGTTTGCAACAAAAAGTGGATGTCATTCTAAATACAGAAGTCTCAAAAGTTCAACTTTGAGTCCGGGAGCGGCCCGTGTCATTGGCGGAGCTTCACATATCAAACAATGTTGCGTGTCTGTTGGTTATTGCTAAATGTTGATGGTGTGGTGTGCGAGTTTGATCAGTGCATTTAATTTATCGAAACTTATAAAGAAATCAATGGAAACAATAACGATAAAATCGGTCGTGTCACGCGACGTTCCAAGTGTATGGGAACTTTGATTCCCATGTGACGTAGGCCTGGGCCCGGTGAACCTCAATATATTTGGACGATTGAACGACCGCAAATGTATTCGATATTTTTTATGTTAGGGACGATATCAAAGATTTCAGCGGGGGTGCAAATATTTAGCAATAAAAGACGGCACTCGGACTTAAAATTGAAATTCACGTAAAAGTTATTAATTTCCTACTCATCAGGGTTGGACAAAATTCTTTGACCTAGTTGAGAAAAAAAAAAAAAAAAAAAAAAAAAAAAAAAAAGCGCACGCAAAATCTTACGGTGGATTATTGCTTCCTTTCCATTAGAAAACGCAGCATAATCGGAAAGGTGTAGTTAGTTAGGTTGATTTACTGGTTAAAACCATCCGAATAGCAATATTTTTAGGGCCCGAACTCAGGTACCCATCGACGCACGCCCTTATTGAAACGGAGTTGATAACTTTCGCGCCACAAGTTTAACCCATGACCACGAATAAGTCCAGCCAGGCTAGCAGGCGTTGGAATTTAAGAAGTCAGAACGCCCGCGATTTTGTGTGTATGCAACACGGACATCCTTCGAGCACGAATAGTTGCGCGAGAGCATTTCCATTAAAAAAGCTGGGGCGCCTTCAATTTTTCCCGCTCATGATAACAGAATGACGTTAGGTACTTATGTCACTGTGCTGGCATGTCGTTGTTGCACAGAAAATGGAACGTTTAGAGTATCGAATGAAATTAAAACAAATTAATAACTAAATAAATAAATAAATAGATGAAATATTTTTGAATTAAATGGAGTCTGGTTTTCGGGGGGAGTTACTGATATACTAATTTCAATATCCTTTTTTCATCTTCCTTCATCCACATTGCCTCAATTAATGCGAAAACAGTGATACATCACAGTCTATTAAACTCTTACTAATCTACGAACAGATTACGGGTCGACGCACGAGTCGTTTAGACAGAGCTGGTAATTCTGCCATGAGCGATAATTTCAATATGCAACTGACATTTTCATTACAGAGGGAAAAAGAATTTCAGTTGTATACTGATTTACCGCACGAACCAAAATCATCAAATTTGTCTGAACTTACTATTCCGTAGACGGAGGCATCGCCAGGTCAGGTAGTTCATGCCGCGAACATGCTACTGGTCAAAAAAACTAAAATTAAAAATCCTTCACGCAAATCCTCCTTAAAAGGACGTGATGGCGAAACTCCCATGAGGAGGATGGTAAAAAACCTCCCTTCAGATGACTGCGGAAATAAGACTTGTTGGCAAAATGCCGTGAAAAAAGAGGACCCTAAAGCCTCAGGAGTATCGCATTCGGGGTGAAAAATAGGAAAAATTCCCTCGGTAAAACTCTGGAAAATAAGCCCACTGGAGGAGTCTCCTTGAGAAAAGCGGGAGGCTTATCGCTTTAGAGGGGAGTCTGATACTACGAAGATATCGACATTCGACATGAACGAAGTGTGACGTCATCATAGCGATAGTACACACCAAGGTGTTTTTGACACTGGATTAATCAATTAATGATACAGTATACTAGTTGCTCCATTTAAAACAAGGACAAAACGAAGGTGAAAGAGACCACGCACTGAAAAAAGTGGTAGACTCAAGAATGATGATTCTTTCATTTACCGCCAAGGCAAGGGTTTTTTCATTTTGATTCAGGCTGAGCTTCTTTGAGAATAAGAAAAGAAATGCTCGGGATGAGCAGGAAAGTCTCTTAAAGTAAGTAACATCATTCTTGATTCGAGAAAAAATATTTACTGTCGGCAAATTTATGATTTTTTTATCAACATGGTATGCACCACCACGATAGCTGATGTCAACCGCCGAGTTTTTTGAAGGGTGGTATCTCTGCCGCAGGCAATCCGTCAAATCAGGTATTTTATCAAATGTCCAGGCAGATAGTAACAGGCAAAATTTTAATAATTTTTCACGGAAGGTTACGGTTTCAGGATTTGAGGAAAAATATCCCATCAAATCTACGAACTCTTCTTGTTGCTCCCTCTTGAAATGCCTTTTGTATATTTAAATGTCATACATATAAAGGACATGCTGAAAATTTCAAGATGAATGTTCGTTAAGATTCTAAAAATCGTTAAAAATACTATTGTATGATGCGTATTTTGGAAAAGAATTCTTTCTTACGAGAGTGATGAATCATTTTGTGTAAAATTAAGAAAAATATTAGAATTCAAACTTAGATGGGAATATTCGACTATTGGCTACGCATTTGACAAAATGCCTGATTTTACTATTTGCCTGTGACATTTCCGTTAGTATTGGATGGTCCTTATCATTTTTGGCTGATCTAAATTCTGGAATAGTCAAAATACAAGTGTCTTATTACCAGCGTGATTGGCCTATTAAGCCTTCCTCATCTCAGTGTAGCCGCACCTTGGGCATATTTATCAGATCTTTTCAGCCAATTTTATACTTTACTAAACCGGTCGAAGTTTTAAGAATTGCGTCACTGCGAAGCCGTTATCCTGCGCTAGATGGCTTATTAGCAGGCTGTATTAGTAACATAGAGTACAATAGAGTCGCAAAGTACTGGAGCGGCGATGAAGCCAATCCATGAACAGGCGTTTCCGAGCCGCGTGTGCTCCGAAAATAGTGAACCATTTGTGAACCCAACGGCATTTTGTAACACGGCGGCTTATGGAGAAATCAAGAACTGCTTGTGTTTTTTAGGTATTTTATAATTCAATCAGCATTAATTTTTGCAAATTTTGCTATTTAAAGGTAGTCAAAGCCATAATGAATCCATTGATGTATATTACTCCTGGATAATATTCATATTGGGATTTAATTTCTGACTTATACCAAGTGTGAACCAACCGGCATTTCTTATCACGGCGGCTTACGGGAAAAGCAACGACTGCCCGTGTTTTTTCGACATTTTTTAATTCCATCGATATTAATTTGTGCAAATTTTGCTATAATTAGATAGTCAAAGTCATAATGAATCCATTGATGTATATTACTCCTGGATAAAATTCATATAGGAATTTAATTTCTGACTTATACCAAGTGTGAACCAACCGGCATTTTTTTACACGGTGGCTTATGGAGAAATCAACAACTGCTTGTGTTTTTTCGACTTTTTTTAATTCCATCGGTATTAATTTGTGCAAATTTTGCTTGAAATAGATATTCAAAGCCATAATGAATCCATTAATGTATGTTACTCCGAGATAATATTCATACTAGCCGTTCTGGGCGCGCTTCGCGCGCCCGTCACGCCTAGCCGGGGGCTACGCCCCCTGGACCCCCGGTCACTCGCTACGCGAGTGACATTCGGCTCGCTTCGCGAGCCAATTTTGTAGTAGTTGCAAATTTTTTATCACTATATTTTGAAGATTTCATAGAAAACATTATGAAATTCTCACTCCACAATTAACTTGTAGAATAATAATGGCAGGGCAAGAAATAGACTATATCTTAAAATGGACGGTTCCCACTTAGTAAAAACAGCCAACACCACGTGAAGGTGAGGAACCATCGTTAGCCACTTTTTTTTTTTTCTTTTCTTTTCTGAAAAAAATTTACTGAAATTTTAGTTGCGTCCCCTAAAAGGAAACACGGAGAAAAAAATTTGTGCATGGAACCCGAAGCTGAGATCATATGGATCTCTGAAGTTTTCGGATCACGCATCCGAAAAGTTAAGGTCCATCTGCCGAAGTTCGGGTCAGACAATTGAAGTAGTTCGGTATATACCGAAGATTTCAGGTCACACATCTGAAGTACTCGGTGCATACCGAAGTGCTTCAGATTTCTGACTCAGAGATTTAGGAAAAACACAGTAGAGAACCAAGGAAATCACAGTAGAACAGAGAAAAAAATACAGTCGAATAAATGAAAACTATTATCGAAGAAATTCTAATTATTAGAAAGTAATTAGCTGGCGTAATCAATGCGTAGCTGCATAGGAGCATGAGCGAGATTTATCATCAACTGACCGCTGGCCGCTAGGTACCTGGGTGGGCGAGCGACAATACGTAAGCGGTGGCATATGGTTCGATTGACAGAGGAGTGGGGAACGGTCAGACGTAGGGGAAAGGTTCAGGCTGAACCGTTCAGCACAGCGCAGCGTCAGTCACCGGGTGGGGAAGAGAGTCCGGGAGGGGACACTTCCCCTCGAGTGAAATAGAAAAAGGCAGAATCCTTCGAAGTTTATATTAATGATGATGATTATGATATGGACTCAATTTCAGACTTATTACCGGCCTACTTATTTTAGCTGGTTCAGTGTGTGTCTAGCTGACGAACGGAGCCGAGTCGGGACTGTCGGGAGTGGGGAGCGCTGAGCGCGAGTCTCTGCGTATGCGTCATCGCTAGTCGCCGCACACTAGTCTCCGGAGAACTGGACAAAACAGCCTCGAAAAGTGACTTCATCGGCGATCCAGTACTTTGCGACTCTATTGTACTCTATGATTAGTAAGCACAAATCATCGAGATCCAGCTGACGAATCCGGGAGATTAAGGTGCGTGATTACGGTGGGAACCGGGAGTGGGCGGTTTGAAGCGGAGCCTCACCCGCAGTCCGAATTTGACAACGCTAAGCGTTGCGCTGACATCGGGATTAGTCGGGCTAGGCTCGGGAGCACCACCGAATTTCCCGGAAAATCCCGCATCATCCCGATTAAACGCCCCCCTATTTCTGGAACCACTCGCTCCACCAGGCAACGGGTTGCTCTCCAATGAAGCTTCCGCCCCATTTCATCCCACCTCACGTCGTCTGAGCATCTTCCACCGTTGTCGGGTTGACAACAACGCCAGCCTCACTGGAAAAAAAACACATTGGATCTAGCGTCAAGACTCTTGAAAACATTGACAAGAAAAAATACTCTTGATTCAATCAGATTTAAGCTTAAATCAAAAGGAAATCCGCTCAAATTAAGAGGCTGGGTTCTTGATTTAAGCTTAAATCTGATTGAATCAAGAGTATTTTTTCTTGTCGATGTTTTTAAGAGTCTGGACTCGAGATCCAATGTGATTTTTTTTCTAAGGCAAGTCGAAATAGCTCGCATTTTTTTTTCAATCTCTACTTGTTGGGGATTAGATTTTTTGAATACGAAAAGTTTTAGAGGGAGGGGGGTCGAAGAGAACTTTACGCCACACAGTGGATCAAGACATTAGAAGAGGTCGGAAAAACTATGGAAACGTTAAAAGCTTATAACTCCGTTCATACAATAGTTGAGGTTTTAAAGGTGGTTTCATTGGTCTCCTTGTAAAAATTTCTTCTAGAACCGCCCCTTAAAATTTAAAATGTGACGAAATGAACATCAACATTTGCGGTTTTAGTCAAGAATTCCATGTCCAACCTCTCCCATTGACTAGATCCACTGTGCGTCATTTTGTTGATGCAAAAAAAGTAACCTACATTTTGGGTTAATACGGGAAGTGGACCACAAAATAACCCAAACGTGCTGTTAGTATTTTTTTTTTTTTGGTAGTTTTTCTTTGAGTTACATTGACCGAACCTATACCAGTCACCAAGAAGCTCGAGGAGTCTCTCATCTTCTTCTGTTCAGTTTTTAAAATATTTATCGACATATTACCCTTCCGTCTTTGTGGCGAAAGATGTCGCAGTTTTAGTGTCCAAGAGAAAGTGTCCATTATAAAAACATATACACTTTCAAAGGTAAAACGCACACGTCTTCCGGTTTAATTATTGTCCTTATGGAGGAAAGTCTAATTGTAAGTTTCGCTTTTGCCAAAGGTGTAAAGGCCTCTAATTAATTTCTCGATGGAGTTAGCTACAATTGGAAAAGTCGGAGAATCCCAAGAGCAAGGGTAGTTATGGGATCATTATCGTCCACTACATTAGAAATCAAAGTAATGTAGCGGCTATCGTTAGAAACTTTGCAAATTATATTCATGAGTGAAGGGGTGGACATTCATTTAAGAGCTACAGCAACTTATTTACCTCCATGAACCAGGGGTAAGAAAAAGCAGGGAAAAAACAAAGCGATGGAGGGATGAACGGTAATCATCCGGTGAAATAAAATTTCGATCAAGGTCACTTTTTTCAGTCATCTTTTTTCCCGAACTAACTTGTACGTGTATGTACGACCTACTTGCTTTCCGTTAAAATTGAAACTTAGGACCTTGCGCATATGTGCTTACCGTACCTTCGTGTCATACGGCGGGATTCATATCGAAAGACATTTATAGACAGTAGACAACTGGTATTAACGCCTTTACGATGGACGAGTCAGATTAAATTTTGGAGGGAGGAAAACCACTATCATCGCAATTTTCTTCATATTCCACGATTTTCATTTTTACGATAATTTAATAGAAATCAGATAACCCGACGCAAGGTGACACGCGTTTAATTAATATTTTTCGGGTAGCATCCATACAAACTGTATTTTCAAGTTATTTCATGAAAGATAAATGAGGCGGACGATTTAACCAGCATTGCTGCGCCGTTAATTTTTTATTGCAAAATGCAGTCTACAATTGAACATTGGACATTTATCTACTCTGAAGTGAATATTTTTCGACGCATATTCTGTCAAAGACATTTGATACGATAGAATTTGAAATATTGGATCTTTCTACCAGTCATCTTCATTGTCACATTCGAAAGTAATATTTCCCGAGGATAAAACCTGGAATTTTTCAAGAGAAAAAGTCAACACTGCTCTGTCTTCCCCCGCCATCGTGCTTCTAAACTCTCACTTGTAGACTCCCTGCCTGGCCGGACATTACCTTGATGGAAATATTTTCAGTTTCCAGCCTATTATCTATCACGTGAACGACGCGGTAGGATTTTGATTTAGTTGATGGTTTCTTTTGATGCCCACACTCCTGTCACCTTAACCGCCCTCCTTCCCGGGGCGCGCTCCTTCAGCTTAACATCTTCTTTCATGCCGCTCTGAGCTTTTTTTTATCTCGCTCAGACTTCTCGCAACATTTTCTCATCTCCGCAGGGTGTAAATGACAAGAGGGGTTAATCTCTTAAAGCGAGCTAAACTCAGCTCCCGCTTCTTGCACTTTTTCCACCGTGTCCTTTCGTCCGTCACATCCGGGCTTTTGATACAAAGTTATATTGGACTCTCAAAGAATGAGACTTTTTTACTGTGCAACAAAACAATTTTCGTCATCAAAAGATTACAAAATCCAATGACTTTCAAAACAACCTCTTTCGAAACAAATTCCCAAATTAAGAGGCCCTAAAAGCCTTCAATTTTCTTTCTGACGAAATTAAAACAAAAACGATGAAAAAAAGAGAGAGTGGCGAATGTTCAGAGAAATGTTTGCAATATCAGGAGGCTACACTAAGGTGTAGCTTAATTTTGAATAATTACTTTTTCAAGTTAGATTCATGCTTAATTTGCGCTGTGGAGTTGAGAAAATAACCTCTCCAAGGGAGACAAAAGCTGAACAATTTTTACCAGGTGCTCAATTCCCAAAAAGGCGCAAGTTACAATTTCTACTTTTTGGTAATGGTACGCATCAATTTAATGGGACATGTTTTGTTTTCTTCATCTCACAGCAAAAATCAAGCTTGGGTCTAACTTAAAAAAGTCATTTGTCCAAATTAAGCAACACCCTCGGCCGTGGACTCTCGCGGTCCAGCCGCCGGCCAGCCCCCCAAAACGCCTCGCGCCTCAGGCGATATGAATCGCACCTTACTCTTCAGGGTCTCTACTAAAACAGGCTGGCAAAAAATCAGTACTATTGCAGTGCTTTTTCAGTACATTCTCAAGAAATTCAGTACCTCCTCAGCATTAAATATTCAGTACTTTTTCAGCTGCTACAATTGACGAAATCCGAAAAATTTGGATTTCTCGCTTAAATTGCGACAAACATGTCAAAAAATGAAAAAAATCCGGACCTCCTTGCGGAATTTCCGCATTTCTTCAGTACTTCCGAGCCGCCCTTAAAAAATCAGTACTTTTTCCGTGCTTTCCGGACTTTTAGACACCCTGCTCTTTATGAGTTTATATTATTTACAAAATAAGATAATGGAACATTTCAGATATGAAATGCTACTTGGGACATGAAATTGTTGGCTCCGAAAAGAGTGGCAACAGACATGAGCCGACCAGCCCCAGGTTGCATCATAGCATCGGCGTCGACTTTGGTTGGTAAAATTGACCTAACGGCGCGGGGTGGCCGTGTCCGGACGTCGCAGCGATGTTTTTCCTCGAAATTTGATTGGCTCGCCTCCGATGCGAATGAATTAGATTGGATTGAATTGAAAACGCAGCCGGGAAAATTAAACCTTTTCATCGTTGGATTCGTTGCTTTGCAAATAATTGAACAGAGCTCCGCGGAAAACTTCCTGCGTTTTGCAACTCCCCGGGAGTGGAATTCTCGTACGGTCCATCCTCACGCAAAAAAAGGGAGGGAGGAAAAAAAGCACTGGTGCTGGACTTAGTACTTTGCCCGGACCTACACTTTTCGTCCTTCTATGCAAGTGCGATCCGAACTCAGAGCAATGCCTTCTGCTCTCTTGCTCTTTTTAATTAACAACCGTCTATGAAAAAAAGGAATTCAGTCCTTGAAAGCAAATTCCAGAAAGGCGAGTTAAATTTGAAAAAATCGGAGAGTGTACCACAGGAAACGCTCTCTTCCTCTCCTGAGAGTTTAAAGCTAATTATGTTATTCTTTTTCATGGCTAATTCAGGGTTACCTTCAAAGGTTGAGCATTCTCTCGCCCACACATCATTCCTTAACATAAATATATAAGGAATTATCCAATAAAGTTAATTTTTTCATGTTTTCTTGGATGGCAGTACTCAGCGGTCTGGTGGAAGGAAGGCGTAACCACCACGATTTTTAAAAACATTTATTTTTTGGATGATTCTTCCGGCCCTGATCGTGGTACCGTGATCTTGTCCCGGATGGTATGTGGGTCATACACTAATTTATTCGAACAGAAATATGAAGAATTGTCGAAGACATGAAGTTTTCCATGTTTTCTCGAAATTCGACTTGTGGCGCTTGCGCCCCTCTTCGAATAAACCGTTCAGTCCTCTGTTAGAGAAATAATAAATAAAGAGAGAATTAGGCCTCTTAAAATGTAGTTTAGTTGATTTAGGCTGCTACCGTCCGATTCGGAGCCAGATCTAGGTTCAATTCACCCCGGATAAGGCTGCTTTTTCCCACCTTCTCTTCACGAGTCAAAAAATCGGGTTATTCAATTTTATTAGGAATTTCGTCTTAACCCTTGGATTTGATTTACTGTACATACCCTCAACCGGATATTAGCATCATTCAGCATTCATCGGTGATAGCGATGACCCATGACGTGGTTCAACGTTTTAAAATGACCGTTTGCTCGTAAATGGAACCATCGTATAGTCCTCACGATAATCTAATACGCAGAGGAAGAGCATAACCGTAACATGAACTGATAATGGAATCGTCTGTTATCGCCGGCAAGGGGTTTGCGTTTGGTTTTATGTTAAATTTCCATTAATATTTGTTATATTTGGTAAAAAAAGGGTAGAAACCATTCCATATACTAGAAACTTGGCGGCTTATATTTTAACCTTGGTTGCTTTTATTTTTTATGAATGATTATTTCGATGAATGAACGGTAAATAAAATGTATAGTGTCAGTTCCCCTTTCGTCCACAGTGACGTCAAAAATAAATACGAGGGTAATGCTGTCGTGCTAAGGAAAAACTCCATACATATAAGCGTTCGAATGTTTCCTCTCATAAAATATTTATTTTTGAAGAAAGTTATGAATACCTTTCTTTGATATTTTTACATACTTCAGGGCTAATTACAAACAAAATTCTCGGAAAAATATTTACAAATTTTCCCAAAAATTGTGATTTGTCTAAGAAAAGTCGGTAACGCCTGAAGGCTCATACGACGTTTTTCCTTAGCATGATAGAACGAGCAGTCTCACGTTCTGAAGTATCAACTCCAGAATACAAATATTCCGGCTTGGCGATTTGTTGTATAGACTGTATTAACGAATGAAGGCGTTCTTGTTTCTCATACAATCTTAGGAGTGCAGAACGTTCAAAATCTCCAGTAAAACCATTGGGCAATTTTACGTTTTACAACCCCGTTTATGATGGGCATCCCCAGTAGACAAGATGCAAAACTGAGCGTCGCAGTACTCGCTTCCTCATCAAACATCTTTATAGAATACGGTGGACACATTCAAAAATTTAACTCGCGGATGAGAAATTACCTCTATTTGTGCGTTAATTCAAAATTCTCGCTGATAAAAAATCTATTCGAGTTAAACCGCGCATTAAAGTCATTTCAGTATTTTTTACGATTATTCCATGTCTAGGTTTATGTTGAAATATTCATGAAATCTATGAATCAGAGGAGAATCATAATTGCGTTAAACTAAGCACTGTTTATTTCCCTGACGGATGTTTTTTATGGCCGATTCAACCAACGTTAATCTTTATTTTCCCTTGAGGGGCATGTTTCGATCGGCTGATTTTAATTTAAATTAATATTGCACGCTGAATTCTCACTTATGACTTTATTTCCAAAAGTTTTCAGTGGAAAAAAAAACTCTTGGATCTGGAGTCCAGACTTTCGGAAAATATATATATATAAAAAAAAAAAAACATACACATGCATCAATCGGATTTCTGCTTGAATTGAGAGCCAAGCCTCTTAATTTAAGTGGATTTCTTTTTGAACATTCTTTAAGAGTAGAGACTCTGGAATCAAGGAACTTTCTTTTCCAGTGAGCGCCATGTGTCTCGCGTGAAATTTTGACAAGGAAGCATGACTTGCAAGGGCTCAATTCTAATATTGTCTAAAAGGCCATACAGTTTTGACCGTGCAACACGGAAAACACCAAGCTAATGACCAACCTTTCCGAGAGCAATCCATTAGCGGGGACCCATTGCAGCGGACAGTAGCACCAACGCGAAACAAACAAAAGCCGCGACGCAGGGGGACACGTTAGCGAGGGGACAGGGGGACGCGATGGCATGGGTCGGCAGACGGCTCGGGGCAGTTCACATGGCTTGCAACGGACAGCGGCACCGGAGAAGGAACCAAGTCGGGGGCTGCTTAGGCAACCAGCATCGCAACTCGACTGACATCCGCTTCCAGACCGCCAGAATTTCCCTGCCACGGGCTCGTAGCCGCTCGCCGCGTCGCGCCGGGCGTCGTTGCCAAACTCAACCCAAAATACCTCCTTTTCTACAGGCTGTTCCAGTAGACCGAGGGACCGTCCATAAACCCTTACCTACCCTCCCGGGCAGAGTCCCAAGCGCCATTCACCCTCACCCGCTAGGCTGCCAGTTATCTCAAACTCCTCTCTACTCCAATAACATCATGTTTAAGTAGCTCGATGGGCTGGGGTGAGGAAGGGCAGGGTGTCTACTAAAACAGGCTAAACAAAAATCAGTACTTTTACAGTACTTTCTCAAGAAATTCAGTACCTCCTCGACAGAAAAATTCAGAACTTTTTCGGTACTTCCAATTATTGACGACATTTAAAAAATTTGATTTTCGCTCAAATTGAGACAAAAATGACAAAAAAAAAATCAGAAAAATTCCGGACCTTCTTGCAGAATTTCCGCACTTTTTCAGTGCTTCCGGACCGCCCTTAAAAAATCAGAACTATTTCCGGACTTTCCAGAAAATCCGGACTTGCAGACACCCTGGGGGTGAGGAACAGTGGCGTGGCGTGAACGATCGATTATCGATATTTCTCCATTTGAAGCTATGGTAAAGAATCGATTATTAAGGTGTTCGCAGCGAACACCGTGCTCATCGATCCTTTTCCGTAGGTTTGAATGAGAGATCTAGCGATACATTGCAAAGCACGCCACGCCACTGGTGAGGAAGGGAATTTCAAAGTCCGTAAGAGGGTTGATCGACATTTCTTTCTTTTTTTTTAAATCTTAGTAATACTGTGGTTTTTTCCATTTGAGATTTTGCTGACCGCGAGGCGGGCCTTTAGAGGCGCGTAGCGCCCCGAGGGTTAGGCCGCATAGTGGCCAGGGGGCGGACCCCTCGTGGTTTTAATTTTCTCTTTAAAATTCTTCCACACATTTACATGAAACTTCAGGACTTAAACTTGGTCAAAGTAGGAACATAAGGGAATATTTTCGAGTGATTCTGCTCATTAATTTTTCCGTAAACGATGAGAAAAGTTTCAGGGGTTTAGCTACATTGTGCTGAAGCACAAATGGTGCTTGTGATATTCTGCCCGGAGGGTGACGAAATGACGTAAGGGTCGTAGGAGAGGGAGGAGTCCAAATGTGCCTAACACGTACCTGACAAGGGGGTGTGGGGAAGGTCGTGCCAAAACTGACATCAGGTCTACGGTAAAAATTAAAGCTGCCCGACGCCTGGAGAGTTTACAAATTTTGAAGATTAAGAAGAAGGGAGGGGAGGGTGTGAGGGAAAAATTGAAACTTCAGCATTTTGGGAAAATGTCGGAAAAGTGCGTTAAGTAGTGTATAAACGCCCCCGATTGCTGCCCGATGACTAGTTATCTTTATCTTACTGTATCACTGTGTCAAAAATCAAGTAGACTTATGACAGAATTGACCATACTGGTAAAACTTGTCTTGCTCTTTTTTTCAATCATCGATCACAGAGATTTTGATTGGAACTGCAGAGAGAACATCAAACTCGTAAGGAGGGAATTTGACGTTACTCACTGCGCGGCAAGATTTGCAAACAATACAGATCACATATCTTGGTATAGATAAACAATGCTGCGCGGGGATGTTCTTTCCTCCACCCCCAAGAATTAAAGGCAAAGTGTATGATTTCCATAGCCCCCGATTCTCAATTCAACTTCCTCTTTTTTGGCTGGAAAACGCCTCTACCCGTTGTTGCTTTTTTTTTGTCTATCGCTATGTCCATCAATTTCAATAAACAGCCCGCAGGTGCACTGAGAAATTACACAATATATAAACACTTGGACGTTGTCAAATTTTTTCAGAGAAGATATTCATTTTCGAGAAAAGTTCTGAATATTCTTCCTGGAAAATTTCAAACACTGTATACGGCATGATTAGAATTATGAGCCTACCTTGTAAATGAAGTGCGCTCTGTCCGTAGTCTACCCATATTGACCTGTAACAGTGAAAATACAAAGAATTAGTGTCTCGTCTTAGTGTACGCATCGTTTGATACCGATCCCAAGTCTTTTTATATTACCCTATTTTCTAATTCAAAAATTGGCCAACTCCCGGAATGCCGAGATCTTTTAATATTTTCGAGTTCACTACATATATTTATTTTTACAGAAATATTTGCGTTTCCTTGACACTCACATTTTTTTGGCTCGAGGCGAAGGCCCGAACTTCCGTAAACTAAAAACCCATGAAAATTCGTGTGATTTTATTGTTTTAAATCTGATTCAACGCTGGGTCCAAGTGATGGTTAATAAGTTTTGGATATGTTTGTGACCGATGGTAAACGATCACTTTTTGGCTTTGCATGAAACACTGAAAAAACGAAAATTTTAGTAGATTCAGGCCTTTACATCCAAGTTTAGGCCGTTTCAAAAACCAAAAAAATCCAGATTTCGCAGCAACATAAATTTTTTCGTCGCCAACTAGAAAATATTGAAAAATCTCGGGACTCGAAGGGTGGGCCAATTTCAGCCCTTACCGATACCCCTCTTTCAATGCATACGCAAATGAAAAATCTAACCATCTCCGTTGTGGTGTAGACTCCGAGACACACGTAAATACATACACGGGACAGGGTCCGAGTCACAAGTAAGGTAGTTCCTTTTGATTTGAATATTTTCAATTGTGAGTGAAATACTCAAACTATGAAAAATTCTCCAAAAAATTCGTTTTCTCATCGGCAGTAATGTGGTAACTAGCGAATATTCACACATCGTTTTTCACTGGCACGGCAGTTCTGTTCTAGGACCCCAGAACGACCCTTATCAACACCCCTCCCTCATGTGAAAAACAAAGTTTAATAGGCACATGCTCTAAATGTTTTTCAAATGATGGGTAGTAGCGATGGGTCAGTTGCGCTGGTCACAGAATCGTGTGTTGATGCTTAATTCTCGTAGATTAGTTAAAAATAGTAAGATCCGTCCAAAAAGCAACATGCTGCGTTCATGTTAACCGAGGTATCGCCCTTTGAAAATTCGGGTTTTTGACGTCATCCACCACGGCAGTGACACCCTTGGTTGCTTCCACTTTGCATTATCAGTCAGTGATACACACATTTACACTGTTTACTCAACATGAAACTCGGATGAAAGCAATGTGGAAAAAACCAAGGATGTCACTGCCGAGGTTGATGCCGTCAAAAAACCCGCCTTTTCAAAGAGCGATATCTCGGTGAATATTAAACGTAGGAAGTTGCTGTCAGTTCGGATCTCATTACTTTTAGCCATTATACAAGAATCAAGCATCAAAACACGATTCTGTGACCAGCGCAACTGACCTCTTGCTATTAACCATCATTTGAAAAAAATTTAGAGCACGTGCCTATTAAACTTTGTTTTTCACATGAGGGAGGGGTGTTGATAGGGGTCGTTTTGGGATCCACTCTAGCCAAAATTTCCTCAACTCTACGATTTTCTCACTAATAAGGATGTATATTTTACGGAGTGCATCATGGTTTTGTCGTTTCAAATCTCTGTTAAGGTCTCATGCTGACTTGATCATGGGTTAGAGGGCCGATTCTAGGGGGAAAATGCGGAATTTTCGGCATTTGGCCGCAAACTCGCATTTTTTGTGTATTTGCTAAGATAGAAGTTTATATCACCGTACAAGAAATGGCCGTCACGCTGAAGATGTGAGAGACGGCTCACAAAATGCGTCCGTATTCAAAATAATTTTCGGATGTATTCGCCTAATCAGTATTCACTGGGAAAAAAAACACATTGGATCTAGAGTCTAGACTCTTAATAACATCGAGAAGAAAAAATAATCTTGATTCAATCGGATTTTTGCTGCAATCAAGAACAAGCCTTTTAATTTGAGCGAATTTTCTTTTGATTTAAGCAAAAATCTGATTGAATCAAGAGTATTTTTTCTTGTCAATGTTTTCAAGAGTCTGGACTCTAGATCCAATGTGTTTTTATCCGGAGTTCAGATCCTTTGTTTAGACCAGTTTTCGATCCGAGAAGAGAACAAAAAGGACCAAATCATGTTGCATTACGTAAGAAAGAGACCTTCAATGGCAAAAAAAAAAAAAAAAAAAAAAATCATGGAGTAGAGGAAATTCAGGGTGGTCTGGACAGTGGACACGGCCCTCGTAAATACCTCTCCTTCCCTCACTTTTAGGGGAGGACGCTAATTTTTGAACATTATTTGTCATCTTAGATTAATATTTGAATGGCATTCTCCTGGTGTTTTTCGTGTGGGAAGGTTGTCTGTCTGTTTGGGCCCTGAGAATTCCATGTTTCGACGTGTCCATATTCTCTAGTAAGTAGGTACTCTACTTGAATCGGTGAGAACGAAAACACACCAACTCGGTAACTCGAAAATGCTCAATTTCCATTAAAGACAGTTAATTTACCTAAAGGTCATTGGAGTTAGCGCATATGTTCCAACTTGGACCTTCAAAGTGTCCAAAAGTACTTGTCTTTCGGCAGCAAAAATATTTTCCTTAAATTAACTTCTAACTTCAAAATGCAGTTTTGTGAGTGTCTTGATTATTTTTTTTCCCGAGTTGGTGTGTTTCCGTTCTCGCTGATTCATTTTGGTTCACTTGTATGCAGAGTTAACACAAGACGGACTCGTTTCAAGTTACTTTTGTTTCAGCTCCCGTCGACTCGCTTGGGTCACAAATCGTCTAAAAGATTACGTTTTCGGCGGTTGCGAAGCAAATTAAAAACGGTCCGTGGAATGCAAGGCTTTGGGATACATCGATTGGACTGCATTTTGCAATTTGGAACTATAAATTCTGGCCCGGTTTAAAAACAACGTATGTGCCATTGGTTTCCCTATGCACATAAGCGTTTTTTCAGATGAGCCAGAATCCATAGTTCCAAATTGCAAAATGCAGTCCGATTGATCTGCCATTTAAACCGATGGAAAAGGATCGATCAGCGGGACGTTTGCAACGAACGCCTTGATAATCGATTCTTTACCATGGCTTCAAACAAGGAAATATCGATCATTCACGCCTCGTCGCTGGTGAAAGTTGTGGACTGATGAATAAGTCGGGCAACAAATAAAATGAGAGAACTAATCGGAGAAAGAAATGCCAAATGCGAAGGTGAATCGATCAATTTACTAAAAGCTGTTGCAACCTCATTTACAACGGTTCGTGACTGCATTACCGAAGATATCTATTCAGTCCCTGTAAAAGTAATTTACAGTTCTGCGTGCCGTGTTAGCAAAGAGAGCCGTAACGCTCTTTCCAAGAAAGAATTACTTTCAAAACTCGTTTAATTCCCTTATGAAACAGGTAAACTCTCCTCATTTTTACAAAAACGAGACCAATGAGAAAGCCATATGTGCGCAATAATTGATGTTTTTTCGGAAATGAACATCCCCTGGGAACAAACTTTGAGAAAAATGCTCTGCAAGAGAGCCAATGAGAACTGCAATTTTGAGTAAAATGGCGCCATTTCCTACCAATTTCTAGTCTTAAAATTTGTTTTTAGTGTGGCTAAAGCGCAACCTCGAGAGATTTTAGAGAGTAACATAGCATTTACAGCTGTCTTCCATGGACACTACACCAGCCTAGGAAAAGGAAAAGGCCCTTTGAATGAAATTGAAAATGAAATTCGTCCATTTTCAATCACCCAAATTTTTTGATGAATTTTCAGGTCAATATTTAACAATTTTACGAAAAATGGTAGACTAGTCAAGACTAGAAGACTGTTCATTGTACGCTCGAAAACTAAAGGGTCCAATGTATCATAACTTCTATTTTGCAATTACGGCTCTCTTCGCTATCGCAGCTGAGTTAAATCGAGACTTCAGTGGAAATTTCCTACGCGTGTTTCCGAAACAGCACCATTTTCTCTTCGAATTTGACATTTCAGGTAAAAAAGAAAGCTCCTGCAGTTAAGAAAATTGACAACTTGAGAAGCAAAATTTTCTGTATGAAAAATAAAAGGGAAATTTTGTCTCAAGCAGACCTAGGGTTGTCATAAATTCTTCATCTTCAAATTCCCTGATTTTTCCCAGGCTGTTTTTGTTTTTCCCTGATTCAAGTTTTTGTAAATTTCCTGACCTTTGAACAAAATGTCCATGCATTTTTGCTTGAAAGAAATAGGCTGATACTTTCGCTAAACTTTGATAGGTAGACGTCTTAGAAATTCCCTGATAACTTTTCCCTTGAATTCCCTGATTTCCCAGTTTTCCAAACCGCCAGCACCCCTGAGACCGCATGCATCCCCCAAAAATCTCGTTCCTCTCCGTTGAAATGGATCCATTCGATCACATTACAAGCTTTGGGGCATTCTTCCGCTGAACTTTGTTAGGTATATGTCTTGGAAATCCTCTGACTTTTCCCGATGATTGCGAATTCCCTAACTTTCCCAGTTTTCCGAACCGCCGGCAACCCTAAGCCCAGATAATTCCTCCGAAAACCTCGTTCCTCCTGTTGAACTAGACCCATTCAATCAAACTTCAAACTTCAGGGCATCGGAGCTAGTGTTCGAAACTCACCTTCGAGTTTCAGGAGCCATGTGGCGCATCAAGCTAAATTTTTAAACGCCATTGAAGAGTTTTTAGGGCCCAAATTGACTTTTTGCCTGTACATTACAGCGTATCTAGTTACGAAAGTATACGAATATATTTTGGTATACGAAAAGTTAGACGCAAGATGCTTTTGTAACAGAACTAGTATGTAGCTGTAACTAGGGGAAGACAAAAGCACTAAGAATGAAATCGTGAGGAATAAAAAAAGCTTTAATTGTAGTGCTGACAACTCTGAGTTTTTTCAATTCTAATAGATCTGGAATTCTTTCTTCGAGTGACTTCCTATGAAAATCGAGATTTTCAGGGGATAATTTTTAGGGGCCACGTTGGCGTAGAGCCTTTATTTCTTAGGCGCCACGACCGATTTTTGGGGCGCATTTGGCGCCTGTGAGTTTCGAACACCGATCGGAGCGATGGCACACCCCATACAAGGGCGCTAAAACCGGGGGTCGCGCGGGGCGACCCGGCTATGCCGCGCCGGGCTCGGGGGTCGATATTCCCGCGGCGACTCCCTCCCACTCGTGACGTCGCGGGGCCTGCGCACCCCCGTTTACGCGCACCTCGTTTCCCGCCAATACATTTTTACAACCCGTTGCCCCTCCCCCTGCCCCTCTCTCCCTGCGGGGCGGTGGGGATTTCGAGTGGCCGTGTCGGTACACGCGGGTGGTTGTTTGACCACCTCGGGTCGTTTCCGTGCCGCCGGTCGTCGCGGTGGCCGCGGTCCGTCGAGGAGCGAGCGTCGACCGGAAATCCTGGATCTGGGCCCGGCTCCTTCGGCTCGGGAAACAGGATGTCTTTTCAGCCTTGTAGCTCCTTCGAGTCCGGACGTTGCCTCGAGCCTCCCTCCGCCGCCCGAGCTCCGATTGTAGTTCGCAACCTCGGGGGCCGTTCAACGCTTCAAATATCGTGCTTTGGCGGCCCTCATAAATTACTTCAGAAGGGAGGGGGTATGCTGCCGTCCTAAAGAAAAACGTCATTTGAACCATCCGGCGTTGCCAAATTTCCTTTGATAAAACACGACCATCCGGGTAAAAGCTGTGTCCATAAAGGAGCAGTGGAAAAAAAACACATTGGATCTAGAGTCCGGACTCATAAAAACATCGACAAGAAAAAGTACTCTTGATTCGATCAGAATCTATCTTAAATCAAGAACCAAGCCTCTTGATTTGAGCGGATTTCGTTTTGATTTGAGCGGATTTCGTTTTGATTCAAGCAAAAATCCGATTGAATCGAGAGTATTTTCTTGTCAATGTTTTCAAGGGTCTGGACTCTGGATCCAATGTGGTTTTTTTTTCCAGTTAGGATATTTCGGCCCTAACTTTAGTCGAAAATTGAAACCGCTTAGAATAATGTGATGGGTGGTCAAATCGACTCTTAAGCATCTACCCTGGGAGAGCTTGTCCTCATTTAAGGTGGTTTTGAAAGGTTTTTGCCTAATTTACCAGCGCAAAGTAGTGAAGTTTTGGAATTTTCCTCGAATATGCTCATTTTTGGTCCTAAATTAGATTGTTTAAGTATGAGCACAAGCGACTACCACTTTCTCCTTTAAATAGGTTGTTATGGGTAAAGATGGGTAATGATTAACATCTATACTATAAGCTTATTCGAATATGAAAGTGGTAGTCCCTTCTGCTGGCACTGAAAAGTGAACTTACATCACTTTTCAGAATCCTGTAAAATAAATAAATATACCTACGAATTTTATTCGAATTTCGTGCCAGGGTTTTTAATTTCAGTAGTTGCAAAAGTAACCCTATAAGTCTGTGAATAGTTTTTTAAATAATTAACAATACTTAGGTCACTAATATAGTGCATAGTCCGTTTGATGGGCACACAGTGGTCAAGCTAATCAGCGCACAGTGAACGGTAATCAGCAGGTAATCGGCATAATCAGTGAACTTCAACAGCTCGCAATTGATTAGAAATACAAACGGTTCAGCTAAAATGAGTGTTTCTCAATGTTGTAGGGTCTAAACTAAAAAGCTAGCATGCTTTGACCCTCAAACCTTTTGGGCCAAAAAACCCTCCTTAGTGGGACGCCCGACACATCCATTATGAATATTTTCCCTCCGGTTTTCCAGATAATTTTGTTCTCAAAATTTTGTTTCACCTGCAGTTTCTAAGAATTTCAGAGAGAAATATGTATAAAATTCCTGAAAAATGAAAATTTCAGGGAAGGAGATTCGGCGACTTATGAATGTTCATACAACGTTTTTCCTTAGCACGACAGTGTGAGCCTGCGCCACATGGGGAAAAGGGGACATTGCCACCGTTGCGTAATCTGGATGTAAAAAATGTGTGCGAGAGTTTATAAAAGGCTGAAATACCCGCCACAGACGACGGGTCATTATTTGTGACTCCCTTCTAATTTTCGCCATTAAAACAAAAGTAACTATCCTAATACCTACGATTTAGAAACAGGGACCGTGGTTTTTTTCGGTAAAAAGAAAATAAGGAAACTAGGACTAAATTTAATATCGCGACGAAATTTCCCGTGATTTTAATTATAATCGTTCGTAAAAATATACTTAATTTTTCAGAGAATCTGTGCGTATCCTTCAAAAAACATTGATCGAAATCGTAGCATTAAATGTGGTTTGCAGCGATGGAATCGAGGTAAATAAGCTCCATTTCGCGTGGAATGAACCATAGATATTAGCGTTCGTTTAAGGCAGGCGTAACATACAACTATTTGACCACGGATGTACGCAAGTTGCAGCTCCGCCGGATTGAAGGCGTATCAAACTGCGAAGATGTCTTGACCGCCCTGCCGATCCTCGCGAGCGGGACGAACGCTAAAATCGAAACGACACTGAGACAACGCGTCATCATTTATGACTCCCTTCTAATTTTCGCCATAAAAAACTATAGTAACCATCCTAATACCTACGATTTAGAATCAGGGACCGTGGTTATTTTTTCGGTAAAAAGAAAAAAAGGAAACTAGGACTAAATTTAATATCGCGACGAAATTTCCCGTGATTTTAATTATAATCGTTCGTAAAATAATTGTTAATTTTTCAGAGAATCTGTGCGTATCTTATGAAAAATATCGATTGAGTTTGAAGCACTTACAGCATTTTCTTGCAAAGATATAAAACTATCTTCTGTAGCGGATAATTCAGCGTTTTACCAGTTTTCGCACACTTCTTTTACATCCTCATTCCTTCGACTTTATTCGTCACACTATCGTTAGAAGTACTTCATTTTATCCAGCTAGGTATTCAAAAATTCCCCACAATTTTCGGGATCCATCAGCGTTACGTAATTATCAAGGGGGCTCCGCTCCGCGGTTATGTTGAGAAGCGTTCCAAGGAGTTCGAGAGGGAAAAAAATGCCGAAAGAGTGCATTGGGTGATTTAAGGAAGCTCCTTATCGTAGCTTGCGATAGGCGGAAAGCTGAAATTGTCCTTCTATAATTTCAAGTGATACCGCACACACCTATACTCCGGAGTTCGATTGGTTGCTTGCTCGATTTCCGATTTGAGGAAAAGTGATAAAGAACACGAGTTTCACTTAGATATCGCGTGAAGTACGCGATTTTTCCAGCGGATTCCTAAAATCAAAAGAAATGTTGTGCTTTACACCTCGGTACTGCGGGAAATGTGCAATTTTTCAGCGATCTTGTATGAAAAAAAAAGGAGAGAAATAACGCGATAATATCTCGCTAAATACGCGAATTTCCGCGGTTATGTAAAATCATTGAAATCACGCGTTACTCTCAATATCGCGATATTTACACGGAGAAAAAAACCTCGTGCGTGCGACCCGAAGGTTAGGTCATATGGATCTCTGAAGTTGTCGGATTGAGCATCTGAACACTTTAGGTCTAGCTGTCGCGAGATTCGGATCGCGCATCTGAAACTTCAGTTCTTACATCTGAAGTAATATACTTTAGTTGTGAGAACCGAAGTTTTTCGGATGTGAGAACCGAAGTTTTTCGGATGTGAAAACCGAGGTACTTCAGATGTAAGAACTGAAGTTTCAGATGTGTGATCCAAACCTCAGCAGCTGGACCTAAAGTGTTTAGTTGCTCAATCCGAAAACTTCAGAAATCCATGTGACCTAAACTTCGGGTCCCACGCACGAATTTTTTTCTCCGTGTACATGTATTTACATTACGTAATACTTGAAAAGTCGTAATTTACATTACGTAATACTTGAACAGTCCCTACACGGTGATTCGTAAGTCCCGCACCATCCCTGCGTTACGTGGGGACAAATTGAGAAAAGAGACTTGAAATGTTGAAGTGTCTTACCCTACACCCTTCAAAGTCTCACAAAACCCCTTAAAATTCCGCCCTTCAGATCGTCATACGGGAATATGGCAAAGGGAGCGGGTGAAACGTCCTTCTCAGACTCCGACCGGTTGCGTAGGATCTATTATTGATAATGCGTTTTAGACTTTTTCATAAAAGGAAAGAAAAACAGATTCTCTGAAACTATATTTATATGGAATTATTTCAATTATGTACTTATAAAATAATGTGTTCATGTAGTTTGGACGTTCCGAATTCAGAGGGAGAGGGGCCACATGGGACCAATTAGGGAGACGCGGCGCGACGGCAGATTGCGGAAGATGTCCGGTTTCGTTTCCTTTTTTTCTGCCTCTCAAGTCATCAAAGGTCACCAAAAGGAGGCCTAACCATCATTAAATGCACTGACGGTCAACCCCTCTGTCCAACTGTCCGAACAGCGCGGCGAAACGGATGCAAATCAACGTGGTCCTAGGTCGAGAAATTGCCTACTCCTGAAAATTGAAGGCGATTGACCGAACGCGGTGACAGTTCGCTCTTGTTACCCTCTGGGCTAAACTGACGTTATTCCGCATGTGACGCGTCTTGAAAATTCAAAGGAGGCGATAGGCCGCGTTCACACCGGTGCGCACGCGATGGCCCTCACGCACTTAATTCAAGTGCCACAATCACGCCTCATCCCCCCCCCCCCCCCCGATCACTCTCGCCCTTCGCATCCCTGTGCTCTCGAAGGAATCCCTGCCCTCTCGCACGTCAAGATGAATATCAAGCGACGTAACCTCCTCCACCTCCGCCCCCTCTCAGCCGCGCGAGCAGGGCGAGAGCAGTGGCGTGGCGTGAATTGCGATGTATCGATTTTTATGTCATTTAAACCGATGGTAAAGAATCGATTATTAAGGTGTTCGCTGCGAACACCCTGTCTATCGATATTTTTCCATAGGTTTAAAGGGCATAACGATCGATATACCGCAAAGCACGCCACGCCACTGGGCGAGAGGATTTAAAGTTGGCTCATTCTTCACCTGGAAACGAGGCTTCGCGTTTAACACTTCCTACGGTTTCAATTGCCAGTTGCGTGCTGCCGTGAATTTCCTCGAGTATTTAATTTACATTTCTCCTCGAATGAACCGTAGCGGGCAAATAAAAAGTGCTCCGCTCCAAGGTTACCGGGTTTTGTAATAAATTGTGGATATTTTACGCGAATTTCTATGGGGGAAAGTGTTGATTCTTCAGCACTATTTGGCAAAAATGCTCAGTTCCCCCAGTCACTCACACCTCCTTCCTTCTTGCTCTTTACTCGGGGTGAGAAAAAGGGATGGGGGTGGAGCATAAGCCTACGGCGCCCGTCCAACGCATGAACTAGAGACCTAAAACTGGCACTAATTCATTAACGAAAATCTCAAAATTTGATCTATGATGTGTCCCGAACAAATTGGTTACTATATAAGATCGCCAGGCCGACAGTCTTTGAGAGACACCAATCAACAATTCCATCGATGAGCTTTTTTGAAGCAACGAAAACTGTATTGATTTTTCTTCAAAAATTAAATTATGATCGGAGACTTTTATCGTCGCAATCGGAAAAATGCATTTTTGGATTTCAATACGTGACCGTCAACTAGAAAAAAGGGACCTTGGTCATTTGGTCAACGAAGGCAAAATTTTTAGTAGATCGATTTGTGGAGTTAGGTCAAAAAAGGAGATTTGGAGATTCTAGGTGGTAAACAGAAGCGGATCCAGATTGGCAACAATGGCATTCCTCCACATGAACATGTGCTGAAGAATCGATTCTGGTCGGACTCGGAACACGTAGTCTCTCCGAGAGTCGATTCATTATAAAGTTAATGGAGCCGATCATTCCTTGATTTTTCCCTGATTATCAGAAGCTCATTCCCTGATGAGAAACCGAAGTTTTCTCCCACTTTCCCGGGATTTTTTTGGAGAAAAGAATATAATTTTCCAGAGTTTGACATGCATATAGATTGTAATTCATCTTACAGCCATTTCTTTGGCGCACGTCAGATTAGACCGCCAAACTGAAAACGAAATGATCCCTGGGTGGTTCGAGAAGAGATTCCCGGTTTCTGGAACAGATTCCCTGATTTCCCCTAGATTTTCTCGGTAAATTGTCATTCCCTGATGAATCCCGGTTTTTAAAAAACTAGACACCATGATTTAATTCCTTTTGAGCTTCTTGAACATCGCAGACTAGAATTTTTAATTCATTAGTTGCAGATTTATGTTTTTCGAAATGCGAACTTCAAATTACCATAACGTTGGTTTGGTTCGACATTTTTGGCTACTTTTCATCTTGAAACTGATGGATTTTACCATAATAGGTCCAACTTCATCGGACGTTGCCCAATTTACTGTTTGTTTTAGTTTTTAAAATTACTATTTATAAATTAATTTTTGAAAATAATCGATTAAATTAGGGAGAAAATTATTGCGGAAAAAGAATACGTATGCACAACGCACTTAAACTCCGCAGCGTATTTGAACTCTGTTCTAATACCCGTTGAAGAAGGTGTTACTACCGAGGGTTTAAAACGCCTTCATTCTGAGCGAAGGCAACTTCTTTGCTTTATGCTCCTCCATGCTCTTAACTCTTCTAGATATTATATTTACGACGATAAAGCTATCCAATTTCACTTGTTGCAGCAACTGGACTAAATTTTTCAATAAGGTGCCATTATTTCTAGGTACGTATATGCTATTCGATTCCTCGCACCAATAGACGCGTTTGGACTAAAAAATCTAAAATATGTTTTGAAATAGGAATACAGAGAGACGGTGCTTGAGGTTCCTTGAAAATTATTTGGGAAAGGATAAGATCGTTAAACAAAAGTACGAGAATAGGGGACTAGTTTACAGGTAACGGAAGTTCCTTTCTGCTTGTTCTTTCGTGGACATTCCTCATAATTCAAGAGATTTTTCCGATTTTGAAACTCTTAAATATTGGAAGCGACAGAAAACTATTAAGTTTCGTTCTACCTCTTGGTTTACCCTCTTTACTGTAGCCGTAAAATTGTTTTCAAAGGAAAATATCATACGTGTTATAATACGTTTCTGCGAGCTTAATAAATGTGGAGAGCAAATATAAATTATAATTACATACCGTTCAGCAGTTTGGCAGGTGAGGAATTGGGAAGCTCTGAAAAAACAGAAAAAAGCAAAGACATTATTATTTTTGACATAAAAAATAGCGGAGTGTTGCAATTCGATTTCTATATCGATGTGAGCATAATATTCAGAAACAGCAGGAACTTGAGATGGGGGAGAAGCTATGATTTTCCTTCAGTTACACGTGATACCATACGCCTACTAGCAGGGTGTCTAGCAAATTTTTCTTTTCATTCTCCCTGACTTTCAAGGTTTTCCCTGACCTATTGAATTTTCTTTCTCCCTGACTTTTCATGACCTTTTACCAAGATTTGCTTTCAGTCTGTACGATGTTTCCCACCCTTCAAAGCGATGGATTACAATTCAAGAATAAAACCTTTCTGCAGTCTTTGGGTGTCAACGGAGACTCTCGTAAAGAAGATTCTTTTCTTTCTTCCACCATTACATCAACTTGATCTTTGGTTACTTCAAAAAACTTTATAGAAATTTGCAACTTCGGGAATTGAATAAATAGAGGAAGAAATAGTACACTTCCGGAGGTGTCGCGGACGCTAAAGGAGGCGTCGCGGACGCTTTAAAGGCGTCGTGGACGCTTCAAAAGGCGTCGCGCGGACAATGGGCCTGTTGCAAACTTTTGCTAGAGCAAAAATAAGAGTTGTTTCTTGTAGATAATGCCTCAAAAATCACGATGAGCGCATCGGCAAAGTCTGAAATGCACTCATAACTTCACAATCTGCGTAAGAAATTTGCGTTTTTTTAAGCTTCCCGCTTCAAAAACGATACTACGGCACAGGTGAACATTTTGTTAGAGGAGTCGCTCCATCGTCGGCGATATTCATCATGGCCGACGCTTGCTCGCAGTTCCGTGCGTGATTCGAGGAGAGTTCAAGGTCAATCAATTCGGGCGTGGAAAATATGAACGTTAACACACCGATTGTCATCCGGTCTAATCCAGTTCAGGTGCTATATCTCGTCCCATCAAACGTGTTTCGGCGGATTGGCGTCGGCCATGATGATTATTGCCGACGATGGAGCGACTCCTCTTACAAAATGTTCACCTGTGTCGTAGTATCGTTTTTGAAGCGGGAAGCTCAAAAAACCGCAAATTTCTTACGCAGACTGTGAAGTTATGAGTGCATTTCAGACTTTGCCGATGCGCTCATCGTGATTTTTGAGGCATTATCTATAAGAAACAACTCTTATTTTTGCTCTAGCAAAAGTTTGCAACAGGCCCATTCAAGAGGTGTCACGGACGCCTAAGAGCCCATTTATGCACGCGATTCGTGTCGCCGTGTCGCCGGCGGCAGTTGTCGCCGCGACGTTTTTTGGAATCGCACGATCCATATTTTTGTCGCCGCGACGTTTTTTGGAATCGCACGATCCATATTTTTGTCGCCGCGACGTTTTTTGGAATCGCACGATCCATATTTTTGTCGCCGCGGCACCTTTTTTCTGCCGCCGCGACACCGTTTTTCTGGAGCGTAAAAGGTTCAAAACACGTGCTCGAGAAGTTCAATTTCAAGCGGCGGCCGCCGAAACTTGTCGCGCGCATAAATGCGCTCATATGACTCCGTGTAGTTACAAACCGCGGGCGGCAGAAAATCGCCGGGCGGTTTCTAACTACAAGCGACATGATCTAGAAATCGCCGCGGCAGTTTTGCCGCCGCGATTTGCTGTCGCTCGCATAAACGGCTCATAGCCTCCCGTGTAGTTTGAAATCGCGCGATTCGTTGTCGCTGGCGACACGGCGACAAAAATCGCGTGCATAAATGGGCTCTTAAACGTGTCGCGAATGCCTTAAACTTGTCGCGGACGCTTGCACAGGCGTCGCGGACACTTCCAGAGGTGTCGCGGACGCTGAAGGAGGCGTCGCGGACGCTTTAAAGGCGTCGTGGACGCTTCAAAAGGCGTCGTGGACGCTTCAAAAGGCGTCGGGGACACTTCCAGAGGTGTCGCGGACGCTGAAGGAGGCGTCGCGGACGCAACACAGCGATAGAGAGAGGGAGCACCACTAGTCAGCACCATAGAATAAAGAGACTACGCTATGTTGTCTCTTTATTTACGTCAGCACTAACGGTTCAGATGGCACCTCAGACCAGGAGACAGCGCTGCACGGCTAAGTATCGAAGCGCCGTAAAGTTATTCAAAAAATCGCGATCTTCGACGGGGGTTCGCTTCTCTCCCGGTTTTGCGTTTTTCTTCCCTGACTTTCCCTGACTTCTCCCTGACCAATTTCATCTCCCTGACTTTCCCTGACTTTCCCGGTTTTCCCGGTCGCTAGACACCCTGCTACTAGAGAGTTCGATGTGTTCCGCGTTGGAAAAAGTGAAATAAAAGAGGTTGTTCCATCCCCCATTAGATTTGGCCCCCTATCAAATATGATCCATCTTTTCAGGAGTAATACAGTAGCATGCGAGACGTTCAAATATGGCGGTCATTTTGACTTAGGCCCCCCCAGAGAGGGGGGGCGGGGGGTCAAAGACAAAACCTTCAACTACCTATAACTTTTGAGCGAAAAATCGGATTGAGTTGAACTTTTTTTTGAATGAAAGATCTCAAAAAGATCTATCTGCTGATACCAGAAAAATTGAAAAAAAGTTAAATTTAATGCAAATTTTTAGCAATTTTTCGATTTTTTTAGGAGACAAAATTTTCAATTTTGTCGTGTTTCGGCACCGCGCAATGACTCTACTAAAACAAAAACCAGTTTTTTAGATTCCACACCCAATTTCCTATAAGATGCAAAAAACCGCATCTTGGGACGTTTAGATCGCGAGCTATGGCTCGTCAAAGTTAGCCCCGCGCTGAGCGCGCGCCCCCTGCGCTGTTCGCATATCCTCCACGCGTCTGCCACCGATCCTGTTGCCCCTCCACCCCCATCCTAAATGAAAATTAACATTCTACTACCCAGCTTTCGTATATATCTGCGTTATAGGTACGTGAACATCCAGCAAGTTCGTGATTTCCAGTGGAATTGATGCTTTATCTCCCCCCCCCCCCCCCCCTCCCCCCAACCCGGCCACTGTGCTCCAAATATTGTGCGAAAAAGAATTATAAACATTTTCTTGTTACATGATTTTGCTGATGTAGCACCCTGTGACTAGGAAATCGAATTGAGGTAATTTTTTATCCCACCTCCCAACCTCCTTGTGTAACCTGTGTGTATCCTTGTGTAACTGCTTTCAATTCACTTAATAAATTACTTTTTTTATACCTATTCTGTTCATTTTAGCGTGTAATCTAGAAAACAAATACCTCCAGTTAGACACAAGAAAAAACTATCACAACTTGTAGGCAGGGGCAAACTTCAGTGCCAGTGGCCGGGTGGGGGGGGGGGGGCGAAATAAAGTATCAATTCCACTGGAAATCACGAACTTGCTGAAATTTTCACGTACCTATAACGCAGATATATACGAAAGCTGGGTAGTAGAATGTTAATTTGCATTTAGGTTGAGGGAGGAGGGGCAACAGGATCGGTGGCAGACGCGTGGAGGATATGCGAACAGCGTGGGGCTACCTTTGACAAGCCATAGCTCGCGATCTAAACGTTTCCCCAAGATGCAGTTTTTTGCATTTTATAGGAAATTAAGTGTAGAATCTAAAAAACTGGTTTTTGTTTTAGTAGAGTCATTGCGCGGTGCCGAAACACGACAAAATTGAAAATTTTGTCTCCTAAAAAATCGAAAAATTGCTAAAAATTTGCATTAAATTTAACTTTTTTTCAATTTTTCTGGTATCAACAGATAGATCTTTATGAGATCTATCATTTAAAAAAAAGTTCAACTCAAAACATGAAAACCGCAAAAGACCGGAAAAAACTGGTAAAAAATGATAAAAAAACCCCCAAAAACCCGTTTAAAATTGCTTTGATGCCAATTTTCATGGCAGAAATGGAAAGCACGCAAAAAATTACATAAGTTGGAGGTGAAAGTTGCCGATATAATAACATTCCGCTCGCAACAATTCACGTGAAACGTAATTTTATCGCCTTTTTTATTCGTTTCTGAGGAGAATTCGACCCTCCGCCCAAGCGGGTAGCATTTCAAGTTCCCGATAATATCAACAGGGTCGACCTAGAGCGTATCATATGTGAATATGGTAGTGCTACAAGCTTGGGCTGTACCCGAAACATGGCTATTTTCAAAATTTCTGAGTGAACACATACTTATGGGTCAGTTTTTCCTAGAGAAATCCGCTGTTGAGTTTTAGTTGTCATTATGTTCCTATGTAATTTTTTGCGTAGAAATCAAATCTGTGGTCGTTTGGCTCAAAATCTCTGACTTAAAGCATGAAAACCGCAGAAAATTGGTAAAAAAACGCGAAAAAACGCGAAAAACCCCCCAAAATCCCCCTTAATTTTGCCCCAGTGTCAATTTTGACGGCGGAAATGGAAAGAACGCAGAATTTTACCCCTGACACCCAATTTTCATCTGTATACGAGCGAAATTGACGGCGCTACAAAATTAAAACCGATTTTGCGCTTAAAAATTCGGGGGGCCCCTGCCCCCCGAATATTGGGCCGATCGGCCTGAAACTTGGCATGCTTTCTCTTGACACTTATACGTAACGAATCACAGCAAAAAAAGTCCCGGATTAGGTGGGGCCGGAAATGGCCCAAATCGCCACCCCTCCTTTCCAAAAAAATGAGAGCTTTCAGAATATATGTATGAAATTAATTACATTTTAAAATTTGACCCACTTTTGGGGCATTTTACAAGGTCCCCCTTTCGTAAATTTTCGTTTTTTTTTTAGTTTTTCGGTTGTTCGGTTCGCACGGATTAAAACAAAAACAATTTCAAATGAAAGTAGAGCGTTTAAGCTTTAATACAAGCCCAAGATGATCTTGGGGAAACGATTAGAAGCGGAGTTATGAGTCTTCAAAGTTGACGCGGCGCGCGGGAACCTTGTATGTTCCGAGTCTCAAGGTCACCTGCGCGCCCCGGATTGCCTGCAGGTTGCAAGTTTTTGTGTTTTTATGCTTCTGTAGGTCATTTTTAATGTAAAGCATTCAATGAAGATAGAATAATCGAAATTTTTTAATTTTACGGGAGGAGCGAGAGGGGGCTTAGAGTATCAACCATTATGTCCATCATACCTCATTAAACATTTGCTGACGATGACGATTCTGCTCTTATAATTTAGAAGAAACCATGGACCCTCAGTTCAAATATACGTATGCTCTGAACAGAACTGAACCATTTAGAAATTATAACCCATTGATGCCGAATTTTGGGGTACCCCTAATTTTAAAATTTTTTAATTGAGCTATAAGCTACAGCGCTTGACGGAACTCACTTGGTAAAGCCAAATAGTTTCTCGTAGAAGCAGACGAGCTTTGAGCTTCAAAACAAGTCTCAGTTATTCTTGAGGGGGCTATTTGAAATGCAGTTAAAATTTTTTGACGTTAATGTGGTGTACCTCGCCGAAGGCCCATTGTTTAAAATTAAAAAATTCTGATTAAACTATCTTCATTGAATGATTTACATTAAAAATGACCTACAGAAGCATAAAAACACAAAAACTTGCGACCTGCAGACAATCCGGTGCGCGCAGGTGACCTTGAGACTCGGAACATACAAGGTTCCCGCGCGCCGCGTCAACTTTGAAGACTCATAACTCCGCTTCTAATCGTTTCCCCAAGATCATCTTGGGCTTGTATTAAAGCTTAAACGCTCTACTTTCATTTGAAATTGTTTTTGTTTTGATCCGTGCAAACCGAACAACCGAAAATCTAAAAAAAAACGAAAATTTACGAAAGGGGGACCTTGTAAAATGCCCCATAAGTGGGTCAAATTTTAAAATTTAATTAATTTCATACATATATTCTGAAAGCTCTCATTTTTCTGGAAATTTTGACACCAAGATCATCTTTCTACAACAAACCGTTGAGAAGTTATGCGAATTTAAAGGTTTTGACTTTGACCCCCTCTCCCCCCTTTTCCCTGGGGGTTAGGCAAAAAATATGACCAGTTTTGAGTGTCTGGGAAGACCCTCTATCATCCCTGAGAAAATCGTACGATTCCGTGTTTAGGCCGATTTGGCCGTTTTGTTGTAGGGTCCTTTGAGGAATGAGAAAACCTTAGATTATCCTTCAATTTTCGCGTGATACTACAAACCTACACACACCGCGGTTCGAATAGTTGCTCGCCTGAACTTCGCGTGTGAAAAAGTGAGAATGTACGGGAGTTTCATCTCAATATCGCGACATTTCCAGCGGATTCGGTTCCAACACAATCACGGGCCGCATGTCCATCTCGGTATCGCGGGAAACGCGCAATTTTCTCAAGGATGTTATAAGTAAAAGAGAAATTGCGCGATAATCACTGTAAAATCGCCGCAAATATACGCGATTATTCCGTCGATTTGATGTTATCATTAAAAATTGCGCGTGATTCACCAACACTGGAAAAAAAAACAAATTGGATATAGAGTCCAGACTCTTAAAAACATCGACAAGAAAAAGTACTCTTGATTCAATCAGAATCTAGCCTAAATCAAGAACCAAGCCTCTTAATTTAAGCGGATTTCGTTTTGATTCAAGCAAAAATCTGATTGAATCAAGAGTATTTTTTCTTGTTAATTTCTTCAAGAGTCTGGACTCTAGATCCAATGTGTTTTGTCCCCAGTGTAAATATCGCGAATGGACCACTAGACAAGGTACGAATTTAAGCGATCTGATACATGTTTCTTAACCAGAAATTCACGTAGAAAACGATTCACACAACGAAAATTATCGAAACCAATTCCTAACGAAGCTATTAACGTTTTTATTTCAGATTCTGCCCGCTCACAAGAAACTCAAAACTCTACGTGAGTCAAATCGCCCACTACAACGGTTTCAGCAAGCTTCTCAATCGAGGAATGTTTATTTCCCATCATCTGTTGTTCAAACTATTAGCAATTTGCTGTAACTGAGCCAAAGCGTCAAGATTGAGGTTGCCAGATTTTTATATCGCAGAGACTGTCATGATAACGTTTAGCGCGCGATGTGAATCACGTAGAGCATTGAGTTTTCATGAGCGGGTGGTTTGAATTCACGCATTAAGAATCATTAAATATCTTCGTAAGGAGTTAATTTCGGTAATTTTCGTTGTGTGCATCGTGTTTTACGTAAAATTTTGGTTAAGAAACATGTATCAGAATGCTGAAATTCGTACCTTATCTAGTGGTCCATTGTACGCAAATTTTCCCGCGGTACATGAAAATCACTAATGATGACACAATTTTCACCTCGATTTGCGGAAAACACGCGACTTTTGCGTTGATACGAGAATGATGTTCATAAACGTCAGCAGTAATTTGAGACAGGCGGCGCGAAATTCATCTGAATATCGCGAACAATGCGCGATATAATAATACACAATTCATTAATATTGTACTTTTAACACAGAGGACACAAAAAAAATTAAGAAACGTTCTAACAGTCCATCCTTTCCAAAGGTCTATTTCCTGTTTTTCTCCGTCACTCTTGGGTCATCGTTGATTTATTCGCAAACCCCCTGCTGAGGGTTGCAACGAGAAACCTCTTGCATATGTTGTGGTATCTCGCACGAATGAAGGCTCCTCTTTAAGTTGATTCTGTATGATCTGGGGACGAGATCTGCCATCTGCCACCGCAAGACGCTGCCTCACAGTTTACTTCTTTATGAGGCAATAATCATCGTAATGTACAAGATAATGCAAGGAACTGATCCATAACGAGTAGCAGCATTAATACTGAGCAGAATGACATCGAAGTTAAGATTCATTGTAAATTTATACCTAAAACTACAATAACGGATGTCGCCCGTTGACTCAATGCGTAAGAGAGAAATAGCTCTGTAAAGACACTCTTACACATTGAGTCAATGGGCAACGTCCTTTATCGTAGTTTAAAAAATAAATGTTCAATGAATCTTAACTTTGATGTCATTCTACTCAGTATTGATGCTGCTACACGTTATGGATCAGTTTCTTGCATTAATTTGTACATACAGATAATGGAGATGTTGCATGTGTGAGGAATTTGCGATTTAACTGTTGATTCTTACGTAAAAGTTCGCGAGAAACACGATGGTGCCACTGGTTTTCTCTGAAACCAACTCCCAAGCTCAAGAAAAGCTCTTTAGTTGAGGCCAAAATGGAGGGAATATCCCACGCTATCCTGAGAGTGCACTGTGCACCTCTACATCAAGACAAACTCTCCGTGCAAAGATAGGGAGCAAATACATTGACAGGGCTGCCACTTTATTTGGGGACTCTAAAACTGAAAACACGGCAACACTGCTAATGTATTTGCTCCCTGTCTATGCATGGAGAGTCTGTCTTGATGTAGAGGTGGACTCTTAGGATAGCGTGGGATATTCCCTCCATTTTGACATCAACTCGAGAGCTTATTTTGAGCTTGGGAGTTGATTTCAGAGAAAACCAGTGGCACCAGGCCCGCCACAAGGGGGGGGGTTACTGGGTCCTTGGTACCGGGGCCCGGGCCCTGGAGGGGCCCGTGACGCAGGTGACAAACCACTACGAATTCATGTGTAACCCTTGTCTCGTAGGGAAAAGTGAAAAAATTACCCTAAAAATTCCGCAAAAGGTGAATAAAGTTTCAACACGCTAGGGCACTAAAAATTTTTCTTACTTTTTTAGAGATTTTCAAGATTTTGAGTATATGTAGAATGATATTTTTAGTAACTGTGTTTCATTTTCTTCCGTTGTCGGATGCTAAGAGGCTCCTTTCTGGGCATCCTCGACTTCAATGGCTTAACTCCCTTGCCATAGACGTACGAAAGGAGAGTCCAGGGGGGCCCGGCTTCCCATAGAATTGAAAATTATCATCTGCCCCCTCAAAAAAAAATTTATAGATGTTTTGAACGCAACAATTCGAAAGTTTTTGGTGCTGAAAGTAAACAAAAAGGCGTAATTATTCTGCAGAAATTGATGGAAAATCTCCATCATAAGAGCTTCATGATGCGTCCAAATAGATTTAAAATTTAAAAAACTTCCCGGGGGAGGCCCCCCGGACCCCCCCCCCCCTTGTGCTAGGGGCCCGGGCCAGAAAATTGGTACCAGGGCCCGAGATGGGATGTGGCGGGCCTGAGTGGCACCATCGTGTTTCTTGCGAAATTTTACACATGAATCGATAGTCAAATCGAAAATTCCTCACACATGCAACATTTCCATTATTGCCTCTCTTAGTAATACCCCGCTTAAAGACGTAAACCGCATAGCAGCGCAACGTGGTGGCGAATCTCGTCCCTAGATCACCATAGCCTGCGAAACGCTCACCGTTGCGTTGCACACGCGAGCATTAACGGCCCCACCAGGCATGTACTTCCAAAATTTTTAGGTTTAAATCGAAAAATATCTTTTCTATTTTTGAATTCAAAATAGACGCGGTTTGACCCAACATGAAAGAAACCACGTCATTAAATACATGTTTTTGGACTGATACACTTCACTTGCTGCCAACGACAATAGAGAGTTCGTTTCATATGTGACAGTCAATTCATTCAGAGGCAGATAACAATTAGATCATAAATAAGGGGGAGAAAAGGGAAGAGTAAAATTATTAGGTACATACCAATAGACGGTTATCCATTTGCCCGACGCCTGGCTGAAAGCACTCACAACACTAGCACAGAGAATACACTGAAAAGAAAAACTTGGCCATGAAAGATTTAAAGTAATATTAAATATTGGTTGAAGACACAGGTTTGTCTACGCTGATTTAAATTCTGCCCATGTTATACGTAGTTTTCAAAATATATACGATCATAAACAACAAAAATGAGATAAAAAAATGTCGGAGAAATAATGATTAATAGTTATAAAAAGTCGACTGTATTCATTCCAGAAATATGTTAATAAACATTTGAAGACTTTCCACAGTTCCATACAAGTCGAGAGCTGGAACATGTTCACTAATAATAATTCGAGCAAATATTCGCTAGAGGTTCAGAGGTCTCACCGCACATGTGACGTTTTCCTGTCGATGTTATCTCTATTAAATCTGGACGTTTGGCGTCCAAAGATGTTGTTTTTGTTTCTTTTTTTGTGTGTGTCGCACTGGGTGGTTTTAAAATTTCCAAGGCAACATTCAGATACGTAGAAACAATTTTAATGCACCAAAATTTGATTGAAGTTTGACTGGTGGTTAAACCGCTGTGAAAGAGACTGATAGGAAAAATCCAAGTGGATTTCTTACACTTTTTAAGTGTGCACTTTTTTAAGTGGTAAGTGATTCAGCAACTGACAACTCTTCTACAATTTGAAATTTAGTTAAAAGATAACAGTGTGAGCAGTAATTTGGACTCAAGTTGTAAATGAGATGAAATATGAAACTTCATTTTTCATTAAATTTGAACGATTTGATAGGGATGTGTAAGTGTGCATGCAACTCGCGACAATTATCCGGAAATTCGATAGGAAACCTTGAAATCACCTCATGATTTACTCATTTCTATATCGCCTCAAGGCATAAAAAATTCCTTTAAAGTTAAGTGAAACTTCATGTTATAGAGTTAAGTGAAACTTCAAGTTATAGAGTTAAGTGAAACTTCATGTTATAGAGTTAAGTGAAACTTCATGTTATAAAGTTAAGTGAAACTTCATGTTAAGAGTTAAGTGAGAGATTGTAGTTTTGCCAGTAAATAAACTCGATGATGGAGCATATTCCAAAAATGTTGTCACTAAATTATGTAAATCTAATGAGATAAAAGCTCTTCCGACTCAACTCGTAAATATTGCATCCTCGTGTACTGTAATAGTTGCATCTCACGATTAGCTCATTTTACTCTGCATGTTTGGTAGAAAAATGTTTTGACGCTGAATGGTAGACGATTCTATCATTAGATTATGCAATTTCTATTTCATACACACTTAGTGTGTAAACACTCTTTTCTGTGGTTACCATCAGCAGAAAAATAAAAGAAATAGGTACATGTATATGACCTCACCTATTCTATTCACCGATAGCGATACATGCATAGAAGTTTCTATACTTTTCAGTTAAACCAGGAAATAGGAGGAACTCATAGGCAATTCCGCCACAGTTCGGTTCATTATCTGTTATAGAAATCATCATTGTTCTCGAGTTTCTCTCATCACAGGGAAAAGGCTAAAAATACTTTTTGACTCAACTCATGAATCTGTAAAACGCTTTCTTCTCAACTTTCAACTAAACCTAAACACTTTTGAATTCTATTTATATCATAAATAGCAAACAATCTCATCATTTAAGTCATAGGCAATTTCGCCACAGTGCGGTACATTATCTGTTATAGAAATCATCATTGTTCTCGAGTTTCTCTCACCGCAGGGAAAAGGCTAAAAATACTTTTTGACTCAACTCATGAATCTGTAAAACGCTTTCTTCTCAACTTTTACTAAACCTAAACGCTTCTGAAATTTATTTATAACATAAATAGCAAACAATCTCATCATTTAAGTCATAGGCAATTTCGCCACAGTGCGGTACATTATCTGTTATAGAAATCATCATTGTTCTCGAGTTTCTCTCACCGCAGGGAAAAGGCTAAAAATACTTTTTGACTCAACTCATGAATCTGTAAAACGCTTTCTTCTCAACTTTTACTAAACCTAAACGCTTCTGAAATTTATTTATAACATAAATAGCAAACAATCCCATCATTGAAGTCATAGGCATTTTTGCACAGCGCGGTACATTATCTGTTATAGAAATCATCATTGTTCTCCAGTTTCTCTCGTCACGGGGAAAAAGTGAAAAATACTTTCTGACTCTTCTACTCATTAATCTGTAAAACGTTTTCATCTCAACTTTTAATAAAGCTGACTGCTGTTGAATCATATTTATATCGTAAACAGCAAACAATACCATCATTAAACGTACAGGCTCTACCTCGGGTACCTATAATCTCCTCTAATTTCCTGATTTAACCGAAAAGTAAAAATCATTACGTTCGACTCAACTCAAGAAACGTAATGCGGATGTATTTTGGGCAAGTGCAGTTTTGGTCTTTGAATTTATAGCCTCCCACGATGTCTCGAGGAGGTAAAAAATATTGTAAAAATTAATTTGGCCTAGTCATAAATCTGAATGCGGCGAAAGAGACGCGTTTTGAAGGAAAATTGAATATCAGGATATTCCGTCAGAATGAGAAACACGTTGTGTCTGAGGGATCATCGTTGTTCTCAAATTTCTCTTATTACGAAGGAAACATCAACTAAAGCTTTCGACTCTACTCATAAATCAGCAAAGAGCTTTCGACTCGACTCATAAATCAGCAAGGAGCTTTCGATTCGACTCATAAACCAACAAGTAGCTTTCGACTCGACTCATATCTGCAAGGTGTTTTCGGCTCAATACATAAAAATCTACGCACTGAAATGGATACGAACTTAGCAAAACGAACAGTTTCATCCTTAATGTACAGATTCTATCCTGTCAACCTATACTTATCTTGGATTGGGGGAAAAAGAAGAAAAAGAAAGAAAAAGAAGAAAAAGAAAGAAAAAGAAAGAAAAAGAAAGAAAAAGAAAAAAAAGAAAAAAAGAAAGAAAAAGAAAAAAAAAGAAAAAAAAATAAAGAAAAATAAAAAAAGAAAGAAAATTAAAGAAAAAGAAAGAAAAAGAAGAAAAAGGAAGAAAAAGAAGAAGAAAAAGAAGGAAAAAAAGAAAAAGAAGATAAAGAAAGAAAAAGGAGAGAGAAGAAAAAGAAAGAGAAAGAAGAAAAAGAGGAAAAAGAAAGAAAGAAAAAGAAGAAATTAAAAGAAGAAGAAAATAAAAGAAAAAGAAGAAACATGCACCATGCAACACCAACATGCAACATGCAACAGGGAAAGAAAAAATAAAAGAATAAGAAGAAAATAAAAGAAAAAGAAGAAAATGAAAGAGAAAGAAGAAACATGCAACATGAAACACCAACCTGCAACAGCAACATCAACATGCAACACCAACATGCAACAGAGAAAGAAAAAAAAAGAATAAGAAGAAAATAAAAAAAAGAAGAAAATAAAAGAAAAAGAAGAAAATAAAGAAAGAAGAAAATGAAAGAAACAGAAGAAACATGCAACATGCAACACCAACATGCGACATGCAACAGAGAGAGAAAAAAAAGAATAAGAAGAAAATAAAAGAAAGAAGAAAATGAAAGAAACAGAAGAAACATGCAACATGCAACACCAACATGCGACATGCAACAGAGAGAGAAAAAAGAAGAATAAGAAGAAAATAAAAGAAAAAGAAGAAAATGAAAGAAGAACAGAAGAAACATGCAACATGCAACACCAACAAGCAACAGCAACATGCAACAGCAACACCAACACCAACACCAACATGCAACAGCAACATCAACATAAGGAAGGAAGGGAAGGAAGGAAGGAAGGAAAGGAAGGGAAACGAACCTGCCACGGAAGAAAGAAGTTAGCGTCTGAAGCACAAGGTATAGGTAACACGACGTTACTCACCCTTCTCTGTGTCTCGTAACTGCCATTTCAGGGCCGGCAACAGCCCTAAACGGCAGTTACGGGACACAGGGAAGGTAAAGCAACGCCATTTTACCGTTCCTCTTGTGTCACAGATGCTAACTCTTTTTTTC
The DNA here is from genome assembly GCF_918797505.1 of Bemisia tabaci. Taxonomy (NCBI): domain Eukaryota; kingdom Metazoa; phylum Arthropoda; class Insecta; order Hemiptera; family Aleyrodidae; genus Bemisia; species Bemisia tabaci. Next base: position 31,309,412 of record NC_092793.1, read on the forward strand.
CGTGGCGGGTGACCATGCTTAGGTAAAAATATAGTAGCAACCAGCCTAAGGGTTGATGGGGCCACTATCCAACGGAGATCCGGCCAGCGGTCGGGGCGCGTCTGCTGATGGCTCCTACTCGTGCGTCCAACGGTCCGACGTCCGACAGTCAAGCTGGCGGCTCGCCAAATGGTCCCTCAGACATTCCGTCGGACGGCATTCTACCGAGCTTAACTTTACTTTCATCCTATTGTAGAATTTTCAACTATGGAGCGCCATCCGTGTCACAACCGTTTATGTGTTTTCATCAAGAATCATTTATTGATATCGGTGATCGTCCTAGGGGCTTAAAGAGGGGCCTTGTGAGAAGCAGGGAAGACTGGCAGGGAGATGATCATCCCCTATACTTTGGTCACAAAAGTGCCTCGCAACGGGCCCCTTATGGCAAAATTTTGGGGCCCCAATAGACACTTTCACCCCCTCCTATCAAGAGGGGAGCACAAAAAGATTTGTTTCAGGGGGGCTAGGGGATAATCACCTCCTGAACTAGGGTGTGATACGCTTTACGGGGCCCCTTACGGCAAAAGTTCGGGCCCCTTATGGCAAAAGTTCAGGGCCCCTTGTGGCAAAAGTTCGGGGCCCTTTATAGCAAAAGTTCGGGGCCCCTTATGGCAAAAGTTCGGGGCCCCTTATGGCAAAAGTTCTGGGGCCCCTTATGGCAAAAGTTCGGGGCCCCTTATGGCAAAAGTTCGGGGCCCCATCAGAAACTATTATCCCTGGGGGAACTTCTATGAAGAGAAGCTATGGGTCCCCAACCCTTTTTTATTTTGGCAGGGTGCGTCCCCCGAAAAATTTAGTTAGTCCCTGATGAGAGTAGAAAAATTACGTTGGGAGGCGGAGGGTTTTTGCGAGGCAGAAATGTGCCCCAGGCCCGCAGGGCATCTGATTTACATGCTCTCCCCTTCCTTGCCATGATAGGCGTCCAATTTATCTTTCGAACCCCCCCCCCCCCCCCAAATTAAAAATTTAAAAAAAAAAAATTGATCCAGTTTGACCAAGTAGTATATTACACATCGCAGGATTCTTTCTCGGCTGCGCTGCGTAGATTTGCCGCCTTGAGATACATCTAACTAATACCCCTTGGATCTGCCCATGATTTTCTCCCCGCATCCTAAACCCTCCTTTACACCCCTAGGACAGTATGGTTTGACACGGATGGCGTCCATGGTTGAAAAACTCAGGCTGAAAGTAAAGTTAGATCGTTAGAATGCCTTTTGATGACGGAATGCCCGATAGACCGTTTGGCGGGACGTCCGCCCGACTGTCAGACGGACCGTGTGGAGGCACTTTTACCGGAACTGACGGCGCCGGTCGTCGTTGTACGTCACGACCGCGGGATGCAAGTCGCTCCTGCAGCGGAACCTACGAGGCCTCCCTGAAAGATTCACCTCGAGGGCCGTGTTCTTTAGTCGTTCCTTGGCCTTTTCCTTGGCGAATCTCGAGAGGCGATTCAACAGGAACGACTATTACATAACACGGCCCTCAGGCTCTTAGTCGCGTTTCCTCTAGAGCGCAGCACGGAGCCGCGCCCTAAAACGCGCCTTCAATTTTAATTTTCACCTCTGTTAAGCCTGATTCACAAACCAGGCACCCACCGTTGAGATTCCAGTGGAATCGATTGTGTCTATTAAAAAAATGACGATACGTTGAAAAATACGGAGTAAGGAAGAATGGTAATGGTAAAATTATACATGTGGTTGTAACATGTAAAATAGATAAGTGTAACTTCAACAGCTGAGAGTTACTTGTTTTGTTCGTGTTCATAAATAACGATCAGTCAGATTTACATTCAGTTTTATTTATTGCTTCATTTTTCAATCGTTTATCATCCTGAAGTACAAGATGGCAAAGAAATTGTGCGAAATTTGCATTATTGCGGGACGAGCCACTGTGGACGATGCGAATCTTGAATCGCAGAGGTGTGTCGGCTATAGAACTCAATGATCATTGCCCATTATATTCTCTCTGAAGGGAGGGGCATTATTAAAACCCGATTTAATCAATGTAAGAGCATTTATAAATATGTATTTCCCGCAGGTAGTAAGCGATGGCCGGCAATTAGCAAGCGTTATGCGCAATGACTCGTAAAATTTGAAAAATTTGCAAAATCGAAATAAGGGTTTCATTAGGGGAAAAACTTCAAAAGCGCGACCTCAGCTTGGGGCGCCTTCAAATCCTGGCGATACTAATAGCTTTGCCCTGCAGTTGATTAAGTTGCCTAGATCCAAGCCAAACTCAACTAGGGTCACTGTTTACACTGCACGGACTCGTGGGTTCGCTGGTTGGTCCGTTCAAGGAGAAAAATGCCTGCTTTGATTACAAGTATGAGTATCGGCACTTTTATCTCCTTTCTTTATTTCTGAATTTCTAATTTATTTTATTTTATTCAAACAAGTAGGTTGCAATTTGCCGGCGATTTCTGATTGCCTTCGCTATCTGCATTGTTTACTGCTTATTCTGCTTTGCCGTTTCATAGGTAGCTATCATCAGGAACTGACGCGAATTTAATTCCAAAGGTAGATACAACAGTGTTCGGAAAAAAATGCACTAAAAAGTGGTCTACTTTTAGCTTTAGAGTGAGCTCAGAACTTCAAAATTGAATTTCATTCGTTTTGACTAAGAGTTAGGATTAGCAATGAAGGAACATTCTGAATGAAAGGTAAATTTTCAGTCATCTTTTATGAGATACATCACACCTAAGAGAAACCACGGGGAAACTGTGAAATAATAAAGTTGTGCCATTGTGAATACGAGCGGGACAATACGAGAGGGAAATCCGTAACCAGTGACGCACAGTATTTTCTTTATAAGAAATAAACTGGAAAAAGGTCTCTAAAATAATGTTGGATTTTATGGATTTTATCTAATAGAGCAAGGATATTTGGTCCCCTAAGACTTTGTTCCTAGAATCGCTCTTTAAACGGGCCTCATATTGTAGTTAAAAATTCAAAAATGCAAAAATTTAGTTTAAGGATGGAAATAAATGAAATTATTTCACACTAATAGTTATAGTTTGTAGTATTTAGATTTGATTTGGGTTTTTTGACAATGTACATTTTTTCCAAGGATCGGGGAGTCAGCACGATGCCCCAACCCCCAACCTGGAGGACCAGGGTTTGATTTCGGAGTTACCTCTCCTAGACAGGTTGCTTCCACCACAGCTAAGAGCCCTGTCTACCCACCCCCTTTGAGGCAGGGGCTACCAGCTGGGGTCCGCAGGATTGCTAAACCTGTGACAGTACAGTCCCCCATACGGCTTTAGATTTGATATTCACACTTGAACACAATAAAACGGAAGCATTCGGTTCTGCTAGAAAAGTAAGGATGTGCAGCTAATTATAGCCATTTCCTACGCCATGCTTATTCAAACCAAAATGTACGTAACCAACTCGACTGAATCGTGTAAAACTACAGGTATTCCTCGCAAGACATCACATAACATTATTTTTAAAAAAAGGGCGATATTTCAAAACAACACATCTCTCTCTCAACTAGTGCCGTGGACGTACATTTTAAACTCAGATTGGGAAACTTTTAAACGTCCAGGAAGGTATGAATATTCAAGCTCGTAAAACAGTTGAATTCACCTAACACCGCGGTCGGCTACATAAAAACTTTGGATGGTTCTATAAATACGTTTCAAAGTGTTGCAGACGTTCAGCGTTTCAGAAACACGGAGATTCGTAACATCTAAAGTATGCGCAGATTTTACGATTATTCCAATTTCGGGCACGTCAGAGATTAGCAAGTAATTGAAAGGAGATCCCGCACAGATAACATCTCCTCACGAGACGACTTGTTTTTGAAGCTTTGAAGCAGGAAAAATAAGGGAGGGTGCAGATCTATCATAATGAAGTCACTCTCGCGTTTCCCGGTCATAAAATTACACCGACAGTGAAATGTTGCTAAACTGTTGCACTCGCAATGCTCGTTAGGATCCAAACTTCCCCGAAATGAACTACTGACTCAGCGAACTTTCCTTGAAAATCTCGAAACGGAAAGAGTACCCTTTTTATATTTGATGCTTAAAGATGGAGAGGTAAACAAAATATTAAAAAATACGACTTTGAGGGTACGTGAGTAAAAGAGAAAATCCTGAAGATATGATTCATTACCCTATAAATAAAGGGGTACGATCCTTGGCTACTATGCGGCCCAAACCCTACGGCTAGGAGACACTTTACGGACTCCCGTAAGTTAATCTGAATGGAGCGGGCTCACCTGGGGCGAACTATCCCCTATTGATAGCCGCGAAAATCATGAAAACCGGCCGGCAGATCTTCGAAACGAAGCGGGGCAAGCAATGAATATTTACAATTTTTAAAATGGAGAATTTACAACTTTACCGCGTAGTAAAAAATAAACATTAAGAATATCATAGAACTCACAGTAATGATGATACTTTTCATTAACGGATACTTGGTTGCTTATATGGTCGCAAGTAAAAGGCTGTTAGAAATACCCATGGAATGTAGTTGTAAGAAACATATAAGCAACGCATGCTGCGTTTCAATTAGAACGTGAGCACAGTTGGAGCATACACAAAGTAAAGGGAACCTCGATTTTCATGATTTTAGGTCCATGTTTAGATCAAGCCTAATATTAATAGTTTTAGGTGCGATTGCGCTTCTGTGGAAACCATAATTACGGTTCCAATAAGAACCAAGGGCGGACTGGGCCCGAAAAAATGACCACGAGTGTCGGCTTATCAATACTTAAACCGGTTTGTTTGTTTGTTTTTTTTTTTTTTTTTTCCCGTACCTAAGAAGGAGCCAGTCGCGATCCGAATTACCTAACGCTAAGTATTGACCGGTCCACCAGAATTTTCCCCGATGTTCCTGCCTGCCTGATTTACCCTGGTAATAAAAAAGCATTGTTACCGATGCTAAAATCGTAACAGTTGTCAAAAAAAGGCCAGTGTCCCAGCACTTTAAAGGCTAAGAGCTGTTTGCTCCGTAAGTTTCAATGGAAATTTGCGTTCACAAAATGCAGCGACAGGCTACTGTAAGGCCTGGCGAAATAATTGATTGAGGTACATTATTTAGTTACTCAGAGTCGAAGGGTCGTAATAAATACCTTTCGGAGAGTTAAAATAACGCAATTTATGGAATGCTGGGTAAAACTTGCTAATTGATGGAAAGTTTGGAAAACTTGGTTGGCATACTTGAAAGAGGACAATTTAATTTTAAAAATGGAGATTGAATTACGAGAAAGAGGGAGTGGGGGGCAAAGCCATATTTTCCAAGAAGCCTTAAATGAAAGATATGTTAGTACAACCCTTCGCCTCTAAGCTACAAACTTGCACTTACAAATTAAAATACATTCTTATATTAAGAGACATTATCTGTTTTCTATCTTGCAAATTTTTTTTTTTTTTTTGTTTTTTTTTTTTTTTGTTTTTTTTTGTTTTTTTTTTTGTTTTTGTTTTTTTTGTTTTGTTTTGTTTTTTTTCGTTGTTTTTTTTGTTTGTTTTTTTTGTTGTTTTTTGTTGTTTTTTTGTTGTTTTTTTTGTTTTTTTTGTTTTTTTTTTTGTTTTTTTTTTCGTTTTTTTTTTCGTTTTTTTTTCGTTTTTTTTTTTCGTTTTTTTTTTTTTTTTTTTTTTTTTTTTTCATTTTTCTTTACTTCATTTTTCTTTCACTGATTCTTTTTTAATTTTTTTCTACTTTTCCCAGTTTTTTTTTAGAAAAAAGTCTACCATTAAACCCTAGAATCTACGCCACCGTTCCGACCTTCCGTCCTGACGTTTAATTGTTCACGTTGCTCGATCCTTCATTTCGTTGATCTTCATCACCTTCCTTCATCCGAGCAAAATTTTCGGGAATCATCTTGTCCGATGGTTGTCCTCTCGTCTTGTCCACGCAAAGTTAGTTTCAGCTCCATGTTTCCAGTAAATAATATCTGGCGATTTCTCTGTTCAGCTTTACATCTCATCCATGACGCTCTCTTCTCCATGTGCAGCGGATATATTCACGTTCGCAGGGACTGAGCCTGCACGGTGCACCCACAGGGATAGCTAATATTTTTGCAATGAAAATTCTTGTTTCCAATCCATTTGATTTAGTTGAGTCATCTTTTTGGTTAAACGGTAAAAATGTTCTGTTCCGTCAAATTATAAAAAGCTCTGCGATCTGAGCAGTCTGTCCGGTGGTGTCAGCACTTCTTTCTTTACCACAAAAAATCATTTCTTCATCCTGGTGTTGCAATGAGCGACTTTTTCACTGGTGTCAGCTTTGTTTCTTGGCCATCAAACTGCTTGGCAAAATTATCCGTCCTTTCGAGTGAACGATACAAATTCTGACTGCCAATTTATCGGATTCCGTTGAGTGACTATTTTATTTAAAGGATGAAAATGTTCCGCTCCGATAAATTACAAAGGGCTCGGCGCTTTGATCTGGCACAATGAGTTTTTTGGGGCTCATTTCTTTGGCTACTATTCCTTCTTCATCCAGTAAGTTAGTTCATACTTCAATATACTTCATATTCTTTAAGTTTTGACTGCTTCGAGTCTAACTTCATCGAGTCCGATTTCTTGGAGTAGATTACCTCGCACTCCTCTGCGGCTCCACTCGAAACTGAGTGCGCATTCCCTGCGAGAGGAGAACACTGCCTTTCTGGTCAATGTTGCAATATCATGATGGATTCATCAATGACCTCAAAATGTTGACTTTTAAAATTGACTTTCAATAGGTTCCACAATGCTCTGGTGATCGACACACCTCATTCTGGAAACCTGCACCTCTTCTTGCGATCTTCATACCTCGAGCGAATTTCGTCGGATTGGAGTTGTGACCTTGTCGGCCGCATTCGGCGACTATCAGGCTGTTTCAATAGACCAGGTGACAGACGTTTGAATGTTGCGTTAACTCCGCGCTCTTTCCGTCTTGTTTCACTTCGTGAAAATGTGGAAAAGATCAATCCGTGAGCGATTTTCCTATCGTTGAATGATGCAATGAGAAGCGTGCATCCTGAGGTTTTGCCTGATTCTTCGGGATTTAAGCCCATTGATAATTAACGTCGTTGCATTTTGGTGTCTTCATACTATCGAAACTTATTTCCATTGATTGCAGGCGGGGAGAATTGTGCTCCAGCGATCGTTCGATCCGAAGATCCCGGTGGACGGTGTAATGTACGGTGCAGACGCTAGAAGGCTCGGTATAGGGAATTTGCACATCGGAATGTATGTGTTGCGTTTGTAGTATATCTACTGTGTTGAAGGCGCTTTATATCGTGCGTGCGCTAATTGGCGGCGATTATTCGAATTCGCAACAGCGTGGGCGTATTAAAATTAATAGAAGTGCATTCTTTTTGCTGAAAACTCCATAAATGCTTCATATCGGATCAAAAGTGAATCAAAAGTGATACATGAATGACCGAACGCTGATTTTGGTGTAAGTTACTGTAGCTGCATGCGCTGGTATTTTATTCCTATTATGTAGACTGCGACTATTTATTTGTTGAGGTTACTTCAACCGCTCTCATTTTTTTTTGTCAAAATTACCTAGAGAGCATTTCAGCTGGAAGTACCTGCACCGCGCTGTGTAATACTGCATATAGGGAGTGTTTGTTTTTGCTCGTGGAAATATCCACGAAAAAGCTTTCCGCGCCCCTGATTAACTGCAATACAAAAATTGACCAAAAATATTCGTGATGTGGTGCTCATTGAACGTTCAGCCAAAAATACAGACACCGTAAAAGTGAAAAGGGTAGCCGCGAGACATCAGTGGTATTTAGTAGTTCATATAAAACATTCATCCAATTTTTTTTTGCCTTGTCAAAACCGTACTGCTCGAAAGGTTAATCATCGGATTCACAAGAGAACTCATTCGGAATGTTCGCATTGTACAGCATGCTGATCCAAAATCCTGATAATGTCCGTTTGATGCACTGAGTGTACCTTCATAATCTGGACGATTCAACGATCACGTTGACATGAAATGGTAAGATTACTATCCTTTACATCCTGAAAAACCATTTAGCATACTACTAAAATGAATCGAAGTCTCCAGGACACGAGAATTTTTGTAAGTCCATAGCTAGTGACGAAAATCAACGCTGCGTTCTTGAAAATATTGACTTATGAATAGTTTCATACGTGTTTTCATTTTTTAATTAATCTTATTTCAAGGAGTCGAGAGCAGGGGTGAGATTGTTGATGTAGCCGATTCTGGACAGAAAACGATGACGAGACAACGATAACGATGATTTGGATCAAACTTGGCGTCTTGAGATAAGTCATAAATCGGAACAGGCGAGAAAATGGGATTCACGATGGCAGTACTTACTTAGTTGGGAAAAACAGCAGACAGCCCCTGCTGTGAATAGGCGGTTAAATACAAGGTCCTTAAAAGGAGAGAAAGTTTGGAAAGCTTTTAATTTTCACGAAAATATTTCATAGACTAAGATACACAACGCCGTGAAATATTTCCGATTTTTTGAAGGCAAGAATATCATTAGGGGTATTCAAGTATAACGTGAGCCACATATAGCAGGGAAGAGGTCTGAACTTGTCTAATTGGATCTGGGGGAAACTTTCCATTTTAGAAAGGAACTTTTTTTAAAGTTATGTGAGGTTTTTAATCCTTTTGAGGATCCTGCAACCTTAAATGAGCAACGATTTAGGGTTATTACGCATCCAGGCTCCAGGCTTTCAAACGTTCAGGGATTAAGGCCGAGTGAAGTCTGTTTCTGCAGATCCACTCGTCAGTTCCTTGAAAATTTGTCGCCATCACCGGGATGCAAACCCGAGACCTATTGGTCTGAGAAAGGAACTTTTTTCGTTTTAAACAAAATTTCCGCTATATTTCAGGCTACATTAAAAATTCCCGAGTAATTTGAAGTCCAATTTTCAGGGATTAAGGCCGAAAGGAGTCTGTTTCTGCAGCTCCATTCGTCAGTTCCTTGAAAATTTGTCTTCACTACCCGAATTCGAACCCGGGACCTATTGGTCTAAAATAGGAACTTTTCTGTCTAAACAAAAGTTCAGCTATATTTCAGGCTGTACTATATACTTTCTGAGTAATTTGAAGTCCAACTTTCAGGGATTAAGGCCGAAAGAAGTCTGTTTCTGCAGCTCCATTCGTCAGTTCCTTGAAATGTTGTCGCCATCACCGGGATTCAAACCCAAGACCTATTGGTCTAAGAAAGGAACTTTTACGTTTAAAACAAAAGCTCAGCTATAATTCAGGCTACATTATATATTTCCTGAGTAATTTGAAGTCCAATTTTCAGGGATTAAGGCCGAAAGGAGTCTTTATGCAGCTCCGCTCGTCAGTTCCTTGAAAATTTATCGTCACCATAGGGATTCAAATCCGGGACCCAATGGTAAAGAAAAGGAACTTCTTTGTTTTAAACGAAAGTTCGGCTATATTCATGGCTGCATTGTATATTTCCTGAGTAATTTGAAGACCAATTTCCAGGGATTAAGGCCGAAAGAAGTCTGTTTCTGCAGCTCCATTCGTCAGTTCCTTGAAAATTTGTCTTCACTACCGGAATTCGAACCCGGGACCTATTGGTCTTAAAAATGACTTTTTTTGTTTTGTTTTAAACGAAAGTTCGGCTAGTTTTAACTAACTAGATTTAACGCTTCATTGTATATTTTCTGAGCAATTTGAAGGGAAGGAGAGGAAAGTCTCATTCTGGGGTCTCTATGCCAGTCTTACGTGTTTCAAAAAGCAAGGGGATAAGAAAGTGTATTACGGGTGCCTCAGAAATGAGATGGGGAGGGGGTCAAAAATTTGGCCAAAATGCCTTACGAAATACTTGAACGGCCCTATTGCTGATAATATTTCTTCAATACATGAGCTACCTTTTATCACGGGAATAGTAAAATCTACTCATCGAAGTAAACGCTTTCATTTGATTTTAAATTAGTTTTTTAAAAAAAGGAATGCAGACGTTTGAACGTTTTACGTGGAAAGGTAGACTTGCGTCAAAATTATATTTTAAAAAATATTGCGTGTCCGTTTTTCCTTTCACATTTCATAAAAATTGACTGTCGATATCGCAAAATAATGGCGATCTTAAGAGGACACTTGCGCATTCTCAATCTTAAACAAAAGCACAGTTGCAACAATTTAGGGGGAAAGTCCTATGTTCAATGAAAATCCCGAGTAGATATGTTACTTTTGCATAACGAGGTTAAAAGTGATGCATAAAAGAACTACCAAAATCATCATAGAAACGCAAGGGACGGAGCTGGAATCTAGTAAGAAATTCTGCTGACAGCCCCTTACGAGTAGGCAATCCGTGCCGTGCATTAACAGTCGTTGCACGATGTGCAGGAAAACCGAGTAACACTGTGAAATGCTAGGGAAATTAAGTGTTTACTATCTGTTTATCAGTGCTAGGAGTTTTTTTTTTTTTGGGAGGGGGGGGGGGGGTGTCAATCTTAATGAATCTAGTGGACTAACACCAAAAGCCTCAGACGACGTGTCTGGTTTACTGAGTGAGTCTGACTGAGAGATGCAGTCCTTATAAAAAAAATCCTATTCTAATTTGATTTATTAAAAGCCTTCCGTCCTACTGACATTGACTTGCTTAATTTTTGCACTCGTTGCCCGTTTCGTCTCTGCCCGCACGCAGTGCGGCGATTTCGGCCAGGCTTTGAGTGCAATTCCTAAGTTCTTACACACGGATGAAAAGGTCTATAGAGTAATAGACTATCTGGCTACTGGCTATATTTTATGTGCATGTACTGTATGCTCCCTGGGAAATCTACTAACCAGTACCAGATTCCTGATCGGTGTAACCATAGAACTAGTGCATCTGGACGCACGGTTAACACTACTAGGAGTCTGGTGCTGGATACTAGATTTCTTGGGAGATAAAAATAGACAGCCGTAGACCCATTACCAGCTTATTTTTCTATCGATCGTGCGTGGATTGAACGGGATATTTGAAGAGGGACGTAACCGTCAAAATTCAAGTTTAGAGAAAACATAAAAAAAACTTCATTTCTTCGACAGTTGTTCATCTTCTTGTTTAGAAAATGAACCGATGTTCTACATACAATCTGTAGTGAAACCACGGTCACACGAGCACGTTCGAAGAGATTGATAAAGTGTTAAAATGTTTAAAATTTTGGTGGATACGCCCTTCTTCCACAAAACCGCTCAGTATACTGTCATTTTTTAAAGTACTGTAAAAGTATGAAATATCAAGAAGCATGCGTGTTCGATGACATAGTTAAAAATCATAGTTCGTGCCTTACTCGCGGTTTTGATCATTAAAAAGTACTCGGCGCTGGGAGAAGTGGCTCGGAACTTGAGGCCTTTTTCCATTAAAGCAGATATTCAAATGTTTAAAAAACCTCAAAGATCAATTTTGCTAAAAGCACTCGATAGTAAGATGTGTCCACCCTTGAAGAATGGACTCCTGCGCAAATTCAATTGCTGAAAACTCAACGGATACGCCTTCTTCAAATAACCCGTTCAATTATTATTTATTACCTTCACTGCCTGTTTCGTCTCTACCCGCACGCAGTGCGGTGATTTCGGCCAGGCTGTGAAAGTAATTCCTTAGTTCTTATACACAGAAGTTAAGAGAAGAACGAGATGAAAGTTGATTTTTTCCTGTTTTGTTCTCAGAGTAACTACGAAAAAAAAAATAAGAAAAAATCAACGCAGTAGAGCTCTTCTAAAGTTGTTATTTTGTTCATCAATTCATGAAATAAAAATAATTTCAATCAAAAAGTATTAGTAGGTATACGAGGGGGGACCCAAAAAAACCCGGAATTTTGCTGTAACTTGGCAACAACGGAAAATATTCCTGTTCCACCGCTAGGAGGTGTAACTAGGAGCTATGAAGAGTCACTAGATCAAATTTCAACATCGTACACTGAAAAAAAAGTAGTTAGCGTTGAGAACTAATTTGGTAAGTTCTCGCCAAGTAGAATCAAAATTAGGCTTCAGAACTAATTTATTGTACTGAAGCACCAATCAATTCGCTTCATACGCTGACTTCACTTTACTAGAGCGCGAACCAGAATTGGAAAACAGCACTAGCTGTAAAATTAGCGCTGTGGTAAGACAAATTCACCTTCGGGTCAAACTAATTCGCCCTCAACGCTAACTGCCACATTGTCCGTTACATTTATTTAGTTTCGAAAAAGTGGCGTCGGTACAACAGCCTCAATCGCGTCAGCTCGTGAAAATCAATTAAAATGTGAAATTTCGGGCTCGTTTGACAATGTAAATACTCCCGGTATGATTTATAGTGTCCTCTCTTTCTTGAAAACGTTCGAAAGCAACATAAATAAACCTGTTAAGGTTAGAAATCGTCTGTTCGATTCAAAACGTAAACAAGCATGATATTCGTTGGAGTCGTCAATCTTCTGTATTAAATTGCGATTAAAGCGTTCCGCGTTCAGTTTATATTTTACGAAAATCTGTGAACTTACTGCTTACTTCTATAGTTCGTGTTCTCCCGTAATTTCAAAAGAATATCTCAAGTGTTCGGACGAGATATGTTTATTCAGTGTGAACATTCGCTACCGTTTCATGTGTGAGTGTGTGTCTCTCTAAAGGATAATTCTGTCTACTTGCACATACCTATGGGATATTCCTTTCCTCTGTCGTTCATTTGGAACCGGTCAGTTTATTTTTACCTCTCATCTTTTAAGAAATCTTCTTTTCCTGAAAGTATTGTCCAGTTATCATTCGCTAAGCCGTTTTCTCCTCTCTCAGTTTTGAGGTTAGGTTGACCCAACCCTACCGAATGCGAATTAGAGTAGCGGAATTAGTTTCCAGCACTAATAGTGGTTAGTGTACAGAAACCAAAAATCATGTGTGTCCAAATCACACAATTTGAGTTAGTGTATAGAAACCATTTTTAGTCATCTGACGCTAACTCATTTTTTTCAGTGTAGCACATTTTTTTTCCATTTTGGCGAGACTTGGCTTCAGGAGTGTTTGGCGACTTCGTAGTTTTTGAAGATGGGTCAATTTCAGTAACAACACTTAGAGCTCAAATTTTTCTCTCTTGCTCGATAAAAATACGGCTTTCTCCGTTAATATTTTAAAGTGCTGCTTCTGAAGGACAAGCCTTATCAAAAAGTTCAGTGTAAGTACGGTTTTTCAGTTTCAAAATGGTCTGTATCGCCCGAAACCCCTGTACGGCTTTAAACCGCTATCGCCATCGGCTAGAACCGATGAAAACATGAAATAAATCGCGTTTTTGTGAATGAACATGGTTAAATATCGTTTTGTCTACTAGCAGATATCACTTGGATGTAATACGGAAATATTCAGAACATTGCTGTGAAAAATTATGGCATAAAACGCGTTGTTGCCGAATTGATCCCCTATTTTGCGCGCTAGCCGGTGACGGCCGCCTGGCGTTCAGCCTACGTTCGAACAATAAATCACACTTTAAAACGAAGAAAAACATTTTTTCACATATGTTATAGGTAAATCATGTTCCCGGCAACATTCACTCCAAAAATTGTCAGAGTTTAGCCACACATAGCCTATGAAAATCACCTATCTTCAAAAACTACGAAGTCGCCAAACACCCCTGAAGCCAAGTCTCGCCAAAATGGAAAGAAAATGTGCTACGATGTTGAAATTTGGCCTAGTGACTCCTCATAGCTCCTAGTTACACCTCCTAGCGGTGGAACAGGAATATTTTCCATTGTTGCCAAGTTACAGAAAAATTCCGGTTTTTTTAGGGTCCCCCCTCGTATGAGAGTAAAAAGGCAGGCCAAAATACCGAGAAAAAATCCGGTGGACTAGTCGATACTTATATAGGGTAATTTTGGACCGGTTCAACTCCTTCACCGTGTAAAAAAAAAACACTCTAAATAGGCCGGTTCAAGCACTGATAGACCTAAGTGTATTGCCGTTAAATTTTTGGCCCAAAAGTTTGCCCCTGACCAGCGAGCAACATACGTCTTGTTACTATCAATAGGTACATGAATTACACTCCGGAATCAAAAAAAATTTAGAACGGAAATAAATGCGAGGTCGTTTCACTACCACTGCTCTCTTTCCGTACTTCCATCAGCCGTTAATGGTTGCAACCAAGGATCCTTCCAATAAAGTCAGATAATTTGGCTAAAAAAACTAAACGTATCGATGAAGAATTTCAATAGAAGTTACCATTCATGTTTCACTCTTTTTCTTCTTCCTTTCAAAGAAATTAATACACATTCTTCTTATTTAGAGTTCCTGTGAATTTCCTTCGCTCTTTCACATATATTCACAGATTATTTCAAGGAGACACTCGCGGTAGTCTCCATTTAAAAAACTGTAAAACATCATGGGTGACTTCGAAAGTTAGTACAGAAAAGTCGCGCATATTTGATGGAACTAGGGTGGAACTAGGAAAGCCGGGGACCTAGGACCCCCCAGAATTTTACTTGTCTCTCGTGAAGAATGAGATCGGTTTGCGGAATAAGAGCATGACATTTCCGACACCTTTGAAACTGTATTTTCATTGACTATAGATTTAAATGCCTCCTGGGGCATCTCAATTCCCAAGATTGAAAAATGGGCATCTCCTTAACCACTCCTACAAGCTGAGGGAGACCCTGATGCACATCCCCTTAGTGGGATGTCTTCCTGTGCGCTCCAAGACCCTCCTGGGTGAAATACTACCCCCACGAAAAATGCCTAATTAAGCCCATAGATACGTATTTTACGACTTGAGTATGTATTTGTTGTTGGCTCCAAGAGATCGAAATAAAATTCAAAACTTTTTTGCGAGTAAGGTAAGCTGTTCATTTCCATGTTTATTACGTCAGTAGCAATGAACAAGAGGAAAATACTTAAATAATTATTGTTGTTTTCTTCCGCAAAATTAATACGAGAATTCAGTGGGTCACTTGAAAAAGTAATCAATTGCGTCTGAAGCTAGGTACCACTTAAGAAAGGATCCTGACGAACATTTGAGCAACATGTGAAACACAAAATGAAAACTGCAAAACGGGAGATAAATTGCGGGAAACGCGAGCACTTGGAAAAAAAAAAAAGAAAAAAAAACCTACGCACACTTGGAATGTTATGGCTCAGGGCAGACCTGAAAAATCTCTAAGATTTCCGAAAAAAAGAACTAGAAAGTAAAGGGTTACCCCATCATTAAAAGTATGCTTAAGATATCAATCCCTTTGAGGGTTCATTATGGATCCGTTACCATTTAGAAAAAAAATTTAAAATTCGATCGAGGAAAAGAATGACATATATTCGTCCGCGATTAGGATTAAGAGTAAAAACAAGAAGGGAGAATTGATTCTCTTTTAAGTGGCATGCTGCAACCAGCATAATCCGAATGCTTCCATAATATTCTTTCAAAAATAGAAAACGGACTCTTTCAGCAACGTTTGTTCTATTCAAGTATTTGGATTCTAATTAGTCTCATCTGAGTTCTGAGTTAAAATTAAACGGATATGTAACCATCTGAGGGAAACAGAATTTCGGGGCATTTTTCGGGCAGAGAAGCGATTTTCGTCGGATTAGGGGTCGAAAAAAATTTGATTTTGATCTTTACGCGGAATATTCTCAAACTGTACTGGAAAATAAGTTACTTAAGAACAGTTTTCTTACTTGTTGCGCCACGGAGGGGCAATCCGCATACGTTCAATCATGACTCAGCAATTTCATATGTCTGAACATGAGATAATAGGACCTCGAATACATTTTTCTCGGAACTACGCTAAATTTTTTGAACTTGAAGAAAATTAAAATCGCTGTAACTCTGGTTCGGTTTGACATTCATTGTTCCTCATTGATCGTAGGTAGATAACTTGTTTGGACTCCGATATCAAATACTAAATTTCCAGTTTTGGTACACTGATGTACCATTCAAGGTGTAAAATCTCCACGATCATTCAATCCTAAAATTGCGGGTTCGCGGTGTACATACACTGGTAAGAAATTGTGTAGGTACATTGCGGGAGGAAGGTCTGACACCGAGATATTCCTAGTATTCATCAATTAAAGCGCACGCAGTCATGTACGCGCAATGCGTGAAGTATTCCGACAGTCTTGAAGGCGCTAATAATGAGCGTTTTACGCCGCGCCGACCGCAATAATTCAAAACTCGCGGCGTGGAGCATTTCTCAACTTGCTCCTTTGGTTATTTATGCAGATGCACTAGGGCCAAAGCCCTATAACAGGGTAAAAAAATAAAAAATGAAAAAAACTTGTTACGAAGAAGGAGTTTTTGCACACTCTCTAAAAAGTATTGTTATTTGAAATAAGCTATGTAAAATCCGATTAATTGGAATTATTGCTGACCAATTGGAATTATTGCCTAATAATTTAAGGTCCCATTTGATTTACTGGCACTAATGCAAACTTAAACAAATAATCATTAACGATCTTTCCTGATAAAATCATTGTGAAACTTGGCAAAAAAAAACGTTATCTACAAAGTTTGAGAGACACTTTAAGAGAAGCTAAGATTAGATCGCCAAGATATCATTATAGTTTTTGGAGAGCAGCTGAAAAATAGCCTCTGGCGGCTTTTTTTTTTTTTTTTTTTTTTTTTTTTATATATGTAATTTATCCTTGCTTTTCCAAATTATTTCATTCTGCCGGGTTCATATTTTGGGGCTATGTAATTTGTGCATTTCTCTTAGGGTGATGTAAATGAGATTTCAAGTCAAGGGGGTTTCACGGATCATTTCGAAAGTATACAGCGTGAAATTCAAGTTCGGCATTTATGCATGATAAAAGCAATGGATATGGGTTCATTAAGCACGGTAGCACGGTAAGCAAAATAGCAGGATTCAACTGCAGATTTTTGAAGATTTTTAAAATGCGTTGCGTTACCATTATGGCTATAAATACTTTAGAAAAGTCAACGATGAGAATATGAGGCAACAGGATCCATAATTTCAACGGATCACTTCTAAAGAGAGAATGCTTTACATCTTCTTCTTGAAAATTTGTCAGGCAAATAACCACGAAATAAATTTGAGTTCATGTTCAGTTCATAGCAAAGAAAAAAAATAAGCTCCTGTACAAGATAGGGATCCAGACAAATATTTTCAATTGAATTAATTTAACATATTAATAAAATGATGCCTTTAGCTGCAGCGTTCTATAGAGTCGCATCGTCACATGTCATTTCCTGACATAGCTCAAAACTGAGTAGTTAAGTATAATAGAATAACACAGGGTTGCCACAGAATTTGTAAAATGAAATTCCCTAACATTTCCCTGATTTCTCTGTCACGTTTTGGTAAAATTTCCTGTCAATTGAGGATTACCAGATGCTAGAAAGACATGATTTGAAATAGTTTTCAGACTCAATTTGTTTTTCATAAGATCAAACCCATTTTAGAAAGGAAAAATAAACGTGACTTGACAATTTTTCCCAGACATTTCCGTCATTTTCCTGACATTTCCCGGTTTTCCTGGTATTCCCTGACTGTGGCAACCCTGTATGCAACTTTCTAACAAGTTACAACTATAGGTACTATGGGTGGATTTCAGCTAATGGGAGAAAATGGTTCTGAAAAAAAGTTGAAAAGTGATTTGGCCGTATCAAGCGATAGACTACTTTTCTGTTATCGTAGAGCTCCATACTATAGAATTTAATTACGTGCATCGCAATATCTTTACAATTATTTTTCTTTGGCAAGCTTGACATGTTAGTTTAGTTTGGACATGTCAGGTTTGGTGACGTCACCAAACTGACATTTTGCTGTCATTAATTTTTCCTGCCAATTTACAGTAACAAAATCAAACGAATAACAGGGTTAAGGTCGAGAGGCTACCTGTAGATGTAAGAAAAAAATATTTGCTCACATATTCCTTACATATTCCACCAAAATGTTTGATGGAAAACAGCGTCACCAAACTGACATTGAATAAGCGAGACACTCTAAAAATCATGGGAAAAACTGAAATTATGCTGAAATTGGAAGAAATATGTGGACTTATCAAGTTCACGTCTGTTCGTTCTACTTTTCCGCACTCAATCATGCCTTAATCCGCACACAAGCGCTATCTCTTGAGTGGCCACAAACTAAAACGCATAGCGTCACCAAACTGACATATTATTGAGTTACGCGCTTCAAGTCTCAAATTAAATTGAATAATATAGTTTTCTGGTGATTCAATGCATATTATATGAAACAAAATACATTCAAGACTTAAAAAAAATTAGACAAAGCTCGCAAAAGGTCCTGGCTTATTTATATAACGATTTGATACATTGATTACCCCCGAGTTACACGTCAAAAAACTGACATTTTCACTGTTAAGCACGTTGAAAAAAAGGTTTAGAGCTATTCAAATCTCCCGAGGAATTTTTTCGTGGTTGGTGTGACCTGGTTCTACGCAAAAAACCAAACATCGAGAGAAAAAATTATAATTGAAAGTTTTGAGCGACCAGTTACACGTCTTTCCCATATTTTCTCCATGGGCGTAGCTAGGGGGTCCTAGGGGGGCCTGCCCCCCCAGAAAAAAGGGATCCTCCATTCCTCACCCCCCCCCCCCTCCGCTCTCTTCACCACGAGAGGTGGTCCCATGGCCCCCCTAGAGAAATTTCCTAGATACGCCCCTGATTTTCTCCCATGAGCTGAAATCCACTCGTGTACGGCTGAATCGTCATAGTGGGTGCCTGGATGTAAGGCTTTGAGGTGAATCGTGTAAAGCCTTGAGGTGAATCTTGTAAGGCCTGTAAACGGTTCCGCTGAGCCCGGGTTATTTTCGTGGCGACTTGCCTCCCGCGGTCGAGGTGTCCAACGGCGATCGCCGCTCGTTCAGCTCCGGCGAGGATCCCATCAGCAGATCCGCCCAGACCTGCTGGCGCTGAGCCCCGATGGACGTGGGCCCCCGAAACCCCCGGCCGGGCCTTTGCGCAACCCCACCACACGCATGGCCACCCGAGACTCTCGTTACACGGACGAATCGCGAGTGGATCCCCGTCCAGGTGGGACTCATCAATGCTCATCGATGTGCATCGATGAACGTTGCTGACTTCCACCTGGATGTGGTTCTGCTCGTGATTCGTCTATGTAACTAGAGCCTCAGAGCCGAAGGTGCGTCTGCATAGTTCGTCCAACCATCAGACGGAGGGTATACGTCAAGCAACCCCCCGGGCGCTCTGTCGGATGACAAAGCGCCCGGCGGACTGCTTGGCGGACCATCCCTCCGATAGTCGGATGAACCGTGGAGACGCAGCTTCGGCTTAGAGACCACCACCAACATGCAAAACCAACATGCAACATGCGACACCACCACCAACATGCAACATTAAGAAACAAAGAAGAAAGGAAGAGAGTAGTAGTAGTAAAATAATTTTATTTTAAAGCGGTGCTTTAGCATCTAGAGAGCAAGAGAGCAAGAAAGGAAGAAAGCAAGAATAGAAGTAAAGAAGTAAAGAAGAAAGGAAGAAAAGAAGAAAAAAAAACAGAAAAAGAAGGAAGAAAACAGATAAAGGAAGAAAAGAAAAAGGAGGAGAGGAAACAATACGAGAAGAAGAAAGAAGACACGAAAAAAGAAGAGAAGAAAGAAAAAAGAAAACAAAACAAAAGACAGGAGAAAAAAGCAAAAAAGAAAAAATACTAAGGAAAGAAAACAGTAAAAAGAAGAAAAGAAAAAAAAGGGGAAACAAGACGGGAAGAAAAAAAAGAGAGGAAACAAGACGGGAAGAAAAAAGAAAACACTAAAAAAAGCAAAATGGGGAGCGGGAAGCATATTATCAGGATATGAGAAAAAAACAGATGAGAAACGACCTTATATCCCTACAATCCCTGACCTGGATTTAATCCATAGGGAAGCATCAAAATATGGAGAAAGGAGACAATTTTAGAGGGCCTAATCAAAATCAAAAGGCTAAAATCGAGGCATAAGAGAAGGAAAAGACCCTCCATTTTTGAAATTGGCAGGAAATTCTGTGGAAAGCCAAAAAGAAGAATGTGGAAAGCTTGTGGGATCTCGAAAACGTGAAAGCTTAGAAGATTCAGCATCCCTGCAATCACACTATTGGCATCTAAAGGTGGCTGTTGTTCCGCATCATAGTGTTAAAGAGCAACGTTGACATTTAGCTGAATGAAAACCAATGAACATTTTTGACTCCGCACGCTAGAACTGCGATTTCTTGACACAGACACCAGAAATGGCACGAGATACTCTGTTATGCGATCCTCGCATAAAAAATTAAGAAACTCTGAGCCTGACAGCCGCCCCCCTCCCCCCCCCCCCCCCCAAGCGATCGAGAAAAATCAGGGGCCGTCCAAGCGCTGCCTTACGTAAGCCAAACGCTAAGTTTTTCTTCCTTCCAAAATTCGTTAATTTAAATACTGACTGGTCCAAATTTCGATTTTAGTAGACGTACGTAGGTAGGTATAACGTTTTTTTTATAAACATGTAATTTTTTCTGAACTTTAGGACTTTAAAAACTGGTTATTTTTTCAATACAACCGTTATAATTTCTGATCTACCAGTAATTAATAATACTTATAATTAAATTATGCATTTAAACGATAGACGGGGAGGTTGTCTGACCAGCCTAGTGCCTTACGTAATTTGTGGATGGCCCCTGAACAGCTATAACAGTTACTAACAAATAGGTACAGCATGGAAGAGTTCCCCTTTGACATTGCGAAAATTCATAATTAAACCAAGAAAACACAGTAGGTGGGAAGATACTTAGTCCTTTTTCATACAGTCGGAGAGCTGTTGTACTCGAAGCCACTTATCTATCATCCGCTGACGCGAGGGAGAGGGAAGGGGGGGGGGGGGGGGACTTGCACCGATTCTGAGGATCATGAATTTCGTACGTAACAAAAAGATGGGAAAGAGAGGGGAGTGGGGGGTGGCGGGAGCGGAGGGCGAGGACAGAACGTGCCTAAACCAGAGTAAAGCGAGAAGTTTCTCGACTCATTCCGAGAAAACAAATTTGGAGAAGAAAAGGTGAGGGAGCACCTAAGAATTGGATTGATAATGAAGCGATTCGGTAGCGTATCAAAGGGGAAAACCGAAGTGTCGAAAAATCAAAGTGAGAGAATCAGAATGAAATGAGCCGAAATCGCTCGCTCGGGCTCCGAATTCGGAGAAAAGGGTTCCTTATCTACCTGCTAGACCGCCAGCAGACTGCCAGACATCCGGTGGGGTGTCTCGCCCGCCGTGTCGTCGCCAATTCGTTCGGATTCCTAGAAAAACCAACCGAAAACCTTTCGATGCCGCTGACCCTTCCATTCGAATCTGGCGGGAATCTAACTTTCAGCAGAGCGGAAAGAGTGTTTGCAATGCTGAAAAATATTCGATTCAGGTTTTTGGAATACCTACAAGAAAACCGACCAAAATGCTTACTAACGCCTTAGTTTCTGAGAACAGGATTGCCACAGAATTTGGCAAATGTACTTCTCTGAAATTTTCTGGCAAAGGACGATTTCAGATATGATTGAGAAGACAATGAATTTGAAATAGTTTTCATGCAACATTTTTTGCCACTGGAAATGTAGAACCAACTTAATTTTAGAATTTCACTCGGACGTTTGAAAGAACCCTATTTCCTTGGAAAACAACATTTGTACCTCGAGAAAGCTAACTTAATATAACTTCAAAAAAAACTTGGAAGTTTTTGAACTAGGAAAATTGTTCCAATATTTTTCGTGAAATTTCCCTCACACCAAGAATGATAAGTCAATGAATTGCGCAAAAGTACCTAGAACAAGAAAGTAATCCAAAATATTGTCGCATTTGCATTATATTACCTAATGAATTTTACGACCTTTAATGACGACTACCTACTTCACCTGTCTCTCAACTGCTTCGCCTGAAATTTTGATTGGAAAGTGGAAAAGAGACATACATCAGGAAGAGAAGAAAAGAAGTCTCAACTTTTCTTACAGTTGATAGGAGGAAATTTATCAGCAACAAAAGTTATGACTAAAAAAATCCTGACAAAAAGTGATCAATTTGAAAGAGGGCACATTTTGATTGTTATGGAAATTTTTCTCAAAGCATACGAATTGACTTTGTTAAAACAGTTCTTACCACGATGAATGATTGAACTCAAGATTTGATGAAGAATATTTGGACTGCATTTTGCAATTAGGAACTACGAAGTCCGGCCCGTTTTAAAAACAACGTATGTGCCATTAGTTTACCCATGCACATAAATGTTTTTTCAGATGAGCCAGAATTTATAGTTCCAAATTGCAAAATGCAGTCCATTTTTGCTTAATCTCTGAGCATTACATAGAAACTAAACAGTAACAGTATTCGTCTCTCTCGAGAAATTGCTTCAGTGGACATGCAATGCGCCATTAATCAAATTGATCATTCAAACACATTATGACATCTTAATGAAGGTAATTACTTCACAGATGGGCAGAATTCAAATCAGAAGTAGGTAAAGTATCTCAAACCTCGATTCCAGTCCAGAATCAATCAAACCAGATACCAGAGAGAAAGTTGAAAGCAGAGGCCAAGTTTTCCAACACGCTACAGACTGCCATCATTGAAGTCACACAAAACCCGACCGAATTGACGCATCACGACGATTCAGACTCACGAATCGTTCACTCCCTTCACGGCAAGAATACAAACGAAACACTTCAAACAGTAATAAAGTCCAACGACACAAAATCGACGAACAGATTCACGAAATTGCGCGGGAAAGGAAGAAACCCGGAACAAGTGACTCGGCGATAGGGATGTTCCGATTATCGATTACTAACCGATTAATCGATTAATCGGTTACCTTTCGATTACGATTAGTACTCGATTACGTCTTCCCCGATTAATCGTCTAATCGATTACTTCAAACGATTAATAAAAAATAATCGATAATCGTATACAATCGATTACTTCAAACGATAATCGATTAATTCAAACAAAAGGTTGATCCACCTCCAGCCATGGGTCACGTCAGATAAAACCACCCAAACCAAATGTGATTGGACTTTTAAGTATGACGTCGGCTGGCACTAAAATCTGATTGGCCCCCCGGCTGTAGATGTAGCTGCAGCTGCGGTCTTGTTCTACCTCGCATCACATCAAATTTTCCAAACCAAGTATTCCTCGAAATTCCATCAGTCTGATTTTAATGTTTAATCAACTCTGTAATTCAGCGATATCTTATTCATTAGCAAATGAAAGTTTTCAACGCCTTTTGAATGAAAATTATTCTTGTGTTGTTATGTTATTACATTCTATCGTGCATGTGCACGTGAGCCTATGCAAAATGCCCTTGCACCCAGCGCGTCAATTTTAAGTCCTCATTTTGGACTCAGTCGAAAAACATTTTTTTTCTTGAATGAATTTTTCAACTAAGTAGACAAACAATTGGACGGAGTTAAACAGAAAGGAACCAAGCCACATCGGGATCGAACCGAGAAAAAGAGGGTTTAAAGTTTGTCTCCTGCATAAGACTCAATGTAAAAGATAAACTTCAAATTCTGTTTCTGCAAAATTTGCTCCAACAAAAACTTTGAATTTTTGGCGATAGATAGTAGAGCAGTGGTCGAGTTCAAAACCACTCATAACTCAATTTTTTCCAAAATGTGGGTTGGTTCCTTTCTGCTTAACTCAGTCCAATTATTTCCGTATAGACTGTAAGTATGAGGAACCCGATTTTGAAAGCAACAACCTCATCTCTTTGTATGGTGCAGCTTCAAAATTTTACCAGTTCTTTATTTAAAATTTTCTTCGTAAGATTTAAGATACAAATGCAGGCAAAACTGCCCAAAATTTTAGGTATTATAACAGAAAATAAACAAAGTAAGAAAACTACTAAACAGCTTACTTAGATGGTAAAAAATAAGAGATTCAAAAAGCATTATCAAAGCTTTCGATCTTATCGATTAATAGTCGATTATTAATCGATTAATCGATTATTTGATTCCGATTAATCGTAGTAATCGATTATTAAAACTAGGTTACTACCGATTACGATTAATCGATTATTTGACTAATCGAACATCCCTACTCGGCGATTGTTCATTCTTCCCAACGAAACGCGGCACGATATCCATTGAAGGTTGACGCACTCCGAAAACTCGTCGCGAGACCGTTTCTTGAAAGTCGGGTATGCTAAAACTTGAGAATAGAAGTCATGAATGAGAAGAAAGTACCAAAGTTGAAGCATGGTGCCGGGGCCGGAAGGGTTGATCCACGTTCATCGTGCACGCGACCTCAAGCGAAGAGTGAGAGTGGACGAGAATGGCCGACGCGTGGAAGGAACCGAAGGGGGACCTGTGGGCGAGAGAGAGAGTAGTGAGGGGAGCGGGTGGGACTGGGAAGCATGCTCCTACTTGAATCAGTGTAGTAGAGGGGGGATTGTTTTTCCTCACGCTGCAAGAGAAGCTGAAGACTTTGTTACGAGCAGGGCTGCAATATTTCATGAAAAATCAAATCTTGATTCGTGTTAACTACCACTCTCATGCTTCAGAAAAAATTGAGGATCTCTTTTGAGCGAGGAGTTGTGAGATGCATGCATGCTTCAACTTGATCAGTGTAGTAGAGGGGGGTTTCCGCACGCAGAAGCTAGAGACTTTGCTATGAACAGGGCTGCCATATCTCGTGAAAAATAAAATCTTGATTCGTATGAAATACCGCAGTTTGATGATTCAAAAATTTAGGATCTCTTTTGAGTGAGGACATTTGAGGCTACCTTTTGGTATTTGCTTGAGGCTTGGCTTGTCCTCAGCACTCATTTTGAAATTTTCACGATATTTCTTTTCAAATGCTCTCTCCTGTAATTCAAATATTTTGTGATTGGGTGAGACTTCAAATACTCATTTTTCCTGTCAAATACGAATTTCATTTTTTATAGTCTCTCCAATATATGGAGACCAACAAACGTAAGAGTATACCTAGCATAATTTCTGGGCAAAAGTTGGAGTGATTCTCTGGACAATTTTTTTTCTGACAGGGGAGGGGGGGGGAGATTCACTTCGTTCAATCGTAATTTTAAAATCTAACTTTGCACGACTGCAGTTTACTATGGATGTAAATTTAAAAGCAACTAAATTATCTTATGGACCTAATTCCTACCTATTTTCTACTGCTTATCTATGAATTTATTAGCCTGCGACTAGCTTGCAAAAAAAAAGGCATGGGCGGAACTAGGAATTTTCTGTGTGGGGGGAGGGGGAGGCACTGCAGAAGGGTATAGAACTTGAGCTAAGAGGGGTCCGAGGGGACTGCCCCAGAAAATTTTTGATGATTGGAACGTCTCGAGAGCAATTTTAAGCTATCCTCAATGACGAATTAAATATTACAGATGACAGAAATTTTGCTGCCTTGTTTTTAAAAATATCATTTCTTACTGTCGGTTTTTAATTTAATTCATCTTAATTTAACCGTGGACGGAAATAGGGGTGGCCGGGGGGCGCCCCCCCCCCCCCCACAATTCTGCTCGGTTCCTTCCAAAAAATGTTATGGACCCAAGCTACTAATTAGCTTTGAAGTAAAAGGCATAGGGAATGTAATAAAAAGGAGATTGATCCTAATATAATCGATCAAAGATGTCAGACGATGAAAATTTCTCGCAATGAGAGCAGCTTCCTCCGAGTGAAGAACGTGGAATGTAGTTTGACTGAATCCGGTTGTGGTTTTCGCGAATTTTAGCGCAATACTTGTTTTCATGAGAGTGAAATTAAAATAAATTCAATTAAAACCTACAGTAAGATAAGTATGACATTTTTAAAAACAAGTCAGCAAAATTTCTGTCATCTGTAATATTCAATTCCATTTTATTTGTCATTGAGAATGGCTTAAAATTGCTCTCAAGACGTTCCAATTTTCAAAAATTTTTACGCGTATCCCAAGTTCTATATCCTCCTGTGCCCCCCCCCCTCCCACAGAAAATTCCTTGTTCGCCAATGAATCTAACTTTCACGAAAACAAGTATTGCGCTAAAATAAAGGAAATAAAAACGAAGGCTGCTCTTTTTGCAAGAAATTTTCATCTTCTGACATCTTTGATCGATCCTAATGGGATTAAGCTCATATTAATTACATTCCCTATGCCGCTTACCTTAAAGGGGCCGAGAAGAATTGTGAGGAGGGGGGGGGGGGGCGTTCGGAGGTACGTGTTTCTGGAACTACCAGGCGGGAGGTACTTATATACATTTTTCGTAGTTTTCAAGCAAATTCCCGACTTTAATCGGCCATAATCATATAATGTAACCCCCAGTGCACATCTATGCAGCTAACTCAGAATTAAAGAAAAATGTATAAAAATGAAGAAATATGTTTTTGATCTGTTATCTGCATATTTGAAAACTTTGAACTCGATTTTCTCAGAACTGAACGAGGCATCCAATTTTTCTTAATGTACGGCCTAATACATATGTATTCATTTCGACGCACGGAAGAGGTATGTAGTTGATATTTCACATGATTTTTAAAATTCCCCGCCAAATTTTTTTTCAGCACTAAATTCCCTACTTTCCTCCTTTTCCCCCTTGTGTTTGTGCAATCAGATTACGGACTTCATATTTTCGGGTTGTTTATTCGTGTACATTTGACAAAAAATTATACTTTTCCGCAGAATTTTTCAATTACGGATTATATTGTATTTTTCCCTAGAATTTTGGATTATTTTCTTGGTTTGGACCCTTGGTGCTTTCTTAAGTCCCATTTTTGGCAGCCCTGGTTACTGTTGTTTTGTCTGGCTCGTGGATCCCTAACCTAGTTCACTTGTTTGGACTGGAGAATCAAATTCTTTTTGTCTAATCTCATTTATCGTCTCAGTTACCCCTCTTCACATCTATTTCAACATCATTTCATTTTCATCATGTTTTCAGTCAACCTATGTAAGTTTATCTTCCTGATTTATTTGTTTTGCTATCTGTTGATTAAGTTATGTTTATCTCCTGAACCCCAGACATTAGGATAAAGCTGACTTGAATACTCATTACTCATAATCAGGGAGGAAAGATCATTTCCGTTTTCTCTCACGTCGTTCTTTCCCCTCTCTTAAAAAATTCCTGACAGAGCCTTCAGCCACTCAACACTGCTACGTTCAGTCCAGAATCGACACCACATGGTAGCGTCGAATCTGGAGATGGAGAACTTCTCGATGAAACCTGTACGCTATGCTATCACGAAATTGAAGAGGTGTTCTCATCAGCTTCAAAACCAGCACTTATTAACTTCCAGTCTTGTCATTGGGGTGGCGGAAGCTACCTACGGACAAGTTGTTGTGAACTAATGTGAACCTGGCTCTGTCAAATCTCTTTAGAGTTATCAAGAACTTGTGATTTATTATCATTGGACCAACAAGACATTTAGCTTATAAATGGATAGACACAATGTATAAATATTGAAAGAAGATGGTTTCCTGGCTACTAGAACACTCAAATCCTTTCATTGAGCTGTGCATCCACAAGGAAGATCGTGTTCTTTTCACAGAGCCAGTGTTAAGCACTGCTTAAAACAAGACTTTCAGTAAAGTCAAGTATTGTCTTTTATTATCAACTTTTTCTGCTCACGAAATTTGATCTTAAGTAGTCGAAGACTTGAGCTTCCTGGTATGTCATAGACTAAGCTCGGATCAAAAGGCATCAGTTATACTCAAAGTTCCTTATCTTCAATTCTGTCAAAGTTTTTTTTTTGCCAAATTTTATTTCTTTTGCGACAAATTTTCTGTCTCCGCCTTTTAATTTTACATCATGATGCGAAATTATCCACCTTTTATTAGTTAGAATTAATAAATTGATCACTTGATAGTTACACAGAAGTTAATATTATCAACTATTTATTTCAGGATCTTAACAATGAATGAGTTCCTGGATACAGATAGTGTATTCACTCTTCCAACCTCAAACCAGTTTCTTGTTGTTCAGAATGTATCTAAAAAGCTCGATGTGGACTCAACTGTACCCGTCCTTCTGCTTGATGACAATCAGTCTGGCTATGGTGAGTTTCATCTTGTATAAGACCCAGTCAAAATGTTTTCAAAGGTTCACCAAGTGAAATAAGATTCCATGCTAATTTAGTATTTTAGAAGTTTAAAACTGATTTATATATTCATCACCTGACAACGCATGAAAGCTTACAAACTCAACCAATTGTGTGATTTAAAAAAAAAAAAAAAAAACACTAGGTAGGTATCTAGTCAAAATCCTTATCGACAAGTAAGAACTGATTTTCATATGTCAAACATGGCATATAAAGTCATCCACCGTTGTAATGCATACCGTGGGTTCACATTCACATTCAATGTGGGTTTCTGATTCATTAAACAAAGGTACCAAAAATTGCACTGGTTGCTTGATGTAACACACAGATGAAACCAAGGTTGAAAAGTCTATGATACGCACTAACGCAGTGGATGACGCCATTTGCTATGTTTTTCAGCAATATTGCCGTAATTTAGAAACTCAGCGTTTTCGTAGACTCTATTATTTTCTGCTAATCGTAAAGCTTAAACTATCAAAACAAGTTTCCATAAGTAGTGTAGCTGACCCATTGCTGTGATTTGTACAACAGTAGAATTTTCACAACAATCGAATTTGCACCCCAGAATCACAGATTCATACAAGATACAACCAAGGCTGAAAAAGCTGGTAAGGAGTGACAGGAACATACCTAACACTCTATTTTCAATTTACAAGTGACTACTATCCGAACTCAATTTCTCATTTACCATTGGACCAATTTTTTTTTACCAATATTTCTGCCAATCAGAAGTATGTGTATTATGACGTGAGCCGTGTTATGCACATATTCTCATGGGTCTTGGGGCTCATGTCTTAATGCACATAGTTCAGTTCGGCAGAAATATGTCCAATTGGAAAAGACATCTCTGAATTTACGAAAGATTTTAAAAATATTTATAGCACTCGGTTTGATCCAGATTATCAATGTACCTATTTCTGACTCTATTCTCAATACTTGTATTAAATTTAAATGTAATCGGGCTCAGTAAGTATTTATTAGTTCCCTGGCCCGAGCCAATCTCAATGTGGTTAGAATTTTTCAAAACATCTTTGTTGTATTTTACTGAATAAACCATTATCTATTTATATGGATACAATGGCCCGATCAATCCGCACTCGTTTCATTATGCTCTTTTGGCAGTGTTCATTTTAAATCATATTGGACCTGTCTCAATTTCAATGCACTTCTTTTACTTCTTACATGACAAGCGCCAAGGCTCCTTTCATCCAATTTCTTTGCTCACACTGTCGAAATTTCCTCTAACTATTAATTTCATTAATTAGGTATCTATATTTTGACTATTAATTTCATTTATAATTTTTGACGTGTACTTTCTTTTTTTCCTTAGTTAACAACTTTTTCTGTTCCAACAACTTTCAAGAGGATGTTGATGCCTTATTTGCCTCTGATGACTTGGGCAGTGAACTCTTGAGTTTTGACAAAGACAAAAGCTTCAGTAGCCTCGTAAGTTTCACTCTTTTTTCTGGTAATAACAACAAGAGATCTTTTAAATTTATTTTTTCCAAAAGGGAAAAGAGCTTTGTTGTGAAACATTAATGCTTTGATGAATTTAAACGTTTATCCATGGCATTAAGGGTGCCCCTTTATATCGCAGTGAAATGTTTACCACTTTTGGTTGAAGTAGAAATTGTAATCACACATTATGGGTCGTTCCCTTGAATAAACATCATACGCTAATTTCCAGTTCAATGGATCACTAAACGAGGTACAAATTTAAACATTCTGTCAAATGTTATCTCTTCAAAATCCCCTCCAGAACATGATCTGCGCAATGAAAATTACTAAAATTAATCCTAACCAAGATATTAACGTTTTATTTAGCTCTAATTATGAAAATTTTGACTTTCCATATCAAAAGATAAACCAGAGTTCATGTGAATCTAATCGGTTTTGGCAGGCTTTTTTTAATTAAAGAGTTTTTTTTCCTCCTTTTGTTGCACAAAGTTAATGAAAACATGCAACAGCTGAGCCGAAGTGCAGAGATTGAGGTCGCTATATTTTCATACCTCAACAAGTATCATACCTCAAATTGTAAATTTAATTATAAGTTTATTCTTCTTTATTAAAATTTAAATTAGCAAGTTTTATTATAATTTTGAAAATTATTAGTTTTAATTTAACTTAAAATTTTAATAAAAAATAAATAGAATAAGATAAGATATTAAAAACAAAAATCTTAATAATCCAAATTTAATAAAATTGATGGTATATCATTTTACCCACCTACTAAATATCAATATAGCAAAGAAAAATAGCTGTAAATAAAAATAAACTGCCAAAACCGAAATTAAAATTATTAATCTTACTAAAAACTTAAACCCAAGATACCAAAGATAGTTAATTACCAACCATTTATTTAGAAATCCAAGAAAGGGAGGAAATCCAGAAATCCTTAAACCATAAACAAAAGTTTCAAATCAGAGATTGCTACGGAAACATTTAGTGTATGATATAGATTTTTTTTTATGAGTGAGGAGTTTAAATTTATGCATCTAAAACCGCTAACATCTTGGTTAGGAGTTACTCCCAATAATTTTTGTTGCACAAATCATGTTTTACATAAAATTTTGATGAGAAAACACATCACAGTACGAATTTGCACTTTGTCTGGTGATCCGAAGGTTTATATTACCTACGTGTGATGTATTAGGTACGTAAGATCTAAAAATTGAGTGATAAGAGTGAGAATAAAACCAAAACTAAAATTTAAAAAAGTCTTACAGTAGAATACGTTTTATTCACCTCCTTTCTTCCAAAATTTTGGATAGGAACTTATGGTTTACCTCTCAAGTTCTCCTATCTAACTCTTGGTTTTGCAATTATTGGGTACCAGTGCTGATCCTCATAATAACCTCTATATTAAAAGCTTTTATTTGGTGACTGTTAAATTAACTTCCAGTTTTCTTTTTATAGATAAATGCTGATGATGATTTAGGAGAAATCATTCAAGGGCCAAAAGAGGACTCTGATCACAGTGATGTTGAAGTTGATGTCGAAGGTAACCTCCACAGAGGTTATCCCTTGAATAACCTATTCATTTATTTTTAATCTCAATAAATGTTTAATATCTGAAGTATGAAGGCTCAGATGTTTCTGTCATTTGCAGTGAAACTAAGTAATGACAAAAATTTTAATTTTTATCTCTGTGTATACACTGTTTATGTGAAAAGTCGAGGAATTTCGATCATTTTAGTGCGAGGAAACCTGGGAAAGCCATTAAATTTCCTCCACGTTTGTAGAGCCCCTGTGGTTGACTGATATTAGCCAGGTGTTTTCAATGTATTGTGATTAAATATCACATTCAGTAACCTCACCCTTCATATTTTTTGTAGAAACATAAATAGCCTGAGATTCTGAATGTCTCTAATGAAATTAACTAATTAACTAACTTAACCTAAAGAACCCAAAAAGAGTAGCTGCTGCATTGGAAGTATGAATTTTTTCATACTTCATACATCACCGACAGCAGTTCGTTGTCTTGTGCTCGCAGCTACTTGCCTTCCCTGTGGATACCTAGCCAGCATCTAAAGGTCTTATAAACTTTGTCATTTTTATCTCTAAAGGTATATCCGATGATGAAGATGAAGCAGTCTCAGCTCCCAAATGTGAAAAAACTGTCTATTTATGCAGTCAGTGTTCCACACCATTTGGCAGCATCGAAGAATGTAAAGAACATATGATAAAGGTAACTTTTCACCTATTATGTTTTGTAGCTCGATATTGTCCATCAAAACATCAGGAAGTGGAGGAACGATGATTTGTTGTGCATCATATGAATTTTAATTCATGAGTTAGCTGAAGCCTCTAATTTTGTCGAGTATCAAGTTCTACCAATTAGAGGAACGAAAGTTTATTGAAAACTATAGCAGATAGACTAACAACTTGACCATCAACTGCACTGATTCATACTCTCCGCTAGGTCTTAAAATTTCTGGGTTTACCCTGGAGTGGAGAAACTATCCTATCAGCTATGTTGCATCCTGACTAATTGTTTCATCTTTTTGTTTGTATGAAATTTTTAACTAAAAAAGTTCAATGTCTTGGTGACAGAAGTCTGTTTTCCGCACGCCTTACAAGTACGTTCATTTTTTCTCCATGTACAGCCAGCCTTTTTTTCATACTTTTTGATGGTTGACGGATGAGTGTGCTCAGAAGAAAAATGGCACATTGTTTTAAATTTAAAAATGTTGAGGTATTCTTGAATGAAATGGATTAAAATTTAGTAGTATGTATTGCATTATCGAAGAAGTTTATGAGGCGGTGCATAATTTTACTCACTGGAATTTTCAGTCAATAATAACTGTTTCAACTGAAGGTGATTTTTGTCGTTAGAGTTTTTCTTTTATTTTTTATGCCAAAGTGACATTGTCTTGGTACCGTGGCGTAGGTGTTTCAACCAGAAGCGTTGTTAAGTTTTCAATAAGCAAGGAAGAAACCCAGTATTTGAGCATGGAATCTTTTATCGTTTCGAAGAGTAAATGCATGAATGTTACCAATCTGAGTGCAAATGCGATTCTGAGGTTGTTGACCCAAGTTTCCTAAATTCACCCATTTTGTTATACCATTGAATCTTTTTTTATGTCTTGTGCATCTATTTTAATATCTAAATATATTTTATAGGACCATAAATTTGATCTTCTCATAAACTCTGTACCTGATGAGGACACCTCTCAAATAAATTCTTCTGAGCTGGAAACAACCCCATCATTGACTCAGGACAGTGAAGAATTGAATGAGGCACCTGGAGTCCCGGTGGAAAATGGTAACCCAACAGAAAATGACAGGATATCTTTAGGTATGTTGTTTACAGTAAACTTGGCTTTGTAAAATGAGCGTGCTAAGTAAATTTTAATCATTGCATCTTTGAAACATTGCATCTTGCAATGTACTGAGTGGACTTAGTTTCCAGAAAAATTTCCCCGTTTTTCTTTTTTTCTTAAAGAACAATTATTGCTCACTAGAAATGCTTCCAGGGTCACATTTTACTGCCTCTGATTTGAAAGAAGTGGAAAAAAATCAAGATGGCATTCGGAAAAATATCACTGGTATGAAGGAAATACCAGAATAAATTGTCTAATTCGCAAATCAATTGACAGGATGGAAAAAAGAGTACTTTCTTAAGATACTGCTATTACACTGGATTTTCCTCATCTTGTAGTCACGGTTGAGAAAACTCAAACATGCAAAATTTTTGTCATTCTGACATTGTGAGACGTCGATGCAGAGAAAAATATGTTTCTCACAAACCAGTCAACAAACTTTAAAAACTAGGGGCTTTTTAGGAAACTTAAAGTTTGACTGCCATAGCTGCTTCAAAAACTGAAAAGTACGATAATGGTCATGTAAGACAAATGGAAGCAAAAGGAATAAAACTGGTCATATTATTGAAATACACCTTCTACACAGTCTAGAGAATCCCTCTTGTTCACGTCTATTACGTAAGACTTGAATACTCTAGAATTAAGGATGCATAATTAGAATTTGAGTTTAATAAATGCTGATAAGCAATGAGCATGAATGTCAGATGATGCAAGCTGACTTTCAGCTCTTCAGTGACAAGGAGTGAGAATCTGTTATTAATCATTAGAGGAGTGGATTTCATAGCTGAAGCCAATGTTTTTAGAAAATGCTTTCACCCTCCAGACAGCAGCGGTAGACAAGAAAGCAAGAAACAAGACTCCTGCACACATACCCCAAATGACGAGACAGAGTCACAGCCACAGGCACCAGCTAATGATGCATCATTGCAAAGTACAGAGGAGAGCATTGAACCTGAACCTGAAGCGGAACCAACAGGCTCAGGACCTGAAGTTGAATTCTTTAAGGACCCTGATTATGTCTCTAAATCCTTCAGGTATGTTTTTCAACCAATTCTTGAAACATTTCCATCAAACTAATGTCAAGTGACATGAATGAGCTGTCCACGCACACATTGTGACCATCCTACATCTTCATAAAAAAACGCAAGTGGAAACTTCTACAAATTCACCTTTTAGCCCTGCTTTTCTCAACATTGGCACCCAGAAATCTTTATTTTGTGCCCTGGGGGATGTAAAGAACATAATTTTAAATGAAAAGAAAAGTTAACCAGAGTCATAATTTTTGTTCTCTGTGCAGGATCATTCACAGAGACTTTTCGCCTTTTGTTAAACAAGATGTAAATGCCAAGACTTTATTCCTTTTACATCATCCTGTAATGTACTTTAAAAATCCTCTATCACCAAATTTAATTAACTAATAATACTTAAAATTATTTGTTTTTTATTTTTTCTAGGTGTGATTTTCTAGGTTGCTGTGTTCGGTTCACTTCTCACAAAGGCTGTGTTATGCACCAAGACTGCCATGAAGTTAATAGTAAAATGTATGTATGTTCACAAGAAAACTGTGATGAAAAATTTTCAAATTGGAAGCGATGCAGTCTACACCTGTGGAAAGCTCATCAAATTGATATTGATCTCTACACTTGCCCGGTAAATATGATGTATATCCGTATTTAGAGCCACTTCCAGAAAAGCAACCTATCTTACTCGGGGATAATCTCCAGATAGGTAGACCCTTTGTGCGTTAATGCTTCCAACTTATCATGCCAAAGAAAACTAATTTTTTTTATTATTATTATCAAATTCTGCATCTATGATGACAACGCATGAAAATCGGAGTACAGGCTGTAAATATTATTTTTCTTTCTTTTTCTTCATAAAAGAAAGAGGTGAGCACTCAACCCTACTAGGGTGTCTACCAATCTGGAATTTCTGGAAAATCTGGAAATAGCACTGATTTGTTACGGGCGGTCCAGAAGTACTGAAAAAGTGCAGAAATTCGGCAAGAAGGTCCAGATTTTTTCCTTCGTACCACATGTGTTTTTTAAGAAAGCCTGGAAAGTATGCAATTCCCTGCGCATTGATTTTAAAAGTGGTATTTGCCTGCAAGATCGCAGTCAGTTAATCTTCAAGCCACCCATGAAATTTTGTGTGTACTTCATTTTTGTCGTAATTCGACAGAGAGTTTTAAATTTTCGAAATTTTTCGAATTTTGTGAAATGAAGGTACTATAAAAGTACTAAATTTCTCTGTTGAGGAGGTACTGAATTTTTTGGAAATGCACGATTGAATGTAATTTGAAATGTATGATGAAATGATTTTTGGCCAGTCTTTTTTAGTAGACACCCTGTATAATGTACTGGTAACATAATTAAACAGCCTTTATATATTTTATCTGAATTTTCATATTCAAAAAATAAAATAAAAAATTAAAAAAGGTAAGTGTTACAAATGACTTGTTACAAAATTTGTTTTTATCAAATATTTATTTATTTATTTTTTTTTTTTTTTCACAGGTGTGTTCAGAGTACAAAACATGGTCTCGATACTCTCTAAGGACGCATGTCAAAATTCATTTGGCAGACAAAGGCTATCCCTGTGACAAGTGTGAGAAAAAGTTTAAGCAAAAATCACAGCTAGTAAATCATCTTGCTGGTGTCCATTCCAAGAAAAGCTCAAAAGAAAACTCCAGTACAGATGATGCCAATAAATGGTAAAAACATTGATCAAACCCTCTATATCATCCAATTAACTAGTTTCAACATAGTGCACAGTTCCATTGATTAAAAATTAACAATTGACCTTTACTTCGTATGAGTTAGTAAGATAAGTCCTGTAAAGTGACATGTGATCATATGGAAAGTATGCACCCTAGGAATAGGAATCTTCAGGGGTGCCGAAAGTCCCATAGGGTTGTCTGTTTCTCACCACCTAGTGTTTTTGCCTCATGGACAACACTTAAAACTCTCTAATTTTCATAGCCTCTTTTCGGAAGCTGTGACTTTGCCTCACATCTCAAAAGTGCCATTGTGTCCTGAGATTTTCCTCAGATTTGTCGCAATCCTTGCAAATAGCAAGATCCGGCACTGTAGTTAATGGGACAAGGTTTAATTTTTCTCACTCATGGAACTTCGTTCACTGAATAGTAGCAAGATCTTTTTGGTGTTCAGCCACTTTTATGAATAATATTTTACTTTCCATTTTTTTTTACATCTTAGTCTATGAAAATGGTTAGGAACTCTACCAAGTATCTTTTATTTTACCTTGTTGAGCCAAAAGCAGGAGCCCGTAGTTTTGTCTGAAAACACTATTCAAGATTGTGCCAATTACTTTAGCTCTAATCAAATGAGTCCTGTCGTATTTTCATTATCAATTGAATATTAATCAGAAGACTTTTGATTATCTTATGCGATTATCCAATGTGATTATCTTCTTTTACAGGTACACTAAAAAAGTCTGTAAAATATGCTCAAAAACTTATGCTGATTCAAAGTGTTTGAAGAAGCATATTCAGGCAGTTCACCGCAAGATGAAACCGTACGTTTGCAATATTTGTGGTCACCAATCTGCCAAGAAAGCCATGATGCAAATTCACATTCGATCTCACACAGGAGAGAAACCATATGCGTGCACTGTAGAAGGCTGCTCGTACAGGACAGGTCACTATGTTTTTATTCATTGTTGGCAATCCCTTTTAACAGAGTGTCTACAGGTCTGGAAAACTGTGCATTGTCAGGGAATTTCACCAGGTCCCGGAAATCAGAAAAGAGTCAGAGAATTTTCTGAAAAAAACTGAAAATTTGGGAAATTTTGAAATTTAAATAAATACCAGCGCTCTCCACCCAATCCAATTGAGCCTCAGTTTGGTTCAGAGCTCAGCGTTCGATGTTCGCTGTCAAATTCTGAAAAGTGAATAGCGGAATAACTTTCAATCAAAACTTGAAATTTTGGTCAATTGAATGATTGATTCTTGAAATAAAAGATTCTTAAGCCTCCGTCATTTGTGGTGAAATTAATACCAAAATTCTCTCCTTTTCAGTTCAATGCTTGCAACTTGTCAATGTGAAAAATCAGGGAATTTAGCAAAGACAAACCGCACATCTTTTGATTTCTCAGAGGGGGAGTCAACATTAGTTTAAAAATTTAATTTTAAATACAGGAGAGTTTTTGTGATACTGTTTTTATGCGAGCACTCCAGAATTCCAGTAGTACTTCCAGAGTATTCCAGTCAAAGAAAAACCTGGAGAAGTCAAGGAATTTCTTCCAATTGGGCCTGTAGACAGCTTGTTCAAAGAATTATTTTGAAGGAAAAGAACCTCAACTCGGATATTTTTCAGTTAATGAGAGTGGGAAGACTTCGGTGTAAAATTTTAAAGATTGCCACAGATTCGAATGGTTTTAAGCAGGAAGTAACAAAGTAGGTCTTATCTCCAGCTTCAAAACAAGAATGCAGTGTTGCTTGTCTTGAAAAAAAAAAAAAACACGGAACATTAATAAATCTTCCATCATTCATAATTCATTGTGATCATTGCTGTATCAGTTTTATGACTAGTACCATACAAATATGTGTTACAGAGAAAAGGACAATGGAACAGCACAATTGTAGTTGTGCGTCCTTTGTAGCAAGCAGCAGCTGCTATTTCAACTGCATACATATTTTAATGATTATGAGTCTATTGCTGAACTAATGACGAAAAAATTTGCCATAAATCAGAGAAAATCAAAAGAAATAACTATCTCCAAACATTGGAGAGCACTAGGGACTTTCATCTTAAAAAAAAAAAAACACTGAAATGTTTCTCTGTAATTAAGTTAAGCTAATAAATATTCATGACTATCCAAATAAAGTTTTTTGAAAATCTAAGCTTAGAAAATTGAGAACTGCGGTTAATCTAAACCACAACAAACCCTATTTCAATAGTAATTATTGATGAAGATTTTCTTGTTGTTTTCAGCAACTGTATTTTTAGCAGGTTTTTTAACTGCCAGCAGAAACATTATAGTGATCGTTGATGAAAATTTTAGGAATTTCTATCAAATTAATTTTCTTAAAATTGATGTCCTTGCACTAAACTAATTTATTTTAATTTTTCCACAGGTGATCATAACAGTCTCCGGCGCCATTTGATGGGCCATACAGGAAATAAGCCATATCGGTGTTTGTATTGCCCTTTTGCTTGCATCCAGACAATTAATTTGAAAAGGCATATTGCCGCCAAGCACAGTCAAGCGCAGGACTGTGTTTCATTTTGCACTCTCTGCCCATTTTCAACAGTTAATCCTAATTTGTTCAAAAGCCATATGAATGACCACTCCAAAGGTTTAATTGAAGGTGAGGAAAAACTTTTTCTGGCAAGTTTTAACATGTGTTTTCTATGAGAACACTAACTCACATTAATCACTTGAAAGCAAAGGCTTGATCTTTCAGTCAAAGAGTTTTCATGTGGTTTTTGTTGATAAATGTCCATTGTTCTGAGGATGTTTCCTTGTTTTTTTAAAGATGAACTCAGGCATATTTATCGTTTTACATCTAATTGAAAATGACAGAATCTTGCAAGTAAATAATATTCTTCTAACATTTTCAATTACAAAAACAAACGACAAAATAAATAAATAAATCAGCTCTTCTCAACTTTATGGAATCTAAAAGATAGAGAGATGAAGCACCTCTCAATGTTTTAAGCGCATTTCATTTTTTGAGCGCTGTCATTGTTAACAATTCCTTTGGCAATTAAAAAATTCTGTAGGAAGGTCCGTCACCTTAAGCCTGTCAATAAATCAAGAATCCCATATCTTTTAGACTGTAAGTTGGAGATGTAGCCAACGTGCGTTAAAATTCAGAAAACTGGAAATCTCAATACAGAAGGAAAAAGCTTATTTGAACACAATTTTCCCTTAGTTGGCCACATCTCCAACCTACTATCTATACAACTCATGCGTCAATCAGTTTGTGAATCCCATGTTTTGTTCGGAAAAAAACTAGAATACATTAGACCTTCATGTGATAAAAAATTGGATCAAAATTTTATCAAATTTAAACTTCTTAGTCCAGTCTCCAATTTTGTTGCATTTAGTTCCACACTCTTTTATGAACAAAATTGAGAATAAAATTTGATACATGAAAATCAGATTGAAGAGTTAGAACTCCGCCTTGCACTATTTTGTTCTCCAAGAGTCATGCTTTCTCACCTGACATCTTATCCTTTTTTCACTGATCTTGCAGGAAATTCACAAACCGTCACCCTAGAAGCTTCACCCATCCGCACCATGCCCACTGATGATGAAGACACGACCAACTGTTTCCCTAGCGATGAAGGTATTGTCACGGGTGGCATCACAATTCCTGCTGATCCCAACCAAGGACCAATCGTGCTTCTGCCTCCCAACTGTAACTCAGAGTTTGAAACAGATGCACTGATTGATGCCATGAACACGTGACTGGTTCTCAATCCTTTGCTTCCGTGCTAACTTAGTTAGTCTGTTCAGTGGCCTTTGTTATGTTTTTTTTATTTCCTTAATATGAAAGTTGACTTCACATAATTTGGGTTCCTATGTGAATGAAAGCAGGCTTTTTTTCTTCTTTTGGATCGACAATGAACCACTTGTCGGTGCCATGAAATTTTTTTTTTGATTGTTGAATTCAATTGTTAACCAAAGATTATTGAAGGATATCTGTGTGCCAAGTTTTTACTTCTAATATTTATGCAAGAAATCACTCAATAGGAAACACCAAGGAGTGGTGGATGATTTCTGTCTTTGACAAGAATGTTTTTATTTAAGCATTTCAAAAATTGCCTTGCATTTAAATTTCTGCTTATTATCAAGTACTGTTTTAAAGGAATACCTCCTATAATATATACCCTGCATTTTTACAAAGAATACTAAGTCTCAGCTATGCATCTTTCAAAGCCAATGAAAAAGAAAAGTTGGTTGGGCATCTTCATCTGGAGTTTTGCCTTTGGCACACTGAGCACTGGACGTGGTCCAGATTACAAGCCCAGAACAGGGCCCCCACAGATATTGTCTTCCTTGAAACTATTGGTAAGAAAAAATGCTCATAGTTTCTATGTGGTTGGCAGCCCTCGTCACCTGTCATAGCGCTAGCCACCTCCCTCTCTGATTGATTGTCAGCGCAGCTGAGCAATATCCGTCTGGGTCTGGGCCTGGGTCAGGCCGTGAAATTTTGTAGGATTTGTGGTAAAATCTGAATTACTTTGAGTTGGGGTTTTACCTTTTATTTGCAGGAAATATAAACGGAGATACGGAAAAAGATATAAAAACGGAAAAATAAACGGAATTTAGCGAGACGAGATGATTGTGAGAACAGAGATCGA
Source organism: Bemisia tabaci (assembly GCF_918797505.1). Taxonomy (NCBI): domain Eukaryota; kingdom Metazoa; phylum Arthropoda; class Insecta; order Hemiptera; family Aleyrodidae; genus Bemisia; species Bemisia tabaci. The sequence goes on from NC_092793.1 coordinate 31,349,473, forward strand.
TCAAAACTAAGAATTTTTGTAACTAAGGCGACGACCAAGGGGGACCCGCTTCATTTTGCCCCCCCCCCCTGAACTTCTCCGAAGTTCTGAGTTAGAGCTGCTCCTCGTGGGGTCCTCGGAAAATTGTAACTTCATCGAAGATTGCCTTTTCGAAGCGGTCCAGAAGTCGATTTCTCCTTAACATATTACGACATAGTGGGCATCTTCATCTGGAGTTTTGCCTTTGGCACACTGAGCACTGGACGTGGTCCAGATTACAAGCCCAGAACAGGGCCGTGATTGTTTTCTGGCAACTAATGCATGTAACGATTTCTAAGAATAGACCAATGACTCTTTCCCGTGTCGACATCTGCAAGGTCAACCAGAAAAATAGAAGCGGATTAGGAAAAGGGCGGAAGCGAACCTGATTTTCTCTGAATAAACGGGAGAAAAGGCCCTAGGCCTTCTTTTAATTGATTTAGTGGTTTTTCTAACCGATCTAGCAACAAATATCTCGTTGCTTCTTCGATGACAGTCATCAAGCATCACAAAACGGTGAATTTAAACCGCATGATGACAATTTTAATAATAAAATGTGACATCGTCCCAACTTTTAGGGGGATCGTGTTTGGGCACCTGTTGAGCCACCTTCTCCTGAATTTCTGTGTTACTAGGGATGTAAGCCAGTTTGTTAGTAATGGCCTCCTCCAACTGCTTTTGACTCGGGATGTCACTAAGATGGAGGCTTAGGCTATTTAGTTTGGAGTCCAGCTCTAGGAGATTGAGGGACTCCTCATCTTTATCAATTAGTTTATTTTGTTTGTCATTTATGACACCCATACTTGCAGTGAGGCTTTCGAGTAGGATATCTGCTGTTTCTGAGATGTTCCCTTCTGAGAGTTTTGGTATTTTTTTTGTTAAGCTGATTGTCCACGTATTTACATATGTCTATGTTAAGAGGGTCATTTATCCGTTTGATTTCGGAACTTACTGACGAGCCCGGACTTTCAGGAATTTGTTTCAAGTTTTTAGTTTTTGGAAGTCATTTAATGCCAGGAGGTGAGTTGTCAGTGCTAGTCGTGGAGGAATTGCTCGATTTAGTTGCGTGTGTCCTGGTTCATAGTGATGATTTAACGGTATTAAAGGTTGGTGATTTTGTAATCGATTTTGTGGTCGGTTTTGTGACTAGTCTTGTGACCCGAACGGTCGGTGGTGAGTGAAACATGACGAATTAAGTTGGTTCACGCGCGGAGCGACGTGCGCTAAGGCGCAGCGACAAAAGAGCGAGCGATGAGCGCCTGAGCGCACCGCTACACGTAGGCGGGATTTGGCTTTCTATAAAATTCCACCATCATTCTAGGTCGTGCAGAGGGAGTCTGACATTCGGAATTTTGAGGAGACTGTGTTGAGGGAGGGGAAGTTGATGATGAGACAGAAATTTGGGACTGGTTGACAGGAAGGTAGAAGTCCAGTTTACACACCAAGGAATGTTGGTTTTACAGTTTATGCCAACAAAATAAAACAAATAATGATTTAAACTCACACTTTAATGAAACAAATAATGATTTAAAATCACACTTTAATCAAACAAATAACGATTTAAAATTGCATTTTAATAAAAAAAATAATGATTTAAAATCACACTTAAAACGATTGTTATGACACTGAAGTCACGAAGGTTTTAAACACATTTAAAAATTCAAAATTGGGTATTTAACATTTCACGTTGTGCGGCCATGTTGTACCTGGTGGCACCTGTTTGGCTCTGAGCTTCATGCAAGATTCCTGAACTTTCACTTTCGTGGATTTTGTCGATCTAGATCACTACCTCAGCGGTATGTGATGTGGTAGCATATGAACAGTCAACACAAATATATAACAACTAGGGGGCTCCGCCACTCAACATCATATCAATCTCTGTCAGTGGTTTTCTCTTCCGTTTCTGTTTAAAAAGCAAGACGTCATAATGATCAACGTCGCCATCACCTAAGAATAGAAAATTCCATATCTCTTCGCGGTCACCAAATTAGTTGCAAGAAGTCTAATTCTCTAAATAGACGCAGAGTTACAAATAAGGATACAATTTTGTGGCCGTAACTAATTCTACGTGTCCACCATATTTTCCGTTTTTACTCCTGTGAGTTTTATAATCTATTTCAACGCAATTAATCAACACAAAACGTTTACTTCACATGAAAACACTCTGAAATTATTAGTATCACGGTAGTTAGGTACGTCATAGTAGGTAGCTGTGTCTCGATGGCTGATGTATACACTGATCTCTATCAAATAATTCGGGTTTAGAAGAATCGGATATTGCATCAATGTCAAATTTGCATGAGATTTTGTAGAGAAAAACTGGTTTTTTTTTTTTTTCAGCATCTCCTATCACCAAAGGCAAAAAACAGGTATCTTTGCAAGGGATTAACATACCTGCATACCTGTAAAATTATTTAAAATGAGTCTTTACATATTTCCTTCGAACACTGCTTGAGGGCACTTTGTAGAATTGAAAATGTTGGCTAAATTTTTTCCGGTGAAATTTAACGGCAATCTTCTTTCGCTCATTTCTAACCTCACCAACAAGTGTGTGGCACTCCGCTGAAAGATAAAAGTTGGTGAGTTCTATGCTGACACTAACAACCTATCAGAGAGAAAGGTGGCTGGCACCATGACAGGAAACAAGTGCTGCCAACCACACAGTTTCTACCATGACAAGTTTCAAAATTCGGCCAAATAAATTCCACCATTTCTAATTTGAGTGCTGTCTCCTATAAAATCTAAAAAGTATGTTCAAAAGCATTATGAGATTTCTTAGGAGCAGTCTCCGAGTCAATTCATTCTTTTGAAAAAGTACAGTAATCTTGTTCTTTGAACACCTGCTCTCTCAGAGATGACAATCAATTACTATGAATACTTAGAAAAAAAAGCCTGATTTTTGTCCTTATATTTAATTACAAGTTGTCTGTGATATGTATAATTTTATCCAATAAAATAATTGTCTTTTAGTATCATTCTCTAATCCTTGTGTACCAATTTTTTCTCAATACTTATCTCTATATAAAGATTTCAAGTTAAAACTTGGAGCAGGGGTATCAAAATGTAACTGTATATTCTTGCTATGACACCAATAAATCAATGTACTTCAAACAACAGATCTTCGGAACCAAGAAAAAATTGCCAATTACATTCATACTGAGGTAAAAACGTTTAATTGTGAGAGTACAAAAGGTTTAAACAAAACAATCAATGAAAAAATATACACATAGATAACACAATATCACTATGAAACTGATAATATACAATCTCAATTTTTTAGCTCATCAGATTTTAGAGCAGCATTTTGAACTAAACTTAGCATTGTTTTATACAACACAAGATTCCAGAAAAAAATTCTCTCTCATATGCAATGTTAAGGGAAACATTATTGGGGGGCACTTCGTTCGTTATCATATCAATCCAAAACGACAAAAAGTGCACCTTATCACACATTTTTTGGGACGTTTGCGATGATTGGCTTGGGTCTTACATTAAACAGTAGTTTCTTCTTAATAATTGCTTCAACTATATACTCAGTCTCATATTCGTCTTCAGCATTTGACTTCACTTTCCGGACCTTCTTCATGATGGCAAATGGTTTCTGCAGTTTGACACTTTTCCCATGCAGGATGTGGTGACCAATTATCAAAATAGGTGTATTGTTTTTCTGAAATCAGAATATTTATTACTCGGTTATGATCATAAGTTCAGATTGCTTGGGGGTACAGGGTTAAGCATGGATCCGAAATAAATAAAAAAAATTGTATCCTTCATTGAGGGGTTTAAGAGTTTTGATACAAAAGGATTATTGATGGAAGTGAGAGGAGCATATTTTCAGGAAGAGCCATGAACTCTGCAAGCTCCATTTCAGAAGAGCTCAGCCATCCTGGGCTACAAGGGGCTGTTCGGGGCCCAAAAATAGCTGAACTTTGGGGACAGCTGTAGATTGAAATGACTGAGAGCTTTGTTTGTTTTACATAAGCAAAAAATATTATATGTGATTACGGTATAAAGTTGGCAACTACCCCTCTCTCATCTACTGCTATTTTTCGGCCCTGAGCAGCATACGTGAGGCTCAGAAACAATCCAGTATCTTTGAAAAGAACTTCAAGTCGCTTCAGTAATCTTTATAAATAAAATCGTTGGGGGTTTTAGTGTGACACTTATTACTGGAGTTCTACCAAATCAAATTCGATGATGTTTGATACCGGTGAATCCTCTCGACTTTTTGACGCCTGCAAAATTGTCAAACTTCTAAATTTTATCCCTTTTTGCCAGCAATGCTCTTAAAACCAAATCCATACACCCCTCTGACCTTAATTTGCCAAAGGGGTGACATCCTATTGCCTACTTGGAGCGACCTACTGGGGCGATTTTCACAATTGTTGGAGCAACTGAAAGATTTTAACGATGCTTTTTAATCTCTAAAAGAGCAATGTGTAAATTTTGCAAATGACGACCTATTGAGGCTATGTTATTTGACTTGCACATTTTTCATCTCTTTAAAGGCATTGGTGCCTTACTTTTTTCTGCTCCTCTTTTTGACTGAAAGCGATCTTATTAGTTCACTGGCTGTTTGGTATTACATAGATTACTTTCCTAGGATGTACCTTCAAGCTGTGCTAGGTTTTTCAATTATTTCACCCACCAGTGTATTGCCTGGTTCATAATTGGCATTCTGTGTCAATTAGGCATAAGGGAGTTCTTAGAAGCATTGATTAGTCTTTCATTCAGCTTTAAAATTTTCTTAATGCACAGCAGTCAAAAGTACCATTTAAGAAAACTTTTTTTAAAATTCAGAGCATTTTTCTAATCAGCTCAATTTAAAAAAAAAAATCTCCCCTCAAATTTGCTTACTCAACGCTTAACAGTGATGCCAAGCGTACGGATTTATCCGAGCCGCGCGGACATTCCCTATACCGACATGGACCGCATACGAACCAAAACCTTACGAAAAAACGCTTCCCTATCTTGTTTAGTCCGTACGCGTGACGTCACAGAATGACGCTCGGCCAATAGCAGCATGGAGAGCATACGAATCTCGCACACGGAGCATCCGGGAACACTGACGCTTAAGCTCAGGGCTTTAAGCTCATGCATTTACTGCACCTCTTGCTTCTGCATCGTACAATAGAGAAAACAATGGATAACATAGACGAATAATCGGTCAAAAATCGCCAAAAAATTTCTGGAATTAGTTGAGAACCATGCTTACATCTTTACTGAAGTGGAGATCACCGACAAACTGACTGAATAAAGAACCACCAGTTCTAGATTCCAGATCTCCTTGAACTTCGATGATTGAAAAATCATTCAGCTTTTCATCTCTGTAAAAATAAAAATACACACCTACTTAGGAGCCTGAGAGAAATATTGAGTGAAAGGTTTGGTGCTAGTAAAGAGCGATCTATATTTAAACTACATAGACTCAGTTTCAAGTAAGTTTTCCTTTTTCATTTGTATGCACCAGTATTTTGACGATACATATCAATATTCAACATGCAGAATGACATATTTTGTTTGCGTATTCCTCCTATACTTAATTTTACCTTAGGATAACTAATCAACATAATGTCATGAAATCTTTGTCCATTTTTCTTTTCTATTAACAGCTTAAAATCTGTATATGTTTCAAGCTAAGTTGGCCTGTCCCTTTTTGAATAAAATGAATAGGGACAGAAATGTTGTTACGCTGCAGTGGAGATACAAGGCTTCGCACTTTGGCCATCGGTATGGTTAAACAAATAGGAAAGGTCGATTCGTCTAAACAAAAGTTTACCCATTCAGTTTGCTGGGAATTTTAGCGTTTGATTTGAATGGGGGATGTGCCTGTCACTCTATGGTATTCTAATTATTTTATTTTTCATTTATGTACAGTACAGAGTGAGAGATAAAGTTATCAACCTTTCAAATTAGTGCTCTTCGAATAACAAAAGGGAAGAGTCACTTCCGAGGACATAATTGTGAATTTTATTCTGCGCATACGTACTTACGTTTTAACGATTATTGTCATTTTTAGGAAAACTTGAAATTGGCCAAAAAGTTAGGAAAAGCTACCAGTTTTTAATTGACGTAAAGAAAAGGCGGGCTATCTATCTTTGGAAGAAAGGAGGCAGCAACATCCTCATCGATCATTAGAGGCAATTGGTGGCAATACTGGAAGAAATATTTTTTGACGTTGAGGATACTTAGGCACGTAATGCAGGCAAATTATCTAAGGATCTTCAGAGACGATTTTCAAACTTTTTTTCACAATAACTACGAAAAAGAATTTGGGAAACTAAATCAATCACGATGAGAAATGTTAGAGGTTGGAATTTTGTATTTGGATGGGTTTTTGTTTTTTAGAGTGCAACAACATTAAAACACCAAAATACATCTTGAAAAGATTTTGACCCCTGAACTCCTGAAGGAAACCTTCTTTTTGAACATTGAAAAAATTCTTAAACTTAGTATGCGCGTAGCTATTATTTTCTCATGAAATTGTTGCACTTTTTATCACATCCATCGCTAATTACTTGGACGAATTTTCAAAGGTTTTCATGAACAGTTGGCGAACTTGTAAAACGTGAGTTTTGCCGGTGCTGTTTTGTGAAATTTTTGGACGCCATCTTGTTTGTATTTGTTTGTACAAATCGTTCTTTGCTTCTCACCGTGGTAATTAATGTAAATTGTTCGTCATTTCGGATAATTACGCGTAATTCAAGTGTGTTAATTTGTGAAATGTTAAACCGTAGCATGCGATTGTACCCCAGATTTCAGGCTCTCCCAAAGTTGTTATTGCAGTTGATTTGCCGTTTTAATTAAACTGATAAAGAGCGAGAGTGGCGAGTGATGGTATTATCTTTTTCAATCTTATTCGGAATACCTGTCAGATAATACCGCAGTCTTGTAATAATATATCTCATTTTCTCCTCTAATAAGCCCCTCAGATGCTAAGAAAATTTCAATCATCAGTGCCTCAATCTCCCTATTTTAAAGAGCAATTTAGTGAAAGAGTGGTTGACATATGATATTATGGGTGTACAGCATGTATTCTCATCATTATCACCTCTCAGAGAAAGCATTTTTGTGTAGTGTTTCGTTACTATTCTAATAGTGTTGCAGTCTGCTTGTTGAAACATCATTCCGTGCCACCTGATAAATTGCAGATAGTTCCTGCTTTATCACAAGCTAAGGTATGTATTTGTAGCGTTACCTAACCTCACTTTCCAGTATCATCTTATTCAAAGACTTGAAAAAGGTTTCCTTTTTGTGATCGGTAGATCCACTGGTAATACTCCGCAGGTTGTCATTTCAGATCACAGTTGCCTCTAATCAGTCGTGTCGTTTGTTGTCATTATTTTTGATTTTAAGGTTAGGTTTCACCACTGATGGATTCTTCCGAAGGGTATTTCGGTACGCTTCATCACTGTTACATGCCTTTACAAGAAGAAACCATCTCTATTGATTTGTCTAATATAGTAGAAGATGTATCTTTTTACTCATACAGGAATGCTCTAACCTGATCGCTACTCTCTAAGTCAAGGAATCAGGTGTATGCAGAAGGAGTATATCTGCTTCTACGTCCCTGTGTGGAGAAACTTTTTTGGTATAGTTACCTTTAATTACAATGATGTTTCCTTGACTCAGTTGGTGTCCAGCCCTAACTCCTATTGTTTGTAATGTCTTTCCAACTTGTGGAGAAATTCAAGGGAAGCATCCTCTATTTTTCTTCCACCAAATCCATCGACCATTTACATCATATTGAATAATTTTATGTTACTTTTCTGTTGCAGATTGCGTGCTGCGGTAAAGGTAAGATGCACAAATTTTTGGAACCAGAAGACACACTGGCAAGAGATAAATCTATTACCTTTTAAACTTCTTTCAACTTTTTAAAGTCTTTCAAAACAGAGATTGCAGGCTAATTATTGAAAATCTACAGGATTTAGTGGCTTTGTCATTCTATATAATATTGAACTCTTGGTTCAAACCAAAACAAACTAATGTAACCTCATGTGCTAATGCTTCATGAGTACCTTGTGTTGATTTATTAGAATTTAGTCATTGACTGGTCATAAATTAAATGACTCATTAATTACAAGAACTTTTGATCGTAAGAAACACTTAAATGCATTTTACCACTATGGTACCAAAGGGCAAAAATGGCGCGAATCAGAAACAAGGTTCTGTGTTTACACTTGAATCAAGGGTTCGATATTACACCGAATAACATAGCCACTAAATCAGTCTGTAGGACATCCAATTGCGATGGAATGCAAGACCACTAAGGTAGGTCTATAGTCTATGTCTTGTCTTGTCGTGCTGACATAGCACCAGTAATCAGGCTGCTGATAGCCAGCTTTCAAAGTATTTGTCAGAGAGCTGGGGGAATTTTCTTGCAACTTGTGCAAGTTTAGCTTGTAGTCACAGAGAGCTTCCGTGCGATTCTGGATTTTAATGCTCCTTGGATGTGCTGCACCTACTCGATAAGAAATGAATAAGGGGTGGAAGCCACACCCAAGTCCTGCAAGATAGGTACTTACCTAGGAAGCCAACCACAAGTGCTTCTTTCCTCCCTCTTGATTGCGATGTGCCATTAGACAAGGTACAAATTCAAGCATTCTGACAAATATTTATGCTTCAAAATTTCTTGTCAAAGACGATTTGTGCAACAAAAATTACTGAATCAACTCCTTACCAAGATATTAATGTTTATATTGTGCACTGGTCACAAAAGTTTTGAATTTCCTTCCAACAAGAAATAGCACAGTCTACGTGAATCAAATTGCAGATTTCAACGATTTTAGCATGCTTCTCAGTAAACACCAAGGAGTGTTCCTTTCCTGCTCTGTGTTTTTCAAACTGTAAACAACATACAATTACTGAGCTGAAGTGCTGACATTAATATAGTCCTGCAAAGACTGTCATGGTAACATGATTTTTAATGAGCAGGATGTTTGAATTTATGCACAAAAAGACGTAAATATCGTGGTTCGCAGTTACTTTCAACAATTCTCTTTGCAAAAATTGTGTGCTGCTTGAAAATGTGATGAGTAAACTTACATCATAATGCTTGAATTTGCACCTTGTCCAACAGTCCATTCAGTAAGTAAGTAAGCATTCATCCAAAGAAACTGTTAAATGTTCAGTACAGCAGGTTTTCAAAAGTTAGTCAACCCATTTTTATCTCTGAAACCATTGAAGCTTGAAGATTTGATGTCAAGATGATTTCTAAAGAGGACCTTCCTCTAACGTTTCGACTTTCGAATAAGTAAAAATCAAATCTCCCTTGTTTTTTCAGAAACTGGCCCACAGCAATTCCAGACAGTTAAGCTTAAAACTATAACGTCAACTCATGCAGTTTATTTCTTAACTTTCAGTATCTCTAATCCGTATCTGACTTTAGAGGTCGGCCAAATTTACCCATTAATGGAGTTGGTCTTGTAAAATCCATGTCCTATTTGACATAGATCCCTTAAAAAGAGCAATTTAAAATCAATTAAACATATTTAGTGAGTCTTTGCTCTGAAATTTATCTCTTGTCAGTCTTAAGGTATCTAAATTTTCTACATTGTTACCAATGTACCTATACACATTAGCAGGGGAATTTCATCTTTTTTTCGTTCAGGTCAAGATAGCATGTAAGATCTGGAACCTGATCTTGCTTTGAAAAGAAGGAATTATGTGAAAAGTCTTAGCATTTTTTGAGTGTCCTCAGGCAGTTTTATTCATTTATGAAATTTTATTGAAAGTCGGCCTATTTTTTTGTCCATGTGTTGTCAATCGCAAATTTAGCAAAATTTCCTCAGAAAAAAATTACAAATTTTAGGTATTAAAAATATGACATTTTTCTTTGAAAGTTTTAGAGAATTCAGATGCTATTTAATTGAATGTTTCTGAAAGTTCTAAAAGAAAGAATTTATAACTTTCTTGAAAGTACTTAAATATTTTATTGGGAGAAATGTGGCATAATTTGAATGCTCGCTTGGCAGAGCAGAGGAGACATTCTCGCGTCATTAAGGGTCCTCTTTTGGCCCACCCCTCAAAGTCAAAAAGAACCCCCAACCATTCCATTGACTTGGTCTCATTTATATGTACGTGAAACAATCAATGGAAAATTACAAAATACCTATGGCTAGAAAAAAGTAGGTAAACGATAGGATGGTAGAATAATGCCGGGTCTCCACTATGCTGGGGGAAATTAAGTAAAGCCAGAAAAAATCCAGGACTAGAAATGAGGGGCTTGGAGGACAAGGCGCATACTTAAGTGCAGTTTTTGCTTTTTCGAGAAATACGTGTTAGAAGTTTTGAAATCACATGGATCCTTACGGCGGAAAGAAAGTTCAAACTGACTTTTTGATGTTTACAAATACGAATTTGGGAGCGAATTTTTCATAGAATATGCATTAAGGCTAGTTTTTCTTGAAGTTATTAATATCTCAATGTTTTCAGAGACTGTACTAATACGCCTTGTTAGTCTCCTCCAATCCCCTCAAATTGAGTCACGATGAACGGTGATAAGTTACAGGGCAAGACTGAGGAGGGGGACAGTTTTTACTGGGGTCCTATTAACTTGCAGACATTGCCAAATTTCGTTCGATAAAATATGATTTTTCAAGGAAATTGGAGAAGGTTTTTCATCGAATTTTTCAGAAAATTATATTCGCGATAAGATCTAACAGGAAGTTATCTGAGAATTTCAAAAAAAATATTCACAACCCCCCCTTTAAAGTAAACATTCTATCGGAGGAAATTTGGCCACTCTCGAATGTTAATTGATAAACACAGCTGTAGAAAAAAGGGGTATGGAGGGATCCTATTGGTGGAAGCGGGTGTTTGCAATGGACAAATGAAGTAGATAACAGACTAAGTAATAGCAACCCACGAGAAACCCCACAGTTAGTCCATTATTTTCTCCCTTAGTCTATAGAAACCACCCACTTCAACCAATAGGATCGCTCCATACTCCCCATGTCTTCTTTGTCTTCTGCTCTGTCGATCGATTTCAATAATCAGCCCGCAGGCTGCAGCTGCCTTACCTGCGGGTCGATTATTGAAATTGATGGACAAAGCTACTTAGAGTCCCTTTATACCAAGAGTCAAGACAACACCCCTCATGGAGTCACAAACGGGAATAAAGATTACAGAAATTGAACGTTTTACGTAATCCTTGATCGGCCCATTCTCAAATTCCTTTCTCCGTTCCTTCTCTCATTTCGTTTTTTCCTTGCCGAACCCGTAATTCCCTGGTCCATTCCAGATTATAATCTTTGCAATCGGTGAAAATGTAATCTTTATTCCCGTTTGTGACACAGTGAAGGCCTAAAATACGGGAACCAATCAGAAATGGATTCACATTGTCTTGACTCTCAGTATAAAGGGACTCTAGACAAAGCTATAGACAAAAGAGACAAAAGGGATATGGAGGAATCCTATTGGTGGAAGCGGGTGGTTGCGATGGACAAAGGCAGCAGGTAATAGACTAACTAACTGCAACCCACGAGAACCCGACTGTTAGTCTATCATTTTCTCCCTTAGTCTATAAGAACCACACACTTCAATCAATAGGATCGCTCCATACTCCCTATGCCCTTTTTGTCTATAGCTTTGTGTATCAATTTCAATAATCAGCCCGCAGGAGACAAGAGGCTTTTTTTTAATGATCGGCAACACCACCGATTACAAAACTGTGTTCTCAAGCTGATGAGGAAATCTCTAGCATCTTTCAATTTATATCAAGGAGATGTTTTCATCATCTCTCAAGCGTGCATATAAGTAGAGGAACATTTCAGCACTCAACGAAAGAAAAATCGAATCATATTCATACTGACTCATGAGTAATATGTGTATACGTTTCAGATACCCTTATTGTCTTCTGGTTCCTTGGTTTGGGTTGCTTTTTTAACTGCATGAATGCGCCATCCAGTAAAGTCGGTGGAATGACATTCACAATCAGCATAATTTCATTTTTAAATAGAATAACATGTTGTATCAGAATATTTTATTTTCGTTGGAAACGTTTAAATCAATAAAATGTAAATTTTTCGCAATATTCTTCGAGAAACTGATTAATTTTGAGCCGGACGCTTTTATCGAAAAAACTTAAATTTTTGACAGGAGCCGTCGAGAATATTGCCGATGACATGAGAGCAAGATTTTTAAGATCAGGACAATTCCGCGATTTAAGAAAGGAAACCAAATCCTCAATCAAATTCTTGGCAAAATTTGAGCGAAATCAGGGAATTCAGGTTGTAATCCAAGCCTCCCCCCCCCCCTCCTCTCAATCGTTCGTTTGCGAAGATGTGAGCTGTTGCTGTCACAGAAAAATATCTACTGAAGAGAAGTGCTACTTACAGAGAGTTATTGCCAGAATGTGGACTGCTTTAGGGGCTATCTTACAGAAAGGGCATGTTACAGAGAATTTTTAGGATGTTGGCTGCTACGTACAGAGAAACATCTTTAGAGAGAAGTGTTATTAGAGAGTTTACCATAAAGTGGAGTGCTGTAGAGAGTTTTCCGACGAGAGTCGTGTTTGAAAGTTTCCTGCCAAATTTCTAACTTTTAACGATTCAAAAACATTCATTTCAGTCAACGAGGTCAGGATATCAATTTTGAGTTTTTCAGTCCTAGTGGTATTTTGTAAAGGACAGCCACGTATGTGCAAATTTCCCCCTGAATAATTTTGTTATATGCATCCTGGCACTTGTACCGTATATTCAAAGAATGGAGATGATGCATGTGTGAGGGATTTGCGATTTGACTGTTGATTCTTATGTAAAAGTTCGCGAGAAACACGATGGTGCCACTGGTTTTCTCTGAAATCAACTCCCAAGCTCCAAAAAAGCTCTCAAGTTGAGGCCAAAGTGGAGGGGATATCCCTCGCTACCCTGAGAGTCCACCTCTACATTAAAACAATCTCTCCATGCAAAGATAGGGAGCAAATACATTGACAGGGCTGCCACTTCATTTTTGGACTCCAAAACTGAAAACACGGCAACCCTGCTAATGTATTTGCTCCCAATCTTTGCATGGAGAGTTTGTCTGGATGTAGAGGTGGACTCTTAGGGTAGGGTGGGATATCCCCTCCATTTTGGCCTCACTTTGAAAGCTTTTATTGAGCTTAGGAGACGATTTCAGAGAAAACCAGTGGCACCATCGTGTTTCTCGCGAACTTTTACATAAGAATCATTAGTCAAATCGCAAATTCCTCACACATGCAACATCTCCATTACTGGAACACTTTCCCCGCTCTTATCTAAACGCGTTTTCCTCTGATCAGATCACTAAATGCTCCGACTTACTTAAACAGAAAGAAGGAATAAAGTTACATTAGGAGCGAAAAAAAGTCCAAAGTTTCATTTAACTCTAAGAATCAATGCAGAGATAAATTCGAACGATTGTCTTCACTCTCAATTTAAGCACAGTCTACTTTGGGCTTTTTGAAAAAGCGTAATTCTATTCCGTAAATGAATTTGAGCAAGACCGGATTTGCCATGATTCCACACCTAAAGCTAAGATTAAACTTGAAATTATCTCGACGGTGACTGTGAGTGAAGTTCTAGCGCTCACCTAACGAAATTCACAACACTCACATCCATCATCCATCATTTCATTTATTGGAGACTTGGAGAGGACGCTTTTTTGCCTGAATGTACAAATTAGCCGCCACCGCCGCCCCCTCCCCCACCCCCTTCTCCTTTCAATAATAACTCGAGATTAAAGCGCCGCTGGTTTTTCTGAGCTCAAAATTTTCCAAAGTAGCTGAAATAAAATGCGTTTCACACTGTTTTCTCAGTATTATCTGTCAAATTTCTATTTTTTCTTCTTGTTTTTCCTCTAAGGATTTCTCAGGATTGTCAATGTCTTGCATTGTTTCGAACAGAAAAAAATTAATAGAGCATTCCACCGGATTTATTGTAGCATGAAAACCTTTAATATTTTTATTTATTTTCTTACAAACTATGCGCCTACTAACATTTTTATGCATTCATTTTGTATTTTGACTTTATTTTTTCGTTGCCGTCCGTTTTATTCTTGTTACTTTAGGCTGGTTTTTCTCCACTCCTGATATCAATTCATTGTCTTTAGTTTTTAATGTTTACACTTTTTCTAGATTTACTGGTAAGTCGCATGAACTTATAAGTCTCTCTTTTCATCGTATTGTATGCAATTCTCTCACATCTGAAATGTAACATGTTTTTATGTCTACGTTTAAAGTGTTTAAAGTATTGTCTCACCTTTACACAGTGATCGTTCAAGTAACTTTATACGCGTTATTTCCGAATTTTTCTAGGTACCTTTTGTATCCCCCCCCCCATCGTAAATTTTATGTCGCTTTGTCAATATCGATATCGTGATACGAGTATCATCAGTTTTTCTCATATCAATACCGAAAATCGTCAAATTGTTTCTGCATACGTTTTACAACAGAAAATTCGCGTGTTATTTCTTCGCCACCAACTTACTTGTTAATATTATTCAATTTTCAGTGAAGTGATTTGTTGTGTGTTAAAGATGTACTACTCTAGTGAAGTGATCCTCGTTAATTTTTAGAGTGCCTACTCGAAAGTGCATCCTTTCGTTATTAACGGAGATCAGAGAACTTTTTTGGGACTCATTCGTGAGGATGAGGAATCTAATCGTCAGTACTTTCAGGTGAATATGTATAGATTTACTTTTACCTCCGAATTTCTCTCTCGTGACTTTGTCAATGTTATGTGACTTCGATTAAAAAGCATCGCAAAAAAAAATCGAATATTAAAAAGTCGGTTTAGAAAATTAGGCAATGTGACTTTTATAGGTTTTTTTTTTTTTATTTAACGCGTAATGTTTATGTCAATAATAAAAAATGTACGAATCGACAGTAGCTCAGTATTGAATTTCATTAAACATAGTCAATATTCTTTTTAATATAAACTGTACTTTTGGTGATCATACAATCGTACGCACTGTTTCAAATAACTTCAAGGAAAAAAAGTACGAGAAGAATACCTAATTTGTGCAAAATCAAGCAGATCAACTTGATACGTGAATCAATGACGCGCCGTTATCAACAAATTGTGCTGGAGTTTTTTTGCGTGTTTAAATTTCTTTCTGGGTTTCAAGTGATGTGTTGAAACAATGAATTCCGGTTTTTTTGTGTTTTCGTTACAATCGTTGAAAAAACATTTCGTTACTGTCGTCTCTCCAGAATTACCCAGGTACGTATGCTAATCATTAATTCGAGAAAGTATGCGCATCTTAGCATACTTACACGTTTCAAAAGCAAACATTTTTTCAGAAATGTAATCTGATAATTGAATTGATTGCTCTACGTTGTAGAGCCGTCAATGAAAGTTGAAAATGTATTGACTAATTAGGATGATCAACTTCCTACGTTTGGAACATATATTTATTTAGGTAACACTAAAAACACAACATGGTGAAAAAAAGCTGAAATATCCGGGACGTTTCTCCCGAATTCTTGGGTTTTTTAAATCGAAAAAAAGAAGAAATAAAGGAAAACTTCCTTTCGGAAACAAAGGGAAACAGCCTTTTTGAAATAATGACAAGTTTTCCCTCATTTCCTTTTTCTTCCATGGAAAAAGCCTGATAATTCGAGAGAAACGTCGCGGGTATTTCTTCAATTTTTAGCCTTTGTTCCCCCACGTTGTGTTTTTAGTGCTGCTATATCATTTCGGGCTACTTTAAATAATTACATTATGTTTGCATACCTACTTATGTTTTGTTTTCTTCTCATCACCCTTCCATGTCAACTCTTTTCAATCTTTGAGGGAACCTTTGAGCGCAGGTTCCCTTAACGAATTCATAGCTCCTGTTTTTTGAGGAAGCCGCGAGGTTTCCATCTGTTTCAGGAACGATTGCAAACAACAGCCTGCACTACCAGCAGATATGCATTTACTCCTCAGTATTCTTTTCGGCAACTGCTGACGTATCGTTGTGTCAATCAGTGGCGAGGTGTGAATGATCGATTTTCGATGTTTCCCCATTTGAAGCTGTGGTAAAGAATCGATTATTAAGGTGTTCGTTGCGAACGCCCCGTTTATCGATACTTTTCCATAGATTTAAACGGCAGATCAATCGATATATCGCAAAGGACGCCACGCCACTGTCAGTCTTGTGTATTTCTAAACGTTATAATCGAAATAAGCTGTCAGTTTTCATCTTTTGCTCTCGTTCAGGCTTTATCAGGTCATCATGATAAAAAGCGAAGTAATTTTATTCCAACGTTTCTCAATTGTTTTTAATTTTGAAAACTGTAAATGTAAGTAAAATGAATAGAAATCGAAGAGAGAGAGAAAATGTAATGTAAGTAAATAAATCATCGTTGTGATGCAATTAATTGGATACTGGGTTAGACAATTTTTGATGGATACTTTTTACAGATTACCTCTGTGAAGTAGCACAGTGTATACACTTTAATCATTACTTTTCTCAGTAATTTTCAGCTACTTTTTCCCATCACATTTAGATATTTTTGACTGATATCGGTCGATTTAATGGACAATAGTTTATCCCATAAATTTTGATGTAAGCTTCAGTTGTACAGGGTTTTTACTGGTGTAATTGTTTCGTATCCAAATACTCAAGTAATATTCGCAAAAAGGAAAGAATGTTTTAATGATAAAAATAATATTTTCATGCTTGACAGAGTTTTAATCTTATTGATCTTTTAAAGAGGCTTCTATTATTTTTTAACTTAACCATTGCCTTGATATTTTTTAATTTGATATAGTTCAAGGCCTTTCGTTTTAAGTTTTACCTGTTTTTGTTTCCGCTCAACAGCAGCATTTTCATCATAACCTTATTATTTTTCGTGTTGATTTTAATATTATTTAAAGTAATTCATGTTTTAGCATGAATTCAGCAATTTCATTACGTTTATATATTACTTGCACTCAGGTCTTACGATCATATTTATAATTTTGTAGTTTCATCCGTCTATTGGTCGATACTAAAAAAGTACGTGAACCTAAAATTGTGTAACTTTATTCGCAAGGCTGAATAGCCACTTCTTAGTAAATATTTTTGTTTTTACAAGAGGACATTCTTATTTCAATAGAAACTTGAATCAAAACTTAATTTTTCTGTTCATTCAGTTAATCAGCAGAAAATACCTAAACATTTGTAAAATCCCAGGTACATTGCAGTTCTCTTTGCTTCTTTCGAACTCACTACTTAACAGAATCATTGCACTAATCTGCGAGGTCTGAAATATTTGAAAGTTTTTGATTATTAGAATCTCGACGTTTGATGTTTTCTGTTTCTACTTTCATAATATATTTATATTTATACGATACCTAGTAAATTCAAGAAATATTTTTGTTAACCTTTGAATAAAAGTTTAGTCTTATAACCGTACTGTATTATTCCTTTTTAACTCTTAAAAATTTCGTACCAACCACTATCAAATTCTCGCTTATTATTTTTTCAAAGTATAAAACCCATGGAGAGATTAAAAATGAATTACTTTGAAGATATTTCTTTAGGGAATAATCTAAGTATGACCATTTTCATGACGAGTCAAAAAATGCGTCCCCCAAAAGTTTTAAGGGGCCATCCCTAAAAGGGAGAAGAATCCTAGGGGTTATAGGAGTGGTGCGGGTCCTTTGGATCGCCCTGTATACTTCCGTGGAAAAATTTTAGAAACAATTTTTACCTCAGTTTATGCTGATTTTATGCTCAGTATGTCCCCAACTATTACTCAAACGCATTTTCCCCCTTGAAATGACGAGTATTTCTGACGTTAGGAGTTATGAGGTTCTTCAGAGAATATTGATCTCTGAAGCCAATAATTTTAGTATTGAATAAGTATATAACGCTGGGGGTCGTTCATAAATGACGGCAGACAATTTTTCATTTTTTGAGCATACTTTCTGGCTCAGCGCTGTACATATTTCACGCCTTACTTTTGCATTTTAAATATTCACCAGTTACACTGTCAAAAATAATAATATTCCCGTCTTGCATTGAAAATAAATTGAGTCAAATGAGACCTTAATCAAGAGATTATTTATTAAAGTCATTTTGGAGGCTTTAAGATACAATTAAAATGCAATGAATTGAAGTATTATTATTTTTAACAGTGAAGGCAATTTTGCATGAAAAGCACACTATCGAAAAGTTTTGAATTCAATATTCTCTTTCCAACAAAGCAGGTAATACCTCATATACCTTGTCTGAGTAATATCGACCGAAAAATATACCAAGAGCGATGAATGCGTTCAAATGCTGAAGTTAAACTTAAAGTAAAATAAATTAGAATATAATATTTGAATGCAGCACATCACTACGAACGCTCGGAAAAAGTACAGTTCGTTCTATCTCGGAGTCCGTTCATGAAATACGTAACGTTAAATTTCGAATTTTCAACCCTCCCTTCCCCCCTGTAACGCTTTTATGACATAGGTATTCTGTTCTTTAACACATAAGAACGAAATGGCGTAACGGTCTTCTCGAACCCCCTTGCCCTAAAGCGTTACGTATTGCATGAACTACCCCGCGGAGTCATGGCGATTCTTGCAATTTGGCAACACTGTTTCCCCTCCACTTGATCTAGGACTACATGCTACAACGAGGAACCACTATTTCAAGCTCATCCACAAAAGCTCCTATCTGCACTAGAAAACTATCAGCACATTTGCTGTTTCTATAAAGAGCCAGAAATCGCGGTTCCCTATTGCAAATTGCAGTCCAAATATCGATTTTTTTTTTTATTTTTTTTTCTTTATTCATACATTTGTGCGGAGAAAAAACATTGTTACCAACCTCGGAAGAATCGCCACCGGTCTCCACCGGAAACGAGGAAAGACCCTCCATTGGTATTTTGGCAATGATGGAAGCTTTTACTCTCGAGACTCCGTCATTCAACTACAACCTACGTACAGAGGCGAATCCAGAAATTTGGCAACACCGAATTTCCTCCATATAAACCTATGCTAAATAATCGATTCTTGTCGGAGCAACTGGCCCCTTCAAGAATCGATACATTTCCATAGGTTTAACTTGGGGAAATCCGGTGTTGCCAAATTGCTGGATCCGCCAATGCCTACATACTAGGTGGATGTTGAAGAACGTGTTGAGCATTTATCAGGAGCAGAGACAAGAAGAGACCCTCCAATAGCCTCTTGGCGACATTGGGCTGCTTATTGAAATGTATAGCCGTAAAAGACACAAAGAAAATGGAGCGATCCTATTGGTTGAAACGGGTGGTTGTTACAGACTGAGGAGGAAAATTATGAACTAACTATAGGATCTCTCGTAAGTTGTCTTTAGTCAGTCTATTACTTTCTTTCTTTGTCGATTGCAACCACCCTTGCCCACCTTTCTCCTTGTCCTCTTCGTCTAGATCGCGTTCTCTGTCAATGTCAAAAATGAACCCGCAGCGGGCCGATTGTTGACATTGATGGACAAATAAGACAATAGGGATATGGAGGAATCCTTTAGATGGAAGTGGGTGATTGCAATCCACAAAAGCGGTAGATAATGGACTAACGAACGACAACCGACAAAAGACCATTTAGTCAGTCCATCATTTCTCCATTTAGTCTATGATAAGTACCAGTTTCAACCAATATCATTGCTCCATGCTCCCTTTACCTTCTTTGCCTATCGCTCTGTCTATTAATTTCAATAATCAGCCCGCCGGTCCCCACTCAACCAGTGGCGTGCCGTGCTTTGCGATACATCGATTGATCTACCATTTCAACCTATGGAAAAGGATCGATAAACAGGGTGTTCGCAATGAACACCTTAACAATCGATTCTTTACCAGAGCTTCAAATGGGGAAATATCGATACTCGACCATTCACGCATCGCCACTGCACTCGACGCGGATCCGTTCACTAATGTGGAAATTGGATTTTCAGATAAGGAGCGAGTGCAAAGATCGAAGAAGCTAGCCCTGGATTTCCTGAGCTTCCGGCACCACCTGGAGATGGCCGGCGTCGGCGGCGGCGGCGACGACTCGGACAGCGCGGAGACGGCGCGGACAAAGCCGGACCTGGAGTCGTTGGTGTCGAGCTACAAGTCGTGGGCGTTCCACCCGGAGGTGGAGTACATGCGGGACTTGGTCGGCGAGCGGCCGCAGTACGTCTGCAACACCTGCGGGAAGACCTACCAGTGGAAGCAGGGGCTCAATACCCACAAGCGGCTGCACTGCGGCAAGGAGCCGCGCTTCCAGTGTCCGCACTGCCCGAAGAAGTGCTACCAGCGAGGCAACCTCGAGAGTCACATCAGGAACGTCCATTCGGGCCTCGTCCAGAACAACGGGCTCGGGCTGGCCCTGTCGGCCCTCTCCGGCAGCGGCATGCAGATCATCAGGCGCGGCCCAGTCGCCACCAGTTCTTTCACCAGCAGTATTTGATGCTCCTTCGTCATCGTCCTCATTGTCGTTGTCAACGTTTTCCTTGTTCTACCTAGAGTCCCTTTATACTGAGAGTCAAGACAATACCCCTCATGGAGTCACAAACGGGAATAAAGATTACAGAAATTGAACGTTTTTTGTAATCTTTGATGGGCTCATTCTTAAATCCCTTTCTCCGTTCCTTCTTTCATTCCGTTTGTTCCTTGTCGAACTCGAAATTCCTCGGTCCATTCCAGATTATAATCTTTGCAATTGGTGAAAATGTAATCTTTATTCCCGTTTGTGACACTGTGAAGGCCTAAAATCCGGTTAACCAATCAGAAATGGATTCGCATTGTCTTGACTCTCAGTATGAAGGGACTCTAGTTCTACCCAAACCGCGAGTACCTTCATTGCGAGAATATGAACACTGGAAAATCCATTTCTGCGCTGAAAAAAAAGTTACGGCCTATATAGACGTACCATCCGTTCCGGGTCCTGAGGCCGAATGTTCCAGGTGCTGGAGCCGTAGCTTCGATTGCTCCGGACACCACACCCAGAAGTTTCGACCTCTTAGGCCGGAACGCCGACGGTATGTTCATGTAGCCCGTAGTTACGGCTTCCACTGCTGGAGTTTTTTTTTTTTTTTTTTTTTTTTTTTTTTTTTTTCCAGTGTGATTGGCTCAGCGACTCTACACTAAAAAGAAAAGGAAGTTACGGGCTATATAGATATACCATCAGTTCCGGATTCTGAAGCCGAAAGTTCCGGGTGCTAGAGCCGTAGCTTCGATTGCTGCCGGTGTCACGCCCGGAACTTTCGGCCTCTGAGGCCGGAACGCGGACGGTATGTTTATAAAGCCCGTAGGTACTGCTGCCCTGACCGAAGTTATTTTTTTCATCAAAAGTCGCCAATCCTTTCATCTCGAGTCTCCGCCATTTTTTGGGTTCCCAAGGGTCTCCATGGTATCTAGTGTTCATACTCTCATGGGGGCATTCCTCGTGAAGCTCTCCGCGCTTGTTACTATCTCCACGACTCCGTAGAGAAGGACGAGGAGGCGGCGCACAATGACATATTTTGCCGTGCTAAAGAAAAACGCCGCGTATGAACTTTCGAAAGAGGCCGAATTTCCCCCAAAGAAGTACGTATTTTTCATAAAAGTTACGAGCATTTTGTCTTGAAAATTTCCTATTTTTAAGGTCAAATTGCGAACAATATTTTCTGAAAAATCGGAAGAAAAACATTCTCAAGTTTTGCGAAAAATCTGCGTTTCATCAGGGGAAATCAGTGACACCCGAAGGCTCATACGGTGTTATTCTTTAGAGAGGCAGTGTTGGGCAAGATGAGAAATTAAACCCTCTCAATACTTTTTACCGTGTCAAAACCCCACTCTAAAAGCAGTGACCGTATCGGACATTGTTCTACTTCTAATTTTTCCCCATAATGAAAGTCTTTCGAAATCAAATCGGCCCTTGACTAGTTCCTGTGTGTTTTTTACGATGAAAAACGTTTCTCAGAGGTCAATTTTTTTTGACAACCTAAAAAGCTCCCGGCTATTCTTGATGATTTTAAAAACATGTAGTCAGCGGCAGATTCATAGCCGTGTCAGCCATTAATCGACACTCAAAAGTATTCTTTTTTATCACATTCGAAAATTCTACGAACCAGAACCAACTCGCCGCCTCCCGTACCTAATTCTTATACGCACGAATACGCCATGACTCAGTCTTCATCCGTCTTATCAAATAACGTGATACTCTGTGTCTGTCTTTCAAAATTTTAATACATTGTGATAATATAATTCGATCCCGTAACTTAGTTTATTTTCCGAAATTGCTTGCGATGAAAGTCCCTGGTTAGTGCGCCGTTTTGGCGAACTTTCGAATATTTTTCAAGTGATTTTTTAAAAATCAAGCATATTTCATATTTCCCTCCCGATGAATTATTCTTTTATATTGCGTGATTTTATTAAAAGAAGAACTTTATCCGCTCTTGATGAGAGCTCAATTTCTTCCTCCTTTCTGCCTTGATCATCGTATCGCAGCCCAACATCTTGATATCTTTTATGAACTAAAGATTTTGCCCGCAAGTTCCGGTCGTTGCTAAGTCCTCTTCAACGCAAAGGTTTCGAATGAAGTCAATCGTTTCTTATTACCACCCTATTGTGTAGGTAGTTTAAGCTGTCCCACCACTTACTCAAAGTAAACGAACCAAAAGCATCCTCTTAAATTACCATCGCTGTAATTTTTTCTTTTTTCCTACTTACTTGTGATTCCGGCCTGATTATAATTTTACAACTGAGAAGTCCATACTGTTTGAACTTTAATTTAAGGGTCAAAAAATGAAAGAAAAAAAAACTTATGCCGTCTCACATCACCGTGATTGGCCCACTACGTTAGATCATTGAAAAACTTGAAAATCATTGAAAAACTTAATGTCCTCCTAATTACGCATTTATTTATTTATTAATCAATAAATAATTCCTTTTTTTCAATTTAATGAAGTTCCTATGGAATTGTATACGTCAAAGGTCTCAAAAATGCTGTTCGTTTTCAGCATTGAAATGTAACCTCGTCCCCCCTATTATTAGTTATATTTACCTACCTTATATAATACAAATAACTTACTGAGATCCATCCCATTTGTAATATTTTACTATGCAGCCGTGATATTGTCTTCCTTATTACCACCAATAATAGTTATTAATATTTTTTAGCAGTTAAGCATTAATCCCTCAGGCCACCCAGCTGCAAGTTTTTCCTCTCCCTTTTTTGTATTTTTGTACATAATGTAAAAATGAATTTAACTATGCAATCAGTTTCATCTGAATGAACCTTAATTTTTATTTGGAGTTTTATTATCTTCCAGACGATTGAAGTCTTTCAAAAGTCTTCCACACACCACTAGATTCGGCCTGTATATAGGGAACACTTGCACCTCATTCTATTTAATTATTATTGTATTTTTTTACTTAATTGATTATATTTACGTCTTTCGTTTTCAATACGTCCGAAGAGGCGTATTGATTTTTATCGCGCTGTTTTTGTGAAGTATATGCGAATTGCCGTAGTTAGGCTCTGTCACTTCATAATTCATTGGCACTTTGAATTTAATTTACTTTTACACCATTCTAAAGCACATCATTCTGAGCCGATACTGGCATGACCGCGTTTCCTTCCGTCCTTTTTGGTCCTTTTACCATGGCAAATAGCTACATCGGACATTGTTCATGTTTTCGACCCTTTCTGAGACATCACAGTAATTATCACTATCAATGGCGTGGCGTGCTTTGCGATGTATCGATTGATCTGCAGCCATTTAAACCTTTGGGAAAGGATCGACAAACAGGGTTAGTAACGAACACCTGAATGGACCACTAGACAAGGTACGAATTTCAGCATTCTGATACATGTTTCTAAACCAAAATTTTACGTAGAACACGATACGCACAACGAAAATTACCGGAATCAACTCCTTACGAAGCTCTTTAATGATTCTTGATGCGTGAATTCAAACCACCCGCTCATGAAAACTCAATGCTCTGCGTGATTCACATCGCGCGCTAAACGTTATCATGATAGTCTCTGCGATATAAAAATCTGGCAACCTCAATCTTGACGCTTTGGCTCAGCTAAAGCAATAAATTGCTTATACTTTGAACAACACATGGTGGGAAATGAACATTGCTCGATTGAGAGGCTTGCTGAAACCATTGTAGTGCGCGATTCGACTCACGTAGAGCTTTGAGTTTCTTATGAGCGGGCAGTTCAAAATCCGCGTGACCAATGCGAAATAAAAAGGTTAATATCTTCGTTAGGAGTTTGTTTCAGTAATTTTCGTTGCGCGAATCGTGTTCTATGTGAAATTCTGGTCAAGAAAAATGTATCAGAATGCTTAAATTCGTGCCTTGTCTAGTGGTCCATAGTCGATTCTTTACCATAGCTTCTAATGATGAATATCGATGATCGATCATTCGCGCCTCGCCATTGATCAATATTATTTTAATCGTTGTAAATCGCATACGGTTTACGAGCACTGAAGAATCTCGCGCACGTTTTCGTAGTACGTAACATGTATGTGCACTGCACCCTTCGAAAAATAATTTTTCTTCTATCTTAGCGGCGTGCTCATTTCAGATATTTTTCTCTCTCTACTTGTAATAATTTGTTTCTCTCGTGTACCTACTTAATCTTATACTCAGGTCTATGCTTTCCTTTAGAAGGTGCCCAGAAGTACTTTTTGTGAGAAATCACTTCGACAAAGTGTCAGATAATGTTCGTTGGCACATTTTTAATTTTAAATTCTTCCTTTGTCGCAAAATCATAACGCTGTTATTTTTTAATCACATCTTATAGGTACTTATATGTTACCCCTTCACCAAGTTCTCTAGAATTTCTTCATCCCGCCGTGCAGGCTTTATTAATAGCGAAACTCCCATCCAGTTAGTCCTCTTACATTTACTGCAACTTTTTTCTTGATTTGTCCCATATCCCTTTTGTCAGTGATCTTCTGGGGCAATCCTATGCACTGAAACCTTTCCCCTTGATGTTTACTTAGTTTGAAATTTAATACTCATTTTTAAATTCTCCTCTTTTCGTGGGGATTTTTCGCATCATCCCGCCTTCAATTTGCTCTGTTGTGATTTTTTTCATTTTATCCTTCAATGTCTTATGGTGTCTTAACTGTTACGGATTTAATTTCATTTCTACAATATTTTTAACATTATTGTTGAAGTATAGTACCATTGCGTCAGAATTTAAATAGGATACTTCAAAAGAATGCGCATATAGCTTTAAATGCTCAGCCCCTCTGAAGACTATTACCCTCATATGAAATCCAGGTAATGTGAACAATGTGAGTTCACGAATGCGTTACATAGAAAATTTACCTCTTGAGCTTACTTAGTGAATCAACCCCCCCCCCCTTCCCTCCCGTAAATATTTTCTGTTTTGAACAGAAATTATTTTATTTTCTATTCCGGTGCAAACAGCGAGCTTTTCTGGTTCAAGTCTTCCGAATATTTGACTTGGTGCTAATTTTGATATTACCTCATTTTGTTCTTAGCACCATTTTTTTTTTTTTTTTTTTTGGGGGGGGGGAAGTGGTCTGCTAATGGATAGTTTATTTTCAATATTAGAATTTTGTCACTTCCTGTGGTGCAACTTACTATATTGTTTCATTTCTGCCAAACTGCACTGTATTCATATGATTGTTTTTCTTCACTTTTTTCATCATTACCGTATACACAATATCAGAAAAAGTGAATTTCCGGCTGAATGGAGATTCCTTGAAATGCTTTGAAAATACGGTGTAGTTTATTGTCACAGGAGTCTAACGAATCAGGTTAACTCCCCCTGAGGTACAATTTGTTTCAATTAACACTACATTCTAATCCCCACTCCCCATTTTCACCGTTTTTCCCCTTTTTTATCCCACTTTGAATCACGTGTTTAAGTTTAGAATTTTAATATTTATTTAGTTTTTCGTTTGTTTACTCTTAGTTGGCGATCAGCCAACCCACTGATTTTTATTTATGTAGGCAGAACATTACCTATTTATTCATACATTATGTGTATAATTTACAATGTATTTGTTTAATTGTAAGTCCTTGTCGCCACAAAGAATGCTCGATGACGTGGATATGCTCTAATTCCTCATTTCACTGCACCGTGTCACCGGTAATCTTTCTGAATTCCATAGCATCGGGCTCTCTACGACTCAGTTTTTCTAAATCTCTTTTTTAATGAAAATGAGTCCCTTTTGACCTCCGCTATGCATCAGTTTGTAAAAATTGCAAATACTGATTACCAGGCTTGTTAATTTACTGTGATACATACCTCCATGTTAATAGTTTTTAATTATCCATGAGCAAGTAAGCAACCGTTTTTCTCCGTCTTTTTTTATTGCCCACCTTAAATTGTTGAATCTTTAAATTAATCATTTTCTGCACATTATCACCATCACAATTTTCCCGCCTAATCGAATTCCTCATAATTATAATTAAATCCACCATTAATTTTATTCATTCTCCAATTTTTTGTCATTATTAATGCCTCCTTGATATAGCCTCTTTCTAGGGCATTCGCCCGAGAAAATTAGAGGTGTTAGCGTTTCACAAACGATGTTAAAGGCGTTTGATTCGAAAGGCATTCTATTCTTGTAACCCCCCCTCAACCTTAAAACACGTGAATTTAATCAATCATCTCAAAATTTTCTGAAATTACGAGTATCTCCTTCCCTTACGGAGCCTCCTCCCCCCCCCCCCCTCCTCCAACGAATGAGCCTTATGATTTCAATTTCCCCTTTGTAGATTATCGATAGACTGTGCAAAATGCCCGCGTAAACTAGTATTTAGTGATTATATCCCCATAGCCTTTAATACTCCTCTCACTATCACTGACTATTGAATATTCAGATTTTATGCCGTACTTGTGATCTAGTTTTTATTTTATGTTTTAAGTTTATTTGAAGTATTTTTGTACGCATTTTTTCATGTTGCAACTGAATTTTAAGATTTTTAGCTGTTCATCGGTACTCATATTTTAGATGTTAAGGCTAAAGTTTTAGACTCTTTGACTCGACTTTTTTGGGTGCTTCTCGTGCTGGAAATGTCCTCTAGGACACCCATCATGCAGCGCTGTGAAATACTTGTTTTATGGAATGGAGCCCTTTATTTTGGTCCTCCGCACCCTGACAAAATACTACCATGAAATTTTATTAATTATTTCGCGGAAATATCCGATCATTCATATGATTGTTAGGTTCTATTCCTCTGGTTTCTTGTCCGTAGTTAACGAGCGTCAAAGCCCCTTCACCAGAAACGCGTCTGCTAGGTCGTGCTTCACTTTAAAGCCGTTTTCTCACGTTGCAAATGGAGTCATCGATGCAATCCATCAATATTGAACACTTTAAAAACTGAGCAATTTGCTCCCTCATGCAACGTGGGGATTTGGAGTAGGATCGACGTATCTCGCGGATTCAATATTTCTCGCGCTGTCATATATTTTTTGCGGGTATTTTACGTGTACTTTTAGTATTTTTGAAACACAAGTTTCCCTTTTCTCCTATAACCCTCACCTTCCTTTGTTATTACTTAAAATAATATTGGTGTTAAAGCTCAGTTTTGCGTCAAACGCATTTAGCGGGTATATTACTTGTTTCGTTGTAGATGTTGAACAAACCTTTTTGACATTTCTTTTTTTTTCTGTGGAAAAATCCTTCTTTCATGGATTATTAGAAATATTTTTTATTCATAAAGTTAAATTACTCTTATGATTTTCCCCTAAGAATAATAATGAATCAATCCTTGTAAGTCCAGTCCTTCTAATGTCGTTGAAAGATGCTCATGTAGGATTTTCGGAGATTTCTATAAGATATCGTCTATGATTTCCATATTTATTTTGAATTTTATACTTAAGCAAAAAAGAATCTATAAGGGATATATTTTCTCATTTGTGAGGATGAGTTTACATCGTGAAACAAATCGATATGAATTCTATGCAATCCGTTTACATAATGGTAGCATCAGTTTTAAAAGAAGCAGTAATGAAGTCTGCCTGGATGTAGCGAAGTATTGTTGAATCTCTCGGAAAAAGTTTCTCTGCGTTAATTTATTTACTCCATAATTTCCATTTTTTGAACTGCCTCCAAGGTATAGTTCATATGCCTTATGAATTTATTTTTCGTCATTAATTGATTTACTTCTTTGAATTTTAAGTATTATTTTAATATGTTTACTCTTCTTCGAATAATTTCTTCCAACTCTGTTCATTTTATGTTTTTTCGAGGTCATGTTATATTTAGCGTCTTTTGTTCATCGCGTATCATGTAGCAGGCATTTAATGAGCTTGTTTCCGGCATGGTTGAGACCGCGCTTTTAACTGTATTGGCAGGGAGTTTTTTTACACCGAATTCGAAATCTACATTTTTTATTTATTTTTCTTTTACACTTTACTTTCATTTCAAATACTGATAGTTAGGTAAGCGTCATTATTGCATTTAAATTTAATTTTTCCAATTTACTTTTGATTATATTTTAAGATTTTCTCTTAAACTACTTTATACTTTTTGCGCCTTTTTCTGATTTTCCTTTTTTTTATTTAATCATCCAATCGAAAATCAATTTTGTTTGTGTTAAACTATTCTGTAATAAAAGAAGTCGGTCAATTTCGAAAAGGAAGAAAAAATGTTTCAGCTCCGTCGATATCCTCATTTTCTGAACTGGTGACCTTAAAATATTTATTCCTATCATTACCTTCTTCAGTTCTACTCTTTATAGTTTTTTTTCATTACGGCATTGCACTCATTTTCCCGTGACCTAGGATAGTTCTGACTTCCATGATTTTTGTTCTTCTGATTTTTTGTACTTACTATTACTACTGGTAGCAAATAGTTTCCATGATATACTTCCAAGTTGTAGCGATCATTTCCTCTCGTATATTTTTATTATATCCATTGTTACGCTTCCAAAACTATTATGAAATAAAGTATTTATAATGAATTATGCATTTTAATGAGTTCATCCAACTTGTTTACTAGAAAGATTAATGACGGAGGCTTTACATAATGGTCTCAAAAATTCAAATCTAGCAGAAAAATAATATTAGTGCATGCGGGAAAAGAAATTAGTCAATTCATCGAAATAATAGCGATTCTGTGCCCTGATCTGTATTTCCAATAGCCTATCAATAAATTACAGATGAGTGAGTATGATGCGTGTATGTATAGCATCCAGATAATACAGGAGGTGGTGAAGAAGTAACGTGATTCCAATGTCACCAACATTGCAAGAATCGCCATTACGTTATGGACTACACAAACACGTTGCTAAAGGACCATATTTATTTAATTCTGGCTCTACCACAAAACCACCTATGAGCGCAGGGAAACCAATGGCACTTAAAATGGACTACATTTTGCAATTAAGAACGACAAATTCTGACTCAGTGTAGTAACAACGCATGAACCATTAGTTTCCTTACGCACATACGTGTTTTTTCGGTTGAGCCAGAATTTATAGTTCCTAATCGCAAAATTAAGTCCAAAAGTTTCTATAACGAGCCACAAACAGAGGCTCCTTATCGTCAATGTGGTCCCTTTAAACCTACCGATACGACGTGAGTAGACCTTTCTGCTGGGCTGAAACTGAGAAAATAGAAAATTAGAGAGACATTTGTTCCGAAATAAGGTTTAGAATTTTTTCCCAATGTCTTCCCCACGAGCTGGAAAGCTGGTATTGTATGCTGTGTATCATACCGTTTTACCGAAGGTTGGAATATCTTGTCAATGCGTACTCATTGACGTCATCAATGGACGCACTAAAATGGCTATCGAATCATGACCGGCGACACCACTTTCTGCATTATCTCTATAACATACCCTTACAAGAATCCAAAACCCTAGTCTACCTTACTAAAAGAAAAACTAAAGGAAAGTGAACGGTATAGTAAAAAAAAAAATAATGAAAAATAAAGCGTCTGAATGTAACATCTGTTACATCGCGGAATAACCCATTATTGCTCACGTCCATGTTCAAGGTACCGCTGAAAACTTTTTTCCAGCCTGCTGACCATACGTACATTTACTTGTTAACCATGCAATACTTAACTTTCAGGACCAAGTACTTGAATGGGAACGTGTGAAATTTCCGCGCGTACTTGACTTCTTAGAGGAGAAAAATAAATAAACGCCTCATCCGCTTGAAACGCGTATGAAGGGGCCTAAAAGAATCTGGAAATCCATCACGCTGATTTATCTCAGCTCAAAAAATGAAGTATGCGCGGAAATTGTGGAACGTTCCGATCGTAGCACGTAATTGTTTACTCTAATCATAGATAAATCTCATAAATGACGCCACGATTTGAACCAAACTAGACATAGCTTCATTAGTCAAGTCCTGTTTCACCAGTGATTTTTAAAATTTATACTAACTGCAAGTTACGACCAAAATTTAAAGAACAAAACTTAATTCGTATCACGTGGCAAAGTTCCAAAACTCTTTCTCTTTGACGGAAGTCCTCAGTATTCAAAAGGATAGTAAGTACTCATATACTTCGACTATCTAAACTGAAATTCTATCGAGCTGTCCATTCTAAAATTCCGTTTTTCCAATTAACTCTGTCTCATCTCATCGCTCGCTCGTCCTTGTGTAAGAAAAACGGACAAAATATTTGAATGTGCTCAGAATTTCTTAAAACAATAAGGGTAAACCCGATCCTAAAAACCCGTGGAAAAGCAATACTTGCGAAAAACTTCTTTGCGTACATCGTAAAAACCATCTGAATTGGTGGAACTTCTGACACTCAAATCGGATCCGTATGCAGACTGCGGTCAGGTCAAACTCACTAAGATGCCACATAGCAATTTTGCCATTTTTTTTGTTTGTGGCGCTATTACGACGAGATAGCGGACATTTTTTTAAAAAAAACTGTTCCGAAATCCTCAATTTTGTCAAAAATGTATATTTGGAAATAATGAATTTTAAATACATTACATATTCAAATTCTCGAACACTTGCAAATATAGTGCTTGGAAATTCGCAAAAATATTACTTGAATATTCTTAAACGTTCGTTTCTCAATCCCGCATAAAGGATGATATCGCCTCTCAATGGTAAGTTTATTGTTTTCTCAATCGTCTCTCTGACGGGTAATTAATATGCTGACGTAGTAGCTGTAAATGTGTAGTAAACTATAGTTGTTGTTGCTCATTCCTTTTAAGTAGTTGCTCAATTTAGTGAGAGTATAAAACAGTTTGACGTACATTTTCCGCACCAAGAACTTTATCATAGGGCCAGTTCCACGTGTCACACTCAGAGTTATGTTTCGATGATGGAACGCAAAAGATGGTACCACTTTGTAACCAAAACATCTTCTTTTGAGCAACCCAGCTGATGATGCCACCCTAATCATTTGGTGCATATCGAAATTTTCCCATCTTTGCTGCGTCAGTTTTATTCGTGAGCCAGTTATCAGTAATGCGTGCATCATCACCACACGATTGGTAGACTAATTTGAAGATTTCATGATAGTAAAATCGAGGTTGTTTTCTCGCCACGTAGAAATACATTTTTTCTACCATTCCAGTCCACGTACACAGCTACTTACCAACTACCCAAGTACTCTGTCACACGTGGAACCAAATGCACATTTTTAAAAGCGTGTTTTTCAAGACGAAGTATATTAGAGATCCCGCAGTAGATTTCAACGAATTAATCTAACTTAAGTCTCTATCGGAGTCCAAAATTTTTCATAGGCACTGTACTCTGCCGTACTAAAGAAGAACGCCGTATGAGCATTCGAGAGTTGCCAAATTTCTTCCAGTAAAATGTTAATTTTTCAGGAGATTTATAATTATTTTCCCTTGAAATTCTCAGATATTATAGATTAAATTGGGATTGAAATCGTGTAAAAAATTGGGAGAAAAATATCCACAAGTTTTCCAGGAATTTCGTATTTCATCGAAGGAAATTGGGCAACGTCTGAAGACGGAAAAACTTCGTTTTTCCTTAGCACGGCAGTTCTGTACGGGTCACCTAAGGAGATACGTGCCTCTCACCCTCTGAAAGGTAGTTTTGTCCAATGTCAGTGCAATTTCGGATGTATTTTCAAGTGTGATCTCATCCCCTCCCTCCAATGAGCCCTTAAAAAATCCAACCACGGGTTTTTTTTTATCAGAATGTTGTATATTTACAGGGCGCCCGGACTGAAAACGTTTCACAGAGGAAATTCGTAGAAAAATTCTATTTTCTCTCAGTCCATAGTTTTTCAGTCGGTCAACCGAAATCTCCCTTCTAATAAACTTATCATCCGGCTAATAACTAGACTTTAATTTTATTAATTGTGTTCCTCCTCTTTAATGAACTTGTCAAAAAATATTCAGCGCAAGGAGAAAGTCATTCCATTTTGAAACCTACTGAAACGAGTCGAGTGTCCGAATTGTTTCTAGCAAACTGTGGCAAATGAGAAGTATGAATCGAGTTAAACTTGGAATTTTCCAACGTTTCCATTTTGTTGTACGTGTAATTTTGACAAGAAAAATGAAATGCTCGTCCAATGGTCTGTTTCACGTGCCATATTAGAGCATATACCCAAAGTAGAGTATTAATCATCAGATTCTGAAATAATTATGCTAGTAATCATGCAACGCGTGAATTTTAGTTGCATAACTTCCAGGAGAACTACTCAAGAATCAGTTTTTACACACGACCCTGTCCAGCCAAAAAATGCGGGATCTCCGGAATACTTGGTCTCATTTAGACGCTATTAGTGGTGATGTCACCATATAGGAATTCTCCGTCATGTCGAATTGGATTCGTCTCTGGCCACCGACGAGAATAAATCGATACATATCGCTTTCCTGTGACGTAACACTAATAGCGTCCATTGTTATTTAGTTTGATTTTCGTGGCTTGAAGCATCAGTAGCACGTTGGCGTATTTGTTTGTCGTGTTTGTTGATGGCAATGCGCTAATCTAGCAGAAGAAGCAGATTTTAATTTTGCATCTCCCGTTTTCGTTGGCTAATGAAGGGTCGTTCTATGTTCAGGTGATCTGGCGAGGCTCTTCCAGAACCCGTCCACATTCCTGGGCTTCAAGCGGGGGTTCCAGCCGTTTTTTCAGTGCCCCAAGTGCCCCAAGTCCTACACCCACTTCTCGAGCCTCCAGAAGCATATCAAGTGGGGCTGCGGGAAGGAGCCGCAGTTCCAGTGCAAGTCCTGCTCCAAGAGGTTCTACCTCCTGGGTCAGCTCAACTGGCACTCCAAGCTCAAACACCCCGGCCAGAGCTAATCTTTCCGGCCCGGCCCCCGGGCCCCTAGCTGCCCATCCTATCCAACAGTACAACATTATTTTTCCGATCCCCTCAAGACTGACTCCTCTCTCTGCGTCAAGAAAAATTTGAGCTTGCTCGATACTAAGGCCTTGTCTCCACGAGACGTTTTTATGGGATTTGTCGCAAGTTCGAATCGCAGGAATGAAACTTCTGGGATTTTTCCCAGTTACCGTCTCCACGGGATGGGGCTCATACAGTCCTGCGAATAGTTTGCACGAAAAGATAAATTAGTGAAAGTCGAGTATTTAACGGGGATTAAAATAATAATTGCACTCAATTGACAATTAGACACATTATTTTAACTAAACGAACATCAACCATGGCGTAATGAATAAAATATCGCACAGTTTGTTCTCACTCCTTCTTCCTCTCTCAGTGGGTCTCAGGGGTACAAGGACCATTTAGCACTGGGAAAAATATTGATTAACTCAATATTTTTCCCAACTTCGTAAGAGGGAATTTTCCCAGGGACAAATACCGTGATTCTTCTCGTAAAGACAAGGCCTAAGGAAAACATGTTACTCTTGCACCGTTATCCTCTGCAAAACAGTTCTGACTTTTGAGCCGTGATACAGTGCTTCACAGGGTCCGTCCATAAATGACGTCAGCTATTTTTTCCGCATGCTGAGAAAAAACTTCCGGCCTAGGAAGCTGCAGTCACGGGCTTTATAGACATACCGTTCGCGATCCGGCCCCAGAGGCCGAAAGTTCAGGGTAAAGCACTCGGAGCAGTGGAAGTCACGGCCCCAACATCCGGAACTTTCGGCCTCAGAGCCCGGAACGGACGGTATGTCTGTAGCCAGTAACTTATTTTCAGTGCAGTGGAAGTATATTTTATGTATCTTAAAATGGTAACCTATTTTACTTACTTCCGTATTCTTTACCCACTTTTCCTCCCCTTAATTCTAAGGCTTCTAGCAGCATCAATAAATTGTCACCGGAAACCTGACGTTAATTTGACTTGACCCTCCTCTAGGGTGTCCCTTATTTTTGAAATTTGAAAAAAGTTAAGCTTCCCAGGTCTCAAAACGTGCTTTAAGGTGTCCTCCACTCCCCCTCACCGCAGGCACATGTCAGATACCTCTTGATACCTTCTCTCCCCCCCCCCCCCCCTCCAAGGGTTCTGACGTCATTTATGAATGGTCCCAAATCGGTCGTAACCTTCGATGCACGTCAGTGAACCATTCGGTCCATTTAGGCGAAACTTCAAATGAAACTGAACCTAAGAAGGAGCTCCGTTGCCCGAATTAAGGGCACGGAATCGAATTTTACGACCGATTTGGAACGCTTTCAATAAACCTAACGTTCGAGTTGTGTTTTTTTTTTTTTTTTTTTCTTTCAATGCAGTTGAGTGGTATTGCTGATTACTCGTAGTTATAATGATAACTACATCAATTAATATTGATATTTTTACTCTTAATTGATAAATTTACCATTTAATGGTAATACACCCTTTTTATTTTTTCTTCTGGCTACTATCATGCCATCATTGCTGAGAATGTAATTTGACACTAATACTTTAGTTATCAGATGTTCCTAAGAAATCACAGCTCTTTCTCATTGAACAAACTGGTGTCCATACTCCTGTATACATGTTAAGTTCTGCCGGATAATCTACATGGAAATTTTCGGCTCACCTGGTGCGGTGCATTGCATTGAAGATGGAAATTCATTAAATTTGTATTACACCTGCAAAATACATCACTCAATTTAAGTGTCCGGTGGATACCTAATTGGACAAACTTTAAAAACAACGTATGTGCCATTAGTTTCCTATGCACATACGTGTTTCTTCAGATGAGCCAAGATTTATAGCTCCAAATTGCAAAATGCAGTCCAATTCAAAAAATCCGAATCACTCTTGAAGCTAAATCGAATCGAAATCTTGCATCGTCCATATGAGTTGAAATTACTTACATCGTAAGATGGCAGTGCTCTTCGGTCAAGTTACTTTTATTTATTCTTTCTCTCATTTTTTCGTTTACTCTCATTGTTTCTCGTTTTTTTATTTTTTTTTTATTTTCTAGCTTGCTCGTCATATCATATGGGAGAGCTCTCATTTTGATTTTATTTGTTTTTCTTCGCTCCGCTAGTCATGCTATGAGCCAAAGTAGAATATCTAGTCCTTCTCACTTTAATCTCATTTTGTAATGAAGCAAACTTTAAAGTCTTGTCTCGTAATACAATTGAACGGTAATTAGTGGTGAGTGTCGATCAACTATTGATGTTGGTTATGCCTCACGTGTAAAAACTTAGCGTAGTGATCAAAATGTTTCCAGAAAATTTGTCATAACTACAAGAAAACTTTCTTTCACATAATGGACCACTAGACAAGGTACGAATTTCAGCATTCTGATACATGCTAATCAACCAAAATTTCACGTAAAACACGATGCGCACAACGAAAATTACAAAAATGAACTCCTTACGAAGCTATTTAGTGATTCTTGATGCGTGAATTCAAACCACCCGCTCATGAAAACTCAATGCTCTACGTGATTCACATCGAGCGCTAAACGTTATCATGGCAGTCTCTGCTATATAAAAATCTGGCAACCTCAATCTTGACACTCTGGCTCAGCTATAGCAAATTGCTTGTAATTTAAACAACACGTGGTGGGAAATGTATATTGCTTGACTGAGAGGCTTGCTGAAACCGTTGTAGTGCTCGATTTGACTCACGTAGAGCTTTGAGTTTCTTGTGAGCGGGAAGTTCAAATTTCTCGTAACCAATGTGAAATAAAACGTTAATATCTTCTTTAGGAATTGGTTTCAGTAATTTTCGTTGCACGAATCGTGTTCTACGTAAAATTCTTGTTAAGAAACATGTATCAGATTGTTTAAATTCGTACCTTGTCTAGTGGTCCATTAAAATGTTGTTTGTGTAACAAATTCGCTCTGTATCCGGTATGTATCAGCGGCAAGGCGTGAATAATCGACTATCGATCTGTCCTCATTGAAGCTATGGTGAAGCATCGATTATTGAGGTGTTCCCTACGAACACCCTGTTTATCGATCCTTTTCCATAAGTTTGAATGGAAGATCAATCGATATATCGTCAAGTACACCACACCGGTGGTATCTATACGTTTCTCGGCGCAACGACAGATTGTTTAAGAAACTTATTTTATCAAATCCGATTTTTCGTTGTGCAGTTTAGATGAATAATTTTGTAATTTTAAAAGGCACATCACCAAAGGCGCGAGTCATTTAATTTTTATTTACTATAAAATAAATCTGTTGCGCTTTATAGATTCATTACGGTATCGACAGATGCCCGGAGACTGTCGCTATTGGTCCACTCAACAAAGCATTAAAAGTGATGAACTTGTGATGACAAAGGGCCTTTGTTTTTCCTCTTTGCACCAAATGAATTAAAATAAATATTCAAGGAAACACAGAAATGTTCAGATAGATCCAAGTATTTTTAAGGCGCTCACCGCTCTCTTTCTTTATTGGTTACCTTTCTTCTTAGATTTTTTATTTTTATGTTATTCTCTGCTTATGTTTCGTTTCTGTTTTAAGTCTCTCAATTTGGACCATAGCATTTGAAAAATAGTCTCTAATATTGTACGCATATTTACTTTCTTTTTTTTAATAGTTTTTTTTTTTTTTTACGGCGCAGTGGATTGAATCTGGTGCCATCCTTTGTTTTTCATTTTACCTACTTTATCCTATCACATGAATTTTTCCATTCAATCCTTTTCGGATGTATGCAACAAATTGTCAATATTTTTCGAATCTATATTTTTGAGCACGTAACCACGATAGAATTTCTTTAATAGATATCAGTTGCCTTTTGGATTTTAGGAAGAATATAGGTTTGAAAGGTTTTAAAGCTATTTAAATTCAGGGATTATTTTTCGGTATGGAATCTCCATATACACCGAGGGTAGTATATTTTGAATTATTTGTTCCTAAATCGATTGCTCCTAAGGTAATCAATTTTATATAGTCTTTAGTTTCATAATAAGTGTATACTTAATGAAGTTACACATGCACTTTTCTCTTGTATCCCCCTATTTTTTTTTCTCTCTCTCTTTGTCCTAAGGCAAGAGGCAGTTGTAAGTTTTAGTTATTATCTGACTGCAAAAGTGGCTGACGCCTAAACTGTTTTTTACCTCACCAATATTTTCTCACATCTTTACAATATACTCCATGTTTTGTTAAGTAAACTTTCATTGTAAGTTCCTAGTCATTGCATTGTACATTCTGAAAGCTCTTTGTTCTCTTTGATTTTTAATTTTTACACTAGGTACAGGTGGAATATAGATCCTTTCATGTGACTTTGTCCCTCAGGAGCCGTATTGTTTCCGCTATGTCGTAGCATATTCCTTGAAATTTTTTGCAGAGTTAGCATCCCCAAAGCCCATTTTTGGGGGTAGCAGCATATTTTGTCGTGGGTCCTCCCCCCTTCCCATGTTTTCAATTCATTTAAAGGTATTTCAATTTGTAAAGCACTCTCAGGGTCTTTGTGGCTGAAGATTTTAATCAAACCTGGTTCCATACTCCACGAATGTAATTCTCTAATCGTTTTTGCAAAGCAGTTACTCTTGAACGCTCCTGCTGTTCTTCATGTCTCAATCTAACATATTTTCTAAAGTTTGCTTACAAAAGTGTAAGGTGATATTTCCTATTTCTGTCTTTTATCTCATTTTTAAGCACTATTCGCTATCCCGTCATCAGTCCGGTGTAATGGAGTCTGGGAAAAGGGGCTGAAGAATTAAACTTATTTTTCTGCCGGCAAAAATTGGTGGCATATTCGTTTGCCTGGACTAGAATATCAAAGAATACGGGAGAAAGGAGTATGTTGTCAGAGTAACTGTTCCTCCCAATATTCTTAATTCTTTTTATGAATGAAATTTCACTCTTTTGAAATCTGGAGGTCACTAAATGTCACTTGCTTTGATGCCATAATTTTCATTTTCCGTATTTTTAAATCTGCTGAATGAAGTTACAAACATACTAAAAGAATAGTGATTTTTCCATCAAATTTAATTCTCGCGATCAAAAATAAATCCTTGAAAATCCCGTGTTTCATAAATATGAAAGTGCTAGGCCATAAAGTTTCATTCGTAAGATTTTATGATGATAAAGTTCAGTTCTACCAAGTCTCATAGTCTCAAAACGAGCTGTACCTCCTATGAATTCTCGCCTTTTATGAAAATTGGTTACTTTTTGCGAAACTTTGCTCATAGTCTCATATCATGAAGTTATTTTTGGCTGAATTTTTTTCTCATTTTAATAATAATTCTGTTTACTGCAATTCTGCCCACAAATTTTGAAGGCTTAGCTTTCAAGAGCTGCAGACACGTTTTGAAATACCCTACCATAAATATTGAAAACCTTCGAGCGTACATTGTATACTTAATTACACCGACTACATTGAGAAGTCTGCCCCCCCCCCCCCCCTTCATGATTCAAAATGTTTGCTTGAGTGTTGCAAGTTCCAGAAAGTGTCTCCTTTACAAGCTTTGAGGTTATAAAAGTAGTACTCTTCCCCCGTTTCTCTATTACGTACGTGACACTTATTTTTCTCTATGAACGTTGAGTATGTGCCCGAATCCTGAATTCACGCCTTCAAAAATTTGATCAAATATTTATATGTCACTATTTTTTTTACACCTTTCAAGAAAACCCACGCTCCTACCACATTTATATACTTAATTGTTTGTAGTTTTTTCGTATGCTTTTAATTTTTTTTTTTCTGTTGAAAGTAAATTATAACTATCGTATCAGAAGTGACCTTTTTCAACATACCTATTTTGTTACGTAGCTATAAGTTTTAGTCAGGTACTTTAAACTTCGTGTAAATACACTCGCATCATTAGATTGTGTTTTCTAGTCTCAGATCAAGTTAATGAACTATTTTGTCATGTACCTTCAATTACATTTATGATGTTACGATGACTTTTTTTTATTAAAAAAAACTAAAAAAAAAAACAAATTAAGCTATACTTACTTGGTTCTTTTATTACCATTTTATTCTCCCCAGCTATCCTTTAATCGGTGCAAAAATGAATTATATCTAAGGCAAGGTAAATAACGTAGAGAGCTTTGTAATATCTTTAAGTGTTGGATTTTTCTATAATTGAAGAGGACCCTAGCACATGAAGTGAAAAGTAGTATGAAAAAAAGTATCACAAAAATGAAAATAAAAAAAATGTACAAAAACTTGGCGTTAAAACTTATGCATACTCGACTGTAATGAGAATGATCTAAAGTAAAATTGTGGACTCATCGTCGCGTTGTCCTAAGAAGGAAAGTTGAACATATTATGTGAGATCTAAGTAAACGAATATTTATTAAAGATCAACAAGAAGAACGGAATAAATATTGAGCAATATTCATTAAATTCCAAAGCATGATTTCGATAAAACAATAATTTGTTTCTCGAGAACTCCGCGAGTCATCAAAAAACACGATGCAGCGGTCGACCCGCTCCCGCTCGCGACATGACACTCCGCATCTCGTATTCGCCTTATTTTAGGTGAATATGCAACGCGCATTCCCGAGAGTTGCATTGGAGGTATCGTATCAACATTCACGCAAGATGCCGAAAGACTCCCTATCTTTTTGATTTGTTCGGATTCGTCGATTCATTGACGCTAAGTGTCCCCATTTCTTTACCGTCTTATATTTAGACCGCGTTTAACGGAAAGGAACCAATAAGCCACATCGGTTGTTGCCACATTTAATTGAGGTATTTAATTTTCTACTAGAGAACGTTTGTGCGAATTTTTTTGAAAATTTTAGGGGATCTGCCTTGTAACATGCAAAAAATTCACTGAAATTTTCGAACAGATCCGCTTCACCGTTTTCACGGAATAAATTAAATTGCCCAGTTCAATTTGGCAATAGCTGATGTGGCTTGGTTCCTTTCTGCTTAACGCGGTCCATTTGCCATGATGTACATTTACCCTATTTCCAAGAGTCTCACTAGCATAAATTAAGGACCTTATAAAATGATGGTATCCCCCCCCCCCCCTTTCTTTTGTCTCTGTGTGGTCTTGACTTATAATAGCGTAGTAGTAAAATTCAGGAGTGTAACTTTGGAAATGTAGTCTTGCAAAGGATTAATGACTTGTCATTACAAAAAGTACAAAATGGGGAAGGAAACCCCCAGGATTTTGACGAATTTTAAGTCGGCACTGATCTAACTTAAAATTTGCAAAACTCTGTAATTTTTGTATTTTTGTAGTGGAAAATCATTACAATTTTCTAAAGGTTTCCTAAGTTACACTCACTAATTTTACCCAAATTTTGCTTGTGCTCTTCGATTCTTTAAGTCAAACTTGATCAAAGAAGTAAAAGGAGCCGCCATAAGTTTCTCACCGGTGCCAAACTTGACGCTTGCGATGCGCACTTTCCAAACTTAGCTTAAAAGTTTTTTAATAAATTTCAATTCAACAAGAAATTACAATTTGCATATTTTTAAGTATCTAAAGAATTCGAAACCATTGATAACTCGATTTCAGTCGTGAATCTTCTCTACCTACGCACAAACTGGAGGCTTTAAAGAGGCTCATCGATGGAATTGTTGGCGATTGCCTTTCAAAGATCGTCAGTAGATCGAGTCAACGGGAGAGGTCCGACAAACTTTGAAAACTCTAAAAGCTCGTAACTCCGTTTGTACAACATTTTGAGGTTCTGAAAGTGTTTCATTGGTTTCCTCGTCAAATTTTCCTCTGAAAGCACCATTTAAATTTAAAATGTTAGGAAATAAACATCAAAATTTGCAGTTTTAGTAAGAAATTTCACGTCCGACCTCTCTGATCGACTCGATCCTCCGTGCGACATTCAGGACACAGCATAGATCAGATTTTGAGATTTGAAAGGAATTTCGCGGATATATTGAACGATTAATAATCAGTTTAATAATATTAAATAATTAGTTTGAGGGTTCCAGTTTGCACATGGAGAGTAGCCTTGAAGTGGCGATTTTGAAACTTATTCCGAGGGTACGATATGTTGTTAATTTTTTAATGAAAAGCGCTCCTGTCATTGCAGGCTCGTCAGTCGCTACATCTAGTTTCACTTGGTTGGAAGCGTCGTTTATAGAGTCGCCTGGGCCAGCGGAATCAACGGACGAACGGTTCCCGTGCCCGAAGTGCAACAAAAGTTACCTCCATCGATACAACCTAACCAAGCATTTGAAATACGAGTGCGGGCTGGAACCTCGATTTCAGTGTTGCGAGTGCGAGTACGCGGCCAAACGGAAAGACCACCTCATCGCACACTATCATCGCAGACACAATTACATCTCGAAATATTCTCTCAAATGAAATATCCCTGTTTTTATTCCTCTCGTCTCCTCAAAATCTACCCTTATTATTGGCTGATTATTGAGATTGATAGAGAAAGTGTTAGACGAATGAGACGAAGAGAAAATGGAGTGATCCTATTGGTGGAAGCAGGTAGTCGCAATGGAGAAACGAAGTAATTAGTAGACTATCTATCGGCAACACGTACCCTAAAGTTGGTCCATCATTTTTGCTCCCTCAGTTCCTAAGAACCTCCCGTTTAAACCAGTTGGATTGCTCAATTCTCCTCTTGTCTTCTTTGTCAATATTTTTGTAAATCGATGTCAATGACCAGCCAGCATAATGGCTCTTAAACCACTATAGACAGGGTACGAAAACTACGGTTTTCGTCTACGTCAATTCACAGCTGTTGCTGACAAAAAACCCGAGTCTACTCGTGTCGAATGGAGCACTATGTAAACTAATTTTGGTAGGTTTTACGATTGAAGAATTTTCTTGAGTACTAACTTGTTTTTTTTGATACAATAATTGAGAATATCGTGTATCTGTAGAGCTCTTTTGATTTGAAAGTTTGATGAGAAAATATTTGCTGTAGTGCTTACTTTCTTACCCTGTCTGCAGCGATCTATTACCATTTTGACACCGTTGGGGAGAGAACACAAACATGTTGGTGCCAAAACTGTACGTAATAAAAACCAAACCAGAGGCATGGAAACTGAAAGTTAGTTGGAGAAATGCAAAAATGAAGCTTTCACTGCTTTCAGAAAATGGACCTTGTAGTATCGGAGCGAAAAATTTTGAGAAAAGAAGCATTCACTTTGTGTCATATTGCCACCAATCTTTTCTTCTTTTTTTCTTTTTTCTTTTTTTTTTTAAACAAAGGTCGCCACCAATCATGCGAAATACTCAGAAATTGTTTGAATGAATATAAATCGAGGAACTAAATGTTCAACCACATAAAAAGAGCCTTTTTCATTTTCATGTTAGGCAAGACAGCAGTAGGTGCTATCTTCTGCGTACTTACCTTGTCACATTTTAGACGCTCAACAAACAACATTTGAGACAAGAAATGGGCAGACAATTGCACCTCTTTACTCAATACTTACTGCTCTTTGGCGGAATAATACCCCTTTCCTCACTGCTGCTTTGTCTAAAACAACGTAAATCTTTTCGAACTTATGACTTTCTCGTAGGCCTCATTTTTATGCAAATAAGACTAACTGTGCTGTTTTAGGTGAATCAGTGAGTTCATTCCAATTAGATCAGACAAGGGTTGCCGCAGTCAGGGAATACAGAGAAATGTCAGAGAATTTAAAAAAGACAGGGAAAAATTGTTCAGTAGCCTTCATTTGCTCTCTTCAATGGGTTTGATGTTTCGAACTACAAATTTTACCCGAGAACTGTTTCTATTTGTGTATTTTCAATAATCTGGCATATCTTCAATTATCAGGGATTTTCAGCAACATTTATCAGGGTAAACAGGGAAATATCAGGGAATTTCATTTTCTACATTCGGTGGCAACCTTGTTAGACGAATTTTAAAGGAAACTAGATTTCTAAAGAGCGTTACCGGCAGAGACAAGAGACCAGACCCTCCACTAGTATCTTGGCCGTTGTGGAAGCTTTTACTTTCGGGACTTCAGCACTCTACTGTTGACTTACCTACATGGTTGATGTTCAACAACGTGTTGGCAGTTTCGTTTTGCAAACACGCCGAAATAGGCGGACGTTTGGGAAACTTGTTTACTTGTTTGGCTCATGACGTCATCCGAAGCTCATCATCGACCATGTAGGTAAGTCAACAGCCGAAATTAGGATGATGACTGTTGCTTCCTAGTAATTGTCCGTAAGGAATTGTTGAAACCCCGAAAGTAAAAGCTTCCACCTGTCGCTAGGAAGCCAGTGGAGGGTCTCTTGTCTCTGGTTACCGGTCTTTCGGTAAAACCGTAGCACTGAAGCTTGTAAAATTGAACTTAACTCACTTTTCATTTGCTTTCCAGCTATACTATCCGCGCTGAAGCTCCCGCGGGTTACTGTAACGATAAGAAAATGCGACATCATCGACCCTGAGGCCACGGCCGAATGGCGGAAAAAGGCGGAGGACGTGGAAAGCAACGAAGAGGAGAGCGGAGAAGAGTGCAGCAGGGAGGACGACGAAGAAGACGAAGACGAACAAAAGGAAAACGCGAATTGGGTCCAGGACGTCATCGGGGCCACGCCCGAAGAGTTCTTGCAACAGGAAAACCCCCAAAGCACAAGTCTAGTCTCAGTCATGTTCAGGTGCCCTAAGTGCAACATTAGGTCCAAGAGCTATCAGAATTTGCATCCCAAAAACCGCTTCGGTCGCAACGTCAAACCCAAATTCGTCTGCGTTCGATGCAAACAGGCCAGTAAAATGCCGGATCGTGACGGTAGAAATTCCTTCGAAGACAGCGAGTATGTCTTCTATAAATGATGAAGTTGACGTTCGTCATCCTATCCGACCCCCTTCCGGGTAGAATATCCCATGTTACCGGACATTTCAAAAAAATGCCAATTTTTTAAATAATACGTTTGCATTTATTTTCATGAAAATGTCAGGCTTTAATCTTGATCACAAAATGAATATCATGCAAAATTGTCAAGCAATTATATTTATTTATGAGTTTCTCGGAAATATTGGGGAAGCTCGACATCCTCGTGCCGAAGCACAACTGGCGCTTGAGATATTTTGCACGAAGGATGATATTTTCAGATTTGAGGCTCGAGTGGCTGTGCCAGAACAACTTATTTATTTTGTTTCGTTTGAAAGATAATCCATCCCGGTTTGCCTAGAATTATGATACTCCAAAGTTTAGAATTG
This sequence comes from Bemisia tabaci, assembly GCF_918797505.1. NCBI lineage: Eukaryota > Metazoa > Arthropoda > Insecta > Hemiptera > Aleyrodidae > Bemisia > Bemisia tabaci. Next base: position 31,393,755 of record NC_092793.1, read on the forward strand.
ATAGCCGTACATGCGAACAAACAAGTAATCTAACATACAACACCCTCTTTTATCCGAAAAATCTGTAAGATCTGGCTGGAAAAAAGTCGCTTGGATCTTGAGTCCAGACGCTTAATAACATTGACAAGAAAAAATACTCTTGATTTAATCCGATTTTTCCATGGATCGAAGAGCCGATCCTCTTGATTTAGGCGGATTTCCATTTGATTCAAGCAAGAAGTCCAATTGACTCAAGAGTGTTTTTTCTTGTCAATGTTTTTAAGAGTGAACTCTAGATCCAAGCGAAATTTTTTTCCAGTGTAATCCAGAGAGCATCTCAATCCGGAACCTTCTTCGTCCATTCCCCCCCCCCCCCCTTCCCCCAAAAAAACCTGAGCTATGTGAATAATGAGCGAGATCCGCCCTTACGAACCAGAATTTATTCCGCCAAAAGAGGAGATTCCACTCATTTCACTTTGGTTGTTTGGGCCAAATTAAGCTCCAGGGTAAAATGCAATCGGGACTTACCAGCGAGATTTTTAAAAGTGCAGTGACGGATATTAAACAGGTAGTACAGAGCCATGCGACTCAAGCACCACGTTTTATGAATGACCTGTATGCGTGAAACTACGGGTACAGGGTTTCCTCAAAGTTTATCATCAACTTTAAACTGGATTTAAAACTGCAATTATAAACTGGATTTTAAAGTGCAATTTTAAACTGGATATAATGAATGTGACTAAATTTGTGTGTTGGAATTTGAATACTTGTTTGTTTTCGTAATTTTTATAGTTCTTTTGATCTCTGAAGATAAATGAAATTAAAATATAGTAGGAAATATATAGTATTCATATCCTATCTTATAAAGACATTATTTTCATAGTTGTTTGTTTACTATTTAAGATATATTTCTATTAATAAAATTTTACGGCACTTAAGGTTAATCTTTCAGATTTTTATTTTTCATTGGTGTTTTCGCCGAATAGTTTTTAATGTGTCATAATTCTCTAAATTCATATTCCACACGAGTTATATTTTTTTCGTCTCCATATTTGCTCAGGTTATTGCGTAGTATGAGTTGAACACATTAAAGAAATCTTCCCATTGCTTCATCGTTCATTTTCATGCGGAGTTAAAATTGTTCATCAGAATCATCCTTACTTTTTCCACCTAAGCTTTATTACTTTAAATGTTTTTCAAACAATCCTCATTAGTTATTTTTTGTTCTCCCCCCATTTTCAAGTTTGCTTTTTGTTTATGCTACGTTTACATTTTTTTTTTGGAGACAAAGACTCTTTGTTATTTTCAACTGGGTTTTTTTCATGTTCCTCAGCTCTAACTATAATCACAGGTTTTTTCACTGACCGCCCTGCTTTACACACAATTTTGTACTACTTTTTAAAATAAGGAACAGAAAGATGTGTTGACATCCTTTAATCTTCCACAATTCCATTCCTTTCGACACTTTTTCCTTATTTTGTATGATAAAATAACGCTAAGCGTGCAGTTTGTGGTCATATGCGTATTCTCAGCGTATTTTATAATAATTTGTTAAGAAAACACACAAAGGCGCAGGTTATTTTAGAAGCTATTCTAGTCCTCTACAATTTAAGTGCAGTGTTGTAATTATTTTTAGTGTAAGTTTATATCACCTCCTCACATATTTGTTTCCTTTTTTCTTCCGTAATTTTCTTGAATGTTGAAATGTGATCAAACTTCAAAGCGGCACATTCCAATGTTTACTCACATCACGCCACATCCTCGTTTTCCCATCCCAATTTGAAACAATATTTTTCATCGATGATTATAAATTACATTTTTTGAAAACTATCATACAAGTAACTTTTCAGTTTTCCCTTTTTCTTTAAACCACCCTTATGATACTTTTTATGATATTTGAACCCTTTTCATTTCGAAAGTAAGTCCAATTTTGATGAGGTCCATTTTTAATATTCCTCGCCAATTTGTGAACCAAATACGGAAGGAACGGAAAATTACTTCTTGATTTTTCAGTCAACATGTAAACCAAAATGTAATCTTCTTGTCAACAGCTCTCCTAATATTATCAATATTTGATCCTGGCCAATGACTTGGCGATAGTCAGTAAAAAATTGTCACAGAGAGTATCTTTCTTAGCACACACGTGTGTGAGTTTTCCTATATTCGCGTGTCTCGTAATAAAATGCAAGTTAATCCTTCGATTCCGAATTTTGTGGCCATTTCAGGAATCCATGATTTACGCCAAGTCAACTTCTTATTCAATAAGATTATTTTTCCAATATTTTCCTCACTATTCACTTAATGTTAGTTATTATCAAAATAAATTTTTTCCACAGAAAAAGAGAGAAAAAATTCATTATTTTTAATCAATTTTTTCCATTGTACCTTTTTTAATTTTTAATACAAAATCAGTACTTTTTTCAAACGATGGTTTTTTTTTCTTTTTTACTCTCCTAATGAAATCTAATCATATCTTTTAAAGATAGATGAAAACCATTTTTAAGCACATCACAATGAAGATTGCACAGTTTGCCATGAAACGTATTTAATTCTTTTTATGTGTATTTAAATAATGTAAAGCCTTGCCGTAAATTATCAACTGACGGAAAGTCAGGACCTCGCAAATTAAAACCAATGAACACATTCATTATTCCTGCAGCCGGATTGTTGAAACTTTAACTGGCTATGTCGGCACGATAAGACAAGACATAGCCCTATCTGCGCCGTGCAATATATCGATTTTCGATTCTTGTCGTGACGACATAGATTTCAACAATCAGGCTGCTGGCATGGCATGTTCATTAAATATTGTTGAGCCCCTGTTGTTCCGCCACTATATTTTCTTCAAGTTTTAACAGTAATGGAAGTGCGACAATTAAGATGAAGATTGCAAATTTTTAAATTTTATATTCGTATTCGTGTGTGTGTGTGTATGTAAGAGGGTATATGTGTGTGTATGTATGTATATATATATACTAGCCGTTCTGGGCGCGCTTTGCGCGCCCGTCACGCCTAGCCGGGGGCTACGCCCCCTGGACCCCCGGTCACTCGCTACGCGAGTGACATTCGGCTCGCTTCGCGAGCCGATTTTGTAGTAGTTGCAAATTTTTTATAACTATATTTTGAAGATTTCATAGAAAACATTATGAAATTCTCACTCCACAATTAACTTGTAAAATAATAATGGCAGGGCAAGAAATAGACTATATCTTAAAATGGACGGTTCTCACTTAGTACAAACAACCAACACCACGAGAAGGTGAGGAACCATCGTTAGCCACTTTTTTTTTTTTTTTTTTTTTTTTACTTTTCTGAAAAAAATTTACTGAAATTTTAGTTGCGTGCCCTAAAAGGAAACACGGAGAAAAAAATTTTGTGCATGGAACCCGAAGCTGAGATCATATGGATCTCTGAAGTTTTCGGATCACGCATCCGAAAAGTTAAGGTCCATCTGCCGAAGTTCGGGTCAGACAATTGAAGTAGTTCGGTATATACCGAAGATTTCAGGTCACACATCTGAAGTACTCGGTGCATACCGAAGTGCTCCAGATTTCTGACTCAGAGATTTAGGAAAAACACAGTAGAGAACCAAGGAAATCACAGTAGAACAGAGAAAAAAATACAGTCGAATAAATAAAGAAAACTATTATCGAAGAAATTCTAATTATTAGAAAGTAATTAGCTGGCGTAATCAATGCGTAGCTGCATAGGAGCATGAGCGAGATTTATCATCAACTGACCGCTGGCCGCTAGGTACCTGGGTGGACGAGCGACAATACGTAAGCGGTGGCATATGGTTCGATTGACAGAGGAGTGGGGAACGGTCAGACGTAGGGGAAAGGTTCAGGCTGAACCGTTCAGCACAGCGCAGCGTCAGTCACCGGGTGGGGAAGAGAGTCCGGGAGGGGACACTTCCCCTCGAGTGAAATAGAAAAAGGCAGAATCCTTCGAAGTTTATATTAATGACTAGCCGTTCTGGGCGCGCTTCGCGCACCCGTCACGCCTAGCCGGGGGCTACGCCCCCTGGACCCCCGGTCACTCGCTACGCGAGTGACATTCGGCTCGCTTCGCGAGCCGATTTTGTAGTAGTTGCAAATTTTTAATCACTATATTTTGAAGATTTCATAGAAAACATTATGAAATTCTCACTCCACAATTAACTTGTAAAATAATAATGGCAGGGCAAGAAATAGACTATATCTTAAAATGGACGGTTCTCACTTAGTACAAACAACCAACACCACGAGAAGGTGAGGAACCATTGTTAGCCACTTTTTTTTTTTTTTTTTTTTTTTTTACTTTTCTGAAAAAAATTTACTGAAATTTTAGTTGCGTGCCCTAAAAGGAAACACGGAGAAAAAAATTTTGTGCATGGAACCCGAAGCTGAGATCATATGGATCTCTGAAGTTTTCGGATCACGCATCCGAAAAGTTAAGGTCCATCTGCCGAAGTTCGGGTCAGACAATTGAAGTAGTTCGGTATATACCGAAGATTTCAGGTCACACATCTGAAGTACTCGGTGCATACCGAAGTGCTCCAGATTTCTGACTCAGAGATTTAGGAAAAACACAGTAGAGAACCAAGGAAATCACAGTAGAACAGAGAAAAAAATACAGTCGAATAAATAAAGAAAACTATTATCGAAGAAATTCTAATTATTAGAAAGTAATTAGCTGGCGTAATCAATGCGTAGCTGCATAGGAGCATGAGCGAGATTTATCATCAACTGACCGCTGGCCGCTAGGTACCTGGGTGGACGAGCGACAATACGTAAGCGGTGGCATATGGTTCGATTGACAGAGGAGTGGGGAACGGTCAGACGTAGGGGAAAGGTTCAGGCTGAACCGTTCAGCACAGCGCAGCGTCAGTCACCGGGTGGGGAAGAGAGTCCGGGAGGGGACACTTCCCCTCGAGTGAAATAGAAAAAGGCAGAATCCTTCGAAGTTTATATTAATGACTAGCCGTTCTGGGCGCGCTTCGCGCACCCGTCACGCCTAGCCGGGGGCTACGCCCCCTGGACCCCCGGTCACTCGCTACGCGAGTGACATTCGGCTCGCTTCGCGAGCCGATTTTGTAGTAGTTGCAAATTTTTAATCACTATATTTTGAAGATTTCATAGAAAACATTATGAAATTCTCACTCCACAATTAACTTGTAAAATAATAATGGCAGGGCAAGAAATAGACTATATCTTAAAATGGACGGTTCTCACTTAGTACAAACAACCAACACCACGAGAAGGTGAGGAACCATTGTTAGCCACTTTTTTTTTTTTTTTTTTTTTTTTTACTTTTCTGAAAAAAATTTACTGAAATTTTAGTTGCGTGCCCTAAAAGGAAACACGGAGAAAAAAATTTTGTGCATGGAACCCGAAGCTGAGATCATATGGATCTCTGAAGTTTTCGGATCACGCATCCGAAAAGTTAAGGTCCATCTGCCGAAGTTCGGGTCAGACAATTGAAGTAGTTCGGTATATACCGAAGGTTTCAGGTCACACATCTGAAGTACTCGGCACATACCGAAGTGTTTCAGATTTCTGACCCGAATTTCGGCAGCTGGATCTCAAGTTTTAAGAGATTCATATGATCTCAACGTCGGGTCCCATGCACGAAGTTTTTTTCTCCGTGTGAGTATTAATATAAATTTCAACACAGTCAAACACAGTAGAGAACCAAGGAAATCACAGTAGAACAGAGAAAAAATACCGTCGAATAAATAAAGAAAACTATTATCGAAGAAATTCTAATTATTTGGAAGGTAATTCGCTGGCGTAATCATTGCGTAGCTGCGTAGGAGCATGAGCGAGATTTATCATCAAATGACCGCTGGCCGGTAGGTACCTGGGCGGGCGAGCGACAATACGTAAAAGCGGTGGCATGGTTCGATTGACAGAGGAGTGGGGAACGGTCAGACGTAGGGGAAAGGTTCAGGCTGAACCGTTCAGCACAGCGCAGCGTCAGTCACCGGGTGGGGAAGAGAGTCCGGGAGGGGACACTTCCCCTCGAGTGAAATAGAAAAAGGCAGAATCCTTCGAAGTTTATATTAATGATATATTAATGATTCGTATTATCATTATCATATTCCAAGAAAAAGTAATACCTAATTGATAAATATTTTGGTTTAAAGCGAATGCTTATAATATGTTTTGTGCATCTTTTCTTGCCTACTCTTAATCGAGGACTTTCTCAACTCTCCCTCGAAGAAACGTATAGCCTAGCCTCAACGCTTAGGTTGAACCCAAACTATCCAGTGGCGTGACGTGCTTTGCGATATATCGATCGGTCTGCCATTTAAACCTATGGAAAAGGATCGATGAACATGGTGTTCGCAACGAACACCTTTAATAATCGATCTTTCATGACAGCTTCAAATGGGGATATATCGATAATAATCGATCATTCACGACTTGCCACTGAAATTATCGCAATATTAGCATGTATATCATCCTACTGATTCTCTCTTCAATTCCTAACAGCCTGCCACAACTTTGCCTTATTCTTTCTACGATTCAGTGATCTGTCCTTGTTTTTAATGCTTTGCTTTCCTAATTGCTGCTTTAATATGTTTACTTAGTCATCGTGTCAACTTAATAAAACGGGCGATATTATCTCATTTCAGAACTAAGACACTCAAGGCGATTATGGAGAAAGGCTGACATGATGAGTTTGATAATAATTCTCAACGTGCGCCTAAAGAGATACAATGGGCCTGTTGCAAACTTTTGCTACACCAAAAATAAGAGTTGTAACTCATAGAAAATGTCTCAAAAATCACGTTGAGCGCATCGGCGAAGTCTGAAATGCGCTCCTTACTTCTCAGTCAGAACCTGTGCTGTAGTATCCTTTTTGAAGCGGGAAGCTTTAAAAAACGCTGAAGTCCCACGCAGATTGTGAAGTTAGGAGTGCATTTCAGAGTTTGCCGTTGCGCTTATCATGATTTTTGAAACATGATCTGCACGGAACAACTCTTATTTTTGCTCTAGCAAAAGTTTGCAACAGGCCCATTCGTCGGTTCCTCCATGAAAGAACGTAACCACATGTCAATGTTGCCAAAACCCCGCTAGTTGCAATTTGACGAGAAGAATCTTGGAAATTCCTGGCGGAATATTTCACTAATTTTTCCTCTGATCTTATGTAAAAATGAGACAAATTTTCGACGGAAATTCTGAGGGTTTATTTTCGTTAAATAATGAATTCTTTTAGTCAATTTTGCAACCTTGGAATGGAGTTATGTTCCCTCGTGTAGGGAGCGACGAATATTGGACTGCATTTTGCAATTTGGAACCATAAATTCTGCCTCTTCTGGGAAAAAACTTATGTGCTTAGGGAAACAAATGGCATATACGTTGTTTTTAAACTGGGTTAGAATGTATATTTCCAAATTACAAAATGTAGTCCAATTGATCCCCTTTTCCTCACTAAACTTCACAAAAATGTCTTTTTTAAGGTTGGAAGGCCTTTGAGGGAGAGGAGGTGTTTATGGAACGACTGAGAATACAACCCTTTGCTCTGGAAAAAAAAAGTAGCTTGAAACAAATCAAAATCGGCTTGAAGCAAGCTGGAAAAAATCTTAAATTTGCCGCCAAGAAACGTGTAGCTTGAAATAAGCATGGCCGTGCTGCTTGAAATTAGCTACCCGGCGGAACCTTAATTATTTTTCGTTTAATGCTCGGATCCAATACTAAATACTGAAAGTTTTATTCATTTTTCATAAAATTCCGTAACGTAGGGATAAAACGTTACTGATTCTTCGACATGGATCATGTTGAAGTCGTCGTGCGTTGCCGCGGGTTTTGTTCTCGGTTTGCAGCACTGTTAAAATGCGCGGCTTTTGGAGATCTCCTGGAATGACTTGAGAATGTAGGAACGTATAACTTGATGCCCGTGTCGAAAATGAGGGCGGAGTGGTTACAATCCAATGGAAACTTAATTCAAGAAGTTGGCTGCAAACTTAACTTAAGTCTAATTTTTTCAGCTATTTCCAAGATTCGTGTCATGCTTGAAACCAGGAATCTTGAATTGAGTATACATTATCTTGAATCAAGAAACAACTTCTTAGAATTAGCAGCCATGGTGGCTTGATGTAAGATTCAGCAGGTTTGATTCAAGATTGTTGTGCTGCTTAAATCAAGCTAGCAGGTGATCCAAGCTATAAGGTAGCTGCAATTAAGAATCTCGAATCTTAAATTTAGCAATAAATTGCTTGTTTTAAGATAAAAATTCTTGAATCAAGCTGATTTTTTTCTCAAGATTCCGAGACGGCTTGACCGTAGCAGACTTTTTTTTTCCAGTGTGGGTAGAACATAGTCCATGTTAGATTTTTTTGTCGAAAGTTTTGGTTTGATCAGTGGAGTTTGACCCGTAAACTGGCTATTGTTGTAATTTGCAGGCAGGAGAATCTGTCTGGGCTCGGAGTCGGAGGTTGGGGAGGAATTATTCGGAGACGTAATCGTGGTCCAAGATTCGGCCAAGTTCCGTTGCAAGAAGTGCTCCAAGTTGTACTTTCATCTGAGCTCCTTGCAAAGGCACGTCAAATACGAGTGCGGGGTCTGCCGACAGTTCGAGTGCCATCTTTGCGGTTACGTCGCCACAAGGAAAGATATCTTGAAGAGACATCGCCTCTTGAAACACTCGTCCAGACCCGCCAATTTTTGCCCCGACGACGCTGTCTCCGATATAGATTCAAAGGGATGCGTTTAGCCAAAGAGAACCAACTCGACAAAATCAGGGGTGCCGGAGTCAGGAAATACCAGGAACTATCAAGCAAAAATTGGTAACCAACGTTTATTACACTGGAAAACAAAAACACATTGGATCTAGAGTCCAGACTCTTAAAAACATCGACTAGAAAAAATACTCTTGATTCAATCGGATTTAAGCTTAAATCAAGAACCAAGCCTCTTAATTCGAGCGGATTTCCTTTTGATTGAAGCAAAAATCTGATTGAATCAAGAGTATTTTTTCTTGTCAATGTTCTCATGAGTCTGGACTCTAGATCCAATGTGGTTTTTTTTTTTTTTTTTTTTTTTTTTTTTTTTTTTTTTTCCAGTGTAGCCTTCCAGAATGAGCTCGATGTTTGAATAGCAAATTTTTCATGAGCAACAATTTCAAATTACATATTTTTTAACCATCTCATATTTTCAAATTTCTAGGAATTCTACCATAATGTGTCTACCATGAAATCAGGAAATTGTCAGGGGATTTCCTTTCCTAAATTCTGCGGCAACCCTGATTTATTTGAGACAAGATCATGACTGACTTGGTGCACTGGCGTGGCGTGTTTTGCGATAAATCGATTGATGTGCCATTTAAACCCATGGAAATGGATCGATGAACAGGGTGTTCGCAACGAATACCGTAATAATCGATTCCTTACCATAGCTTCAATGGGGAAATATCGATAATCGATCATTCACGCCTCGCCATTGATTTGGTGGTCACCGCACGACGGCGACTTTCCGAGTTTCCGCTTCTCGATTTCCGATTATTGCAATAAATCAAGTCCAAATTCTGAATAGAGTTCATCGTGTCAGATCGTTAAGATTTTGTTATCAGCAAATCATGGAGCAATAAATTACTCATCAAAGACGAAAAATTCCATCGCAAGAAACACATAAACGTATTCCATCAACCTGACGTGAATTCGGCGGGGTTCTGCGTCCGTTTATTTCTTACACGGGAACCACCAAACAGCGATGTACATCGACATTGGCGGATCTAGCAAGTTGGCATCACTGTTCTTCTTCCGTTTACACCTCTGATGAAGAATCGATTTTTGGGAGGGCCGGTTACTCCATCAAGAACTGATTCTTTACCATAGGTTTAAATGCAGAAAAGATAGTTTGCTATATTTTTCGGTCCGCCTCCGTACATTGAATGACGTGCTAGTAAGTCAGTCAGGGTGACTAACAATCTGAAAAACCTGATTCTCTCTCGCTAAATGTAACTTTGATCTTGCAGGGTCGTGAACGTCGTAGCAACCATACAAAACTTGAAAACTATTAGGAAATTTTATGAATGAGAAATTGGAACGAAAAATCACGAAGTAACCATGCTTTGACGTTTTAACTTATAAAAATATACGTTTGATAAATGACGTGTTATACATTACCATGTGTGATGTAGGTTTAGCTTAGCGACCCTCGATCCATCACACAACTTGACACGCAATTTTTCCAATATTTGCATTTAGACATCTCGCTGTTAACCTAGCATTCACCAATTCAATTATTTTAACACCTTCGTCTTTCTTTGTATCGTACTCTATTGTGATTATCTAGTAACGTCTGTTTGCTAAAACTCTGACATTTCTGTGCGTACTTTTTAATCCTTCTTTCTTCGTCTCTTGCGACTGCTTGTATCTTATCTTTTCTCTTAGCGTCTTTGCACGCGCTCTAAATTAAACTGTGATAGCTCTTTTCTAATCCGGTGGTTTTTATTCTCTACTCCTTCCCATTCTCTTGTCTTTTTTTTCAACTTTTGGTATCTGTATTTTATATTTCTTCCATCCGATGGTGATTTGAAATTCATGGATCCGACACAGGTGCTTCTTTATTTGGTGATCTCTTCATTTATTACTTTATCTACTTATTTCATTTTTTTTTTACTTGGGGTTCGCCCCTTGGCTGCTCCGCGGTCCAACTCTTCAAGTTTTGTGTTACTTACAGCCTGATGAGAATTACCGATAGTTAGAAGAAATTTAATTCAGCGAAAAAATTGAAATCACAATAGCATGTTTATGGAAGAGGTTTGAACAATAGGTCTGCACTTTCCAGTAAGGAACTATTATTTTAAGATCTCTTCATATCCAACGAAATAGTAACGGAATAAGTAATATCCCGGTCTTTCTTTCTTTCTTTTATAAATTAATTCAAGTGACATGATTTTCAGTTAAAATTTATTTCGTTATTTTCCATTCCCTCATTTGGCATTGGAATCACTCGAGAATATTCCGTACATCTTCCTCTAGGCTCCTCATCGAACAGAAAAAAAGTATTCAAAACAAAATTACGCTGTTTAAAGCAACTGAGATGCCTTTCTGGAAGACAATCTCGGCATTTGAATAATGCCCGGAGCGCAAAACAATGCGGAAGAATAATCGAAGTTGGGTTCGAGCCTAACATACAACTATTTGAACTCCGCAGTTGGCCGGATTGCATACGCCCGAGGAAAACACTGATCGCACCTGAACCTTATCGCCAGCGCGCGTGGGCCGTGGGCAGATCTCAAATTTCGCCCGCAAAATCTAGAGTATGCAACCCGGCCCACCGCAGAGTTAAAATAGTTGCATGTCAAGTCCGAACCCAACTCCGTATATTCTTCCTTTGTTCTTCGCGTTATTTAAAGCGCTCCGTTAATGTTCAAAAGGCTCAGATTTCATCGAAATGATATTCATCTATTAATATTCTTGGTTCATTCACCTGGGCCGCAATCTGATAAAAGGTCACGTGGCATGAGGCAGCTACAAATTGAAACAGACATGTTTAAAAAACACATTTTCTTCGACAATAATTCATTTCTCTTTTGATCAAAGCAACTTTGTAGAGCGCAGCAAATCGTCTATGGAACTGCAAAGAAAACACGTTTTTTCTAATTAAAAAAGGAGGTTTTTAAAGCATTGATTAGAGAATAGTGGTGGACTCATATGACTAAACTTGATTTGCCACCTCAAGTAATAGCCATGCTTTAACCTTGTTGATGATCTGAGAGGGAACTTCCGGCTCAGTAATCAACAGTGGCGATTCTTAAAAGTTGGCAACACTGTTTTTCCTCCATTTAAATGTATTTAATACAATAGATTCTTGGTGAGATAGCTTGCCTCACCAAGAATCGATATTTTTAATGGATTTAAATTGAGGAAAAACAGTGTTGCCAACTTTTAAGAATCGCCACTGCACTCACACTTGAAGAGCCAACGCGAACTGCCCTTATTTAGGCCTCTGCGGGCTGATTATTGAAATTAATAGATAAAGCGATAGATAAGGAAGACAAACTAAAAATAAAGCGATCCCGTTGATAGAAGCGAGTGGTTGCAATTGGCAAAGAAGGCAAGTGATTAAAACCATCCCACGAGAGACCCTGTCGTTAGTCCAACATTTTCTCCCTCAGTCTGTAACAAACACCTGCTTCAACCAAGAGGATAGCTTCTTTTCCCCTTTGTCTTTTTTGTCTATAACTTTGTCTATCAGTTTCAATAATCACCCCGCAGGAGATATGGATCCCTTGCTACAAGCGAAATTAATGGAAGGTTTTCTGTTCCGATGGCGACTTTAGAAATGGCGCTGTACTTTTCGGAGGAGAAGTCGTTCTTGGAGAAGCTGAACGAGCATCGCGTCGTGATCGACGACCGGCCGTTCTTCAAGTGCTTCAAGTGCAACAAATGCTACTCGTCCAAGTACACCCTGGCCAGGCACATCAACTACGAATGCGGCCTCCCGCCTTGCTTTCAATGTCCCAAATGCCCCTACCGCTCCAAACGGAAAGACCACATGAAGTCGCACATGAACGGCGTTCATAGGTCCGATCTCAGCACCAGCAGCGCTTATGCTTTCGACTCTCTCAACGCCTTTTGAACCTGATCACTCACCTACTGAAAAAAAATATCAGAAACTTGCCTGTTCTCTTTGAAATCAATTAAAATGATTGCCAAATGTTTAAACAGCGCACACTGGAAAAAAAACACATTGGATCTAGAGTCCAGACTCTTAAGAACATCGACAAGAAAAAGTACTCTTGATTCAATCAGAATCTAGCTTAAATCAAGAACCATGCCTCTTAATTTAAGCGGATTTCGTTTTGATTCAAGCAAAAATCCGATTGAATCAAGAGTATTTTTTCTTGTCAATGTTTTCAAGAGTCTGGACTCTAGATCCCATGTGTTTTTTTTCCAGTGCAATGGAGATTTCAGGTTCTGATACTGGTCACTTCAATTGTGATTTCTGGCCTTAAAATGGGGTTGTAAGTAAGGAGAGGAGGGCTCTTCTTCTTTTTTTCAATTATTCTTTTTTCCTTTGTCTTTTTGATTGTCATATTCTAGTCATTTTGATCAAAATGTAAAGGCAGTAAAATCCTTAATTTTATTTCTTTTACCAACAATCGTCATATTAAGCCCGATTATAATGGCGATATTTTTCAGTCTGTTGTTTCTTCATGACCTTCAATGAAATCGGGCATTTCTTAAACTTTTAATTTACTCTTATTTGATGATGAAAAATTTTACGCCGAAAAATCCCGACCCAAAAAATGAGCGTGGAACGCATCTCCTCATTTCTACTTTTGATACTATGGTCCACGTCACTTTCATTCTTTAGCCTCAAAATTTTTTCTCATCCATAATATAGTCAAAGATTTGGTGATGGGTCCTTATAATCGGTAATGGTCACTCAGCTACCAATGTAAAACATTTTTCCTTTCTCCTGTTTATGGTTGTCTTTTCTACTCATGTGCTTAGGTCTTCAGCTTTCACACTGGTTGTAATTTTTTGTTACTCAACTATTGTTACTTCGTCAAATCCGATGGTGTTGATAATGTTGATAGTTTATTGTAGATATTCTCAATTTTTATAATTTTAATAAATTTTATTCTACATTTTTTACCCTGATCAATCTATCCATCCTCTTGGCTGCACGGTAGAATTTCTTATATCCAGACCACCTTGAAATCTAATTTTTTGAACTCATGAAGTCACTATGAGATCATTTTTTTATCTCTTTTCCATCCTTGTTTCCTCTTAATTTTTATCTCATTTTCAAACGCACGAGACATCGTTAACGTCGGGAGTGAATCGATTCTCGAAGGGGTCAGGTGCTCTGACGAGAATCGATTCAATACAAACTTAAATGGGGAGAAAAGCAATGTTGCCTACGTTCTGAATCTACCGATGTCCCTCTGTACAAAAAAATTAAACAAGAGAGGAAATTAGGCAATATTGTCAAGCTGATTCTAGTTAAATGTGTCTACCTGGACTTCACATCGCATTAAGAAACCACAACCTCCGGCTCATAAATAAGAACACCTAACTTAATAGAGAAATTAAAGGCATGTATATGTTGTTTTTAAAACGAGCCATGAAATTTTGCAGAGTGTCTAGCATCAGGATTTTCCCGATTCTATCAGGATTCGAGGTCAATCAGGATTTAATCCCGATTTTTTCAGGATTTGAAGAAAAATCGGTCGTAAAATCAGAATTTGAGAAAAGTCGGCCGTCCGGTCAGTTTTTTTTATCGAGCCACTTTAGTGAAGTCCGCGAAAAATCAGGATTTAATCAGAATTTCATCAGGATTTTCCAAAATGAAAAAAAAAAAAAAAAAAAAAAAAAAAAAAAAACTATAGACACCCTGTTTTGGCTCCTAACTGCAAAATGGGGTCCGATTATGTTCTAAATGTCTCCATTTTTTCATGTTACCACGCATGTAGGCGCACGCAGGGGTATCATCTGTATAATTACATGGAAGCATAAGTTAATTTGATTATTCTCCTCTCTAATTCTGATTGATTTCGTTTGATGTACGTAGGTGACCAGAAACCGGGACCTTACCCTTGCCCTAGGTGCGGAAGAGTCTACCAAGTATCATCGTCGTTAAAGCGTCATCTCACATATGAGTGTGGCCAACCACCCAAGTTTCTATGCTCACTTTGCGAATATCGCGCTAAGTACAGGACGCAGTTGATACAGCATTTTTCTGCCAAACATGGCTGAACGAAACCATTGAGAAGTTACTAAAGCGAACGCTACGTCATACCACCCGATAAATATGAAAGCCCTTCAACTTATTTTTGATGGGTCAGTTTCGGAGGCCACTTAATCGTCTTTCGATGTTTGAAACTTAGAAATTACTCTGTATCGCTGAAAAAATTGTCAGATAAAAACAATTAGTTGAAAAGAAAGTTTCCCTGATTCGAAGAGAGTTTTAATAGTTTTTCTTCTTCTTCCATTAAATGAGTCTTCTGTCATTCATGCAATAGTTGTTTTGTCATAGCTGACGAACTGTATCTTTTTATCAGAGAATTTCCGTCGGTAAAAATAAAAATTTCCTCACATATAAGGAGCTTCTGAAGAGTGGGTAAAACTCATTTTGGAAAACCGACAAGATGTTTCTCTGCTTTTGTATTTACTTCATTTTTTTAAAAAAATGTTGACTAATCATGAGTAGGATCGGCGCGAAAGTTACCATTAAATGTCTAGGTCCATGCAATACAGGTTTTAAAATTACTTAACTTTAACCCTGCCTTTTCTCGTACTTAAAAGTTTAAATTAAAAAAATCGACCTAATATACCTTTAATATTTGTTCAACTTCCTCATAAGCGTGCAGAAAAACCATTTTTTAAACCGTAGATGACTACCATAGAAGAACAATTCTTCGGCCAGCGAAACTGACCCTCCGCAGATAAGTCCAGAACGCAAATGCGCAAATTCTTCCAAAAAGCGCGACTTCAAGTCAATCTTCCATAGGCGTACTTTTACCCAAAATTCTCCCCAAATTCCTCCGAAAGCTCATAGTCCCTTAAAAAAGTGATTTGAAGTTTATTTCGTAGTGAGCTATACGATCAAATTTTCATTTGAATTAGAAATCTAATTTAACCTATAATTACACCCCCTCCACGTAATGTAGGCGTATGCAATCAAACTAAGGTAATCCCCCTTTATTCACCCTTGTGAATGAATCGTAACGGCTTTACGTAATAGTTATGAGATAATAGCGTGTTTGTTCAACTCTCTAACTCTACTCTGATCACCAATTCTTAGTAAAGCTCATCTGATTCGTTAATCTGGTATATGCCACTTTCCACATTTACCGAGTCTTAATTTCCTCTTCCTCCTTTTCTTCTCTCGTTAAACTTATTTTCCTTAACTTTTTTAAACTTTTTTTCAAGTTTCCTTTCCTTTCTTACTCTTTAAAACTTTCCACGTCCAGTAGTTACCTCAGTAAAAACCTTGTATTGCTCTAACGATCTAACGAACGTTAGTGAATGTGTTTAGGTATTATCTATCATTTTTTAAAAATTCATTTTGTTATGTATAGCTATTTAGTTTCCTCTTTTATTCTCTATTTATCAGTTTCAGTTCAATTAAAGCAGTAAATACCTTTTTTTCTATTCTGTTGCATGGCTGCACTCGATGTATACTTTTCTTCTCATATTCTACCTGTGCAAATGAGCAGCAAATGTAAAACATTTTCCAAAGCTTTTGACATTTCTTGGCACTCTTTTGAATCCAACAGAAAGTTTTTTTGACGTGAAATACAAGTAATCAGAGCTAATTAACTTTTCTTTAAGAAATAGCAACAAATTGTAAAGTAAGGTTTACTATTGAAGTCCCTTTTAAGTTGTTTTTTTGAACCTGATCTTTCTTTCCGATCAAGTTATCTCTAATCGTTTGCTTTTGTTCTTATAGGATTTCAAATTATTTACTTACTTATCAAACGATTTCTGAAATGCGTGCACGCACTATTTTTCATGATAAACCACCCATCTTTTTTCCTGAGAATTTTAAAGTAGACTATCGTCAATCATACTCCCTTTTCTAATTCTTCCTTTTTGGCTTCAGCCAATTAGTTTTATTTTGTTCATGCTATTGCCTTTCAGGCATCTTACTGCTAAGTTTTTTTTTAATTCTGAAGAAAGGCGCATGGATTTTTTTTCCATTCTACATACTCTTCATATTTTGGATTTATCATTTTAAATATCTTCTACTTAATCAAGTTAGTATACTACTCATCGGCATGCAAACAGCGCATAGTTTTTGTACTTATTGAAGTGAAGAGCTTTCATGTTGCCTAAGGCCCCCTTTGAACTATTTATTTTCAAGAGAATCTGTCTTAATTTTGAACTCTACTTTATCCATATTATATAATAATTTTGTTTTGTTTAAGTTTTCTAATATATTTCTATTTTCTTGAAAACCGCTCGTGCTTTTACTTTCTGATACGAAGTGCTTATTCTCCTTTTACTTTTAATTTAAAGTTTTTCTTTTTATTTCTGTTACCTCTTTCAAGTTCCTTAAGTCGTTTTTACTGTATATTTCGAGCTTCTCTTTTAGCCGAGAGAGGTTGAGTGAAAATTCCTCCGACAGTGCCGAGTTATTCAATAATTTAACTATAAATGCATTCGTTCTCTGGAACCATCAATCAACAAACTCTATAAGCCTCCAAAGTGGTGGAGTGAAGTTTTAAGGAATTTTGGCAATTTTCAATGCATTTCTTCATTTAAACTGTTCCATTTAATTCCATTTTTGCCAGGTTTTCCTCTTTGACTTTTCTGCAGTGATCATAGAAATACTATACTTTACACCACGAATAGGTATACTTTGGTTCTTTTTAGTAGCATCGGTATCCACATTCAATCGAGATAAAAATATTCCTGTCTAACTCTCTATTAGAAAAATAGTATTATTTTTTTCCACGGTTCAAAACAGAACAGATATATGAAGCAACTGGTAGTTGGCCAATTTTTCACCCGCACATCAGTAAAAGATTATCAATTATCTTCGCTAATTTGACTAATCAGCTTAATTACACTTTACGCTGCCCACTTGTCTCTCGCTTTTATTTTTGAAGCCAAATACTCAGGAACATAATCCCTTGATACAGTCTTTAAATTTCCTCTGCATTTTAAATAATACTCTCACCGTCTCTTTCGGGAGTGTCACTCAGTTTTCTTTTGAAAAGACAAAAATTAAGAAGGTATCAGGCAACTTTCAAGGCAGTCAAGCTACTTTAATTGAGGCGGTCCAATTCACCCTTAACTTTCTCGTGTTTTCTCGAAACTTGACTGTTTTTTACTGCTCGTTCAATGAAAAAGATAATAGTAAGAAATGAGATCATCGATTTTTTTTACCATCTGCCCTCTCTACCAGCATCTGACTGTGGTCTGAAGGTGGAAATCCGTAGCAAACGCCAAGGGCTAAATTCGATGTATACACTTCTTACTCGTTAGTAACCTTTGTCTGCATTTCAGATTACGGCAATAGAGAGGTTGCTCACAGGTGCAACCAGTGCGGAAGAAAGTACAAACATGCGGGCTCTTTGAACCGCCACCTGAAGTATGAGTGTGGGAAAGAACCCAGGTTTCCGTGCTCAAAATGTCCGTACCGAGCCAAGTACAGGAACGAGTTGCTCTTCCACCTTAGTTCCAAGCACAAAGAACTTATTCAATTCAGGAATTACAACCCCGCTGAGTAGCAATTTCTAACTTCAGAACCGTCTCTTCTTCTCGATTTCGAATGACAAGATAGGATTGTGTCGTCATTAGTCTTTAGACATAATTGTTTCGAGTGACTGAAGTCAGTAACCTCAACCTATTTGAATATTCCAGGCACGCACTCAACAATGAAGTTCCGTTATGGACTGTGCAAGAAAATTTCATAAATCGCGTAAAATATCGTGAGAAATTAAATAATGCCAAGAAGGCACTCTAAATATAGTTTCGTCCAAAATAAATTCTTTAGCCAAGGAAAGTCTTCATAATGCAGGCCGAAATGTTGAGCAGATTGAAAATGTCACTGATTTTATGAGCTCAAATCAAAGTTTTTCATAACTAAACAGTGCAGTCGGTTCTTTTCACACTTTTAAAATCAATTTCAAAATTAAAATTTGAACGACATTGTTAAACAGACAATTTGAAAGGTTCTTATTTATTTTCTGATGTATGGTTTATCGTGTACGGTTTTCTCCAATACAACCTCTTAGTCTTTCTATTTTTTCTCTTTTTATTTTTTATATTTTCTTCGTTTACTTTCACTGCTCGGAATCGAAGGCAAATGAGTATTTCATCGAGATGACCGACTGGATGCTTTTTAAATCATCCAATGGAGTTCTTGCAACAGAGATTTGCGTTTAAAGTACTTCTTGGCCTGTGAAATTTTGCGAGAAACACGAGTGTGACTCTGGTTTTTTCTGAAATCAATCCCCAAGCTTGAGGAAAGCTCTCAAAGTTTAGGCTGTGATGGAGGGGATATACCTCGCTACACTGAGAGTACTATTCTACATCTAGTCCAACTCACCGTGCACAAACAGGGAGCAAATACATTAACAGGATTGCCGTGGTTCCAACTGTAGAGTCCCTCAAAAAAGTGGCAATCCTGCTAAAGCATTTTCTCCCCGTCTTGTGCATGGAGTGTTGGACTAGATGTAGAGGTGGACTGTTAACGTAGTAGGATATATCCCTTCCATTGCGGTTTAAAATTCGAGAACTTTTATTGAGCTTGGGAATTGATTTTAGAGAAAACCAACGTCACCATCATGTTTCTTGCAAAATTTTACACAAGAAAAATGTCTTCAATTGCAAAACCCCCACACATGCAAGAACTCCATTAGAAGTATTAGGAATATTTATTCGTGATCATTTTGCCTAAGTCACTGTTCAGCAAATTTTACAATTATGTAAGTTTGCTGAAAAAATGACGGATTGTCACCCATTCAATGTGCACGGAATGAATCATTATGTATGATCGTAAGAAAATCTATTATAAATGTGCCTTGGATGCGGCTAACTTTACGACAAAGAAGACACTTTGAGCATCTAAGTTTTTCTCGAAAATTTAAAAGGAAAGATCCAATCAAAAATCTTGACAAATACAACATAGGCAAATTGAGAACTCATAAATCTTCCTGAAGGCGTTGCTTCATTTTACATACAAATAACACGGAGGAATTATTGATCATTCACAAGAATGATTATTTAGTATGCATAATGACGCAAGTATAAATTTTCGTTTTTTTACGAACGCTTGAATCCACGCACACAAAAAACTTGGGCATCTTGCTGAGGCCTTGTCTCCAAGGGAGGTTGCATAGGATTTGTCCCAAGGAAAAATCTCACTTGCGAAGTTGGGAGAAATACTGAGTTAGTCAACACTAATCACAGTACCAAGTAAGTCCTTGCGGAGTCTTAAGAGCGACTCAGAGAAAATAAGAAGAAATGTTGTTATTGTTTTTTTCAAGGGGAAGAAGCCCAGAAGTTTTATTCGAACCTGCCATTCGAACTTGGGACGAATCCCATGAAAAGTCCTGTGGAGACAAGGCTTCAGGAGTTGCCTGAAAATAACTACAAAAGTACTGTAGTTTTCTGGAGGTCGGTAAAGTGGCGTTCCCTACATTTTGGGTTGGAATTCAATCCACCTAGGGCTGGTGCGTTCCCAAGACCCAGGTAAGCGCCACATATTCATTTTCCTAGGAGTGAGCCTCAAATTGGCCTCTCTGTTAATTTTGATGAAAATCGCAGAACTTAATGCCCAAATTCTGATCTTAACTAACAGTCCTACAATGGACGCACCTGATGGCAGTCATTATGTCCTGTGTCAAATTCCACTTGAAAATCTCGCCGCACGAATACGCATATGCCAGGCGCTGTTACCAGTAGCAATAAATATAAAAGGGGGAATTTAATAATCAGTGAACCAGGCGATCGGTGAAATACGCCTGAATCTTACCCTTATATATCAAGCCAGCAGCTTGACATTCGATGTCCTGGAGGCCCATGATTCGCATCTGGTAAGTTAGTTAACAGTTGTTTTTCGTAGCTGTTCGGGCAGTAGATACAGGAACCTACGACTTTTCGTGCGCAATACTTTAATTTTAGTGTTGTTTGTCATTTGCTTGTTTCCTTACCTATATAGAAAATCGAACTTGGGGCCATCGCTGAATGACTTCAGACAATTTTTCCGCTGTTTTCACTTTTCCACCTTCCACGTCAGGTACTTGTCGAATAAAAGGACTTAAACTTAAATTTGACAGGGGTTCCAATATTATTTAAGGCCCTTTTCCCAGAAACTTGGAATTGCACGCTAAAAAAATTTTTTTTGAAATGTGAGACTGAAAGTTTTGGACATTTCCTAGGGAAATCATATTTCGCACCCATTACCAAGGCCGCATATTCTTCTTTCAACTTTGCATGATTCTTCGTCTTTCAACTTCCACCTTTTGTCCATTTTCATCCCGCTGATTGCGAGCGACACGTAAGCGGGAAGACGGAGACAAATTCTAGTTTGACGGTCGATCTGGGGAACTTCGGATCGGTCTGTCCCCTTGAGACAACGAAAGTAAGGAAGAAGAATAACGCTAATTTGAGCTTGCACTCTTGGTTATTTTTCGTTGCTCTTCCCTGTCCTTCGGCGAATTTGTACAGTTTGAGAGCCTCTGTTCCAACTCCTGTCTGACCCTAGTCCCTATCCACCTCCAAATTGACGCTTTAAGTGGTGACGCCAACATATGGATTATTATATCGACTTTGATCGAAACAAAAGCAATGACATAATTCTCTCATTGTCGGTGCTAACAATAAGAGTGAATCGATGTATAAAAACATAACACTAATATCGCTTTTTGCTTCGATTCTTTTTCTCTTCATTCCTCTTCTTCTTGCTCTTCTTCTTACTCCTCTTCTTCCGACTTCTAATGCAGCTTCATTTTACAATATGTCATGATCCTGGAGAAAAAAAGGAGGTGTTTGTATTTCAGGCATCTTAGGGAGAGGTCCATGAAAGTGGTTACAGACATTTTTGTCGTTGATTTTATAGAAAATGGTGTGGTTTATGGAAATATGACTTTCTCCAAGAATGGTTTATAGCCTATTTTGTACTGAAATGTGCAAGAAAGCACGTTCCGGTTCGTCCCACGTCTCCTCCGTCGCCGAATGGGAGTCAGCGAGAGAAGTTAGATATAATGTGGAAATTTTAAAAGCGGATATCTTTGTCAATACGAAACGTAGAAGTTTAAATATACTTACATTATTTTTTTCGCACAATTGCCTACAAATACCCATAATGTCACGCACAAATGAGACAGTATAAATATCAACATTTTTCGTAGTTGTAGGAAATAATTTCATGTCCGACCAATCCCAATGGCTCGCTCCACTTTGAGTAACAGTGTATCGGTAAACGAATTAGTGGGCTGATTATCGAAATGTATAGACAAGGCGATAGACAACGAAGACAAAAAGAAAACGGAGCGATCCAGCAAGTGGAAAGACGGTGGTTGCGATGGACAAAGGATACCTAATGATACCACGAGACACTCGAAAAAAGTTGGTTATCTCGGAAGAAAAGAGCACGGGGTTGTTGGAGGATGTGGAGTTATGGACTTTTCCAATTAATTGTGGTAGTACTCCAATAAATTAGTTTACTAATCACAAATGTTGCGGTACTACCACAATAAATTGGAAATGTCCATATCATTCAACAAATTAGGGGATAACCCCTTACTCTTTTTTTCCATGAGTCCATCATTACAAAACATACCCACTTTTAGTCCGCAGCAAACACCAGTCGCAACCGATAGGATCATTCCATTTTCCTCTTATATTTTTGGTCTATCACCTTTAATAATCAGCCCGAAGAAGCTGGCATCACCCCTTTTCTTCTCCGTGTGCCACAGGGTTATTCAAAAGTCACGCACCTCTGGCCATAACTTTAGTTCTAATTATGATATCGATTTGCGGTTCAAGACGTTTTTCCTCATATCGAGGGGGAAACTTTTGAAGGTACTTTCCAGTTTTTGATCCCCTCGAGGGAGGGGGGTGAGGGCAACTCGAAAATTTCAAATGGCCACCCACCTCCTAGCCAGTGGTGCGTGACTTTTGAATAACCCTGTATGTGTTATGAGTGCCAAGTCTTATGGTCCGGCGGCCTAGAGCTAGTCTAATTGACTTGGGTTTTTCAGATTCGCTGGAGGAGTATCTGTCGGGCGTGGGGAGCATGAAGAAGAAGCGGGAGTGGCGCGCCGACGAGGAGCTGTCCGAGGAGCTCGTGGAGGAACTCAACGAGGAACTCTCGGGCTCCGGGATGATGAAGCACATGAGCCTGTACCACAAGTCGCCTTCCAAAGCCCCCGGCCACTTCCCGTGCCCCAAGTGCCTCAAGACCTACACCTACAAGAACAACCTCATGCGGCACATCCGCGTCGAGTGCGGCAAGGAGCCCAACCACTTCTGCCCGTTCTGCATGTACAAGTGCAAGCACAAGGCCGACCTCCTCCGCCACGTCAGGAACAAGCACGAGGTCAACCTCGAGAAGGCCGAGGTCCAGAGCGCCATCGCCCTCCAATGATCTCCGCCCGCCCCCAACGTGGAACTGTGAGGTCGTCCATGAATCATTCCAGTAGGCTCCACTGGAAAAAAAAGTCGCTTGGATCCGGAGTTCAGACTCTTATAAACATTGACAAGAAAAAATATTCTTGATTCGATCGGATTTTTGATTAAATCAAGAACCAATTCTCTTCATGTAAGCGGATTTCCTTTTGATCCAAGCAGAAATCCGATTGAATCAAGAGTATTTTTTCTTGTCATTGTTTTCAAGAATCTGGACTCTAGATCCAAGCGCCTTTTTTTCCAGTGTCCGGACTGATTCTTGAAATTGGTAGACACAGCGATAGACAAATATGACCAAGAGGATAAGGAAGAATCCTATTGGTGGAAGCGGGTGGTCGCACACGCAAAAAAATAGTCGGTGCTGATGACAGAACCCTCCGTTCACAGTGTTCCTGAACTTTCTTTGTTATACTCACTGAACTTTTCACGTTGTGAGAATAGAACTTCGGTCGTGAGCACAGAGTATTCTGTCCTAATAACGAAAACTTCTGTAGCTGTGACAAAAAAGTGCAGGAGCTCTATGAACAGAACTATTTTATTTTCAGTGCAATGGACAGAATAGGTAGGTAATAGACTAACGAACGGCAATCCGCGAGACACCCTTTACGTAGTCCATCAGTGTTCCCCTTGATATATGACAACTGCCCGTTCCAACCAATAGGATCGCTCCAAGTTCCCTATGTCTTCTTTGTCTATAGCTTCGTCGGTTAATTTCAAAAATCTGCCCGCTGATTATTGAATTGATAGACAAAGAGGACGAGCAGAAAATGGAGCGATCTTTTTGGTGGAAACGGGTGATAGCAATGGATCAAGAAGCACTAGACTAGCGACTAGTAACTCACAAGAGATCCTATAGTTAGTCCATCATTTCCCCCGTTATCTTTAACTACCGCCCATTTCAAGCAATGGAGTTGTTGCATGTGTGAGGGCTTTGCGATTTGACCATAGATTTTTACGTAATAGTTCACGAGAAACACGATGATGCCACTGGTTTTCTCTGAAATCATCTCCCAAGCTCAATAAAAGCTCTCAAAGTGAGGCCAAAATGGAGGGGATATCCCACCCGATGACCCTACCCTGAGAGTCCACCTCTACATCAAAAGAAACTCTCCTTACATAGATAGGGAGCAAATACATTAGTAGGGTTGCCACTTTATTTGGGGATTCCAAAACTGAAAACACGGCAACCCTGCTAATGTATTTACTACCTACCTTTGCATGGAGGGTTTGTTTTGATGTAGAGGTGGACTCTCAGGGTAGGGTGGGATATCCCCTCCATTTTGGACTCACTTTGAGAGCTTTTTTTGAGCTTGGGAGATGATTTCAGAGAAACCAGTGGCACCATCGTGTTTCTCGCGAACTTTTACATAAGAATCAATGGTCAAATCGCAAATCCCTCACACATGCAACATCTCCGTTAGGATCGCTCCATTTTTTTATCGCTTCCTTTGTCTATCGCTTCATGTATCAATTTCAATGATCAGCCCGCTGGGAATCTGGGAAAGTTAGGGTCTTTGGGGCGATGACTGCTTTGTACTCAGCTACTCTAGTTGGTCCTTTACACCAACCAAATTAATTATTTACGCCAGCTAAACAGTATATCAGTCATAGCGCAAATTGAACCACTGCGGTTTATGTTTTCTCCTGAAATTTTACCCAGAGCATGATTCACACAGTGGTGAGGTTGGGAAAATTAGCCTCTGAAGATTTAAGTATTATTTTTTAACATTAGTTAAACGGCAAAAATAAAAATGATGTCATCTATATGAGTTGCCAACCATTAGATTCATGTCAAATGTTCATACTTTTGACTAAGAGTTTTTTTCCGAATTTACCGTTGCTTCGCCTATGAATTTTTGTAGAGAAAACATATTTTCGTGGTGCCTAAAGAATACCGTGTCTCGTGCCGAACTGGCGTTTTCCGGAATTTACCGAAATACCGGTGGTATGGTGGTAGTCATTGTTAAAAACCAATCTGCCTACTGTACTGCACCAAACAGAGTCAGCTGAGTTAGCAATAGTAACTTTTTTTAGCAGTGAAAATGGACCTTTAGGTAGAAAAAAAATTAGATCACTGTACTAATAGCTTAAAGGGATTTATTCGGCAGAATTTGGCGCGAAGAACACCCACAAATTGGATGTGATATCAATGGTTGTTTTAAACCATAAAAGTCGTGTTTTCACGGTCTCAGCTCACTGATCAGCGAAAACTAATCAAGCTGATCGCATTCCGAGCTTTAAGTCAAAATCTAAGTATCACATTTTATTTAAATGATTTCCACCAAGCAAGTATTATTCATGTACGACTCTTTAAGGAAAGTAATCATATACTTAGCATGCGGTAGAATAGAATCAACAGTCTCTGCCGTATGCCGTATAGAATCAACCCTCTGAATGAAATCATCCTGCACCTCCATGTGTATTTCAGGGACAGAAGCGTCTAAATATTGATTTTGCATTCCGTACATTTTTTTTTATTAAACTATACGGATTTAATATTTTATTCAAAGGGTTGGAGATTGATTCCATTTTAATGGAATTCTTGTTGAATATTTATAGTCGGATAGAATGCAATGCTAATGAATTCATTCGCTCTGTGAAATAATTTCTCGGGACTTTAAACATTGCTTCAGCCTGAAGTCCTTCATGGTATTAAATCTCATGTGATGTTAGTCATGTACTGTGCTGTGGTGGAATGTTTTTTTTTTTTTTTTTTTTTTTTTTTTTTTTTTTTTTTTTTTGTAAATTCCATCCACCGTAGGCATTCATTTCGGGTAACGTCTAAAATTTTTCCCTCTTACAAATGTGTCTAATCTGAAAGCCTTAATCAATCATATTTAATTCTTAAAGTTATTTTAAAGCTGATCTAACATTAAACTTTTGGTTGACTATGTTGGGAGGCTGTCGTCAGCATTAACAAATCTAGCAAGTTGGCAACATTAGTTCCTCTCCGAATAAACCCATGAAAATGATTCGATTCAGAGGGGTCAGGTGCTCCGACAAGAATCGATTATTAATAACATGTTTAAATGGAGGAATGTCAATTTTGCCGTCCTGCTGGATCCGCCTCTAGTCGTTAATTATGTTAACTGGAGCTTGTACATGCGTGCTTAGCACGTCTTGATTTCCTTTGCTTTTTTCTTTTTTTTGTTGCTCTGGAAAATTTTTCTGAGGAGACAAAAATTGTAGTCCACGTCCAAGGTTCAAAACCTATATTTTTATCAGTTATATGAAATGTGGCGTGTGTCTCAATCTCAAAGTATAATCTATTTTTTGTAGTAGACATCACTCCAATATGTTCCTGTTTCCCAACCGATGACACTAATTTATATTGCACTATACAAGTTGCATTATTTTTCTGAATCTTAACAAATATTCTTTACCAAAAAATGTCATTTGTTGACCTTCTTAATCTATCATTTTCCTATCCTATTGAGTTCTTATTTACAACAAAGTTCAAGTAATCTGAATCACGATGTTTAGGAATCATTATTAATAGTAATTTCATGAAGTGATCAAATAAGAGTGACTGATTTTTCCTCTTTAAAATAATATCATATGTATTTTTCCCCTCGAATTGAACATACCTAAATTATTAAGCCTACGGGATATCTCTCATGTTAATTATCCTTTTCTGTTGCGTGAAGATGTTTCGAGAGGTATAGTGATATTATTTAGTGTGGATAAGAATGTATTTTAGTCGAACTCCCCACCTAGTTGCGTTTGATCTAACTAATTCATTCTGTAATTTTTGAATTTCTCGCTCTCCTTAGACTTTCGCTCTGTTGACCGAATCGATTATCTCATGGAAAATTCCTGTACGAAGAAGGTCTCCTTTTGAAGCATAGAGCAAAATGATAACATCAACAGTGTAACCATACTCATAATTTTTAAGGCGACGAGTTTAAACATTTTCGAATGCCTAGACCCTTTAATTTTTATTGGAACGATGTTTTTAAAACACCCCTTTTTTCACTTTTCACCATATTTTTTCAATCTAACAAAATTTTTTAGCCCTTCGCGTGTTGTAAAAATTACTTTCATGGTAAAGAAAAGATGAAAACCCACTAAATTAAAGAATGTCTCATCCCTTCAGGGTACGTGTAAAATACGTAATGGGTTTAATTGGATTTTTGATGATTCAACGTTTCTGGTTTTGATAGTCGAAATGAGCTCTGCTGATCACCTTCTTGTGATTATTCTTTTCAATGTACCGCATACATAAATACTTTAGTTCGATTTTTCGAAGCTGTTGTGAACGAAATCCAAGCCCCCGGTAAACAGTCTTCATGTCCAACTCATCCATGAAAAGCTTCAGGAATTTTTGTATAGATCCCATGAAATATTCGGTTCCGCGACGAGAGCAAAACATATTCGGGGAATGAAGAATCCTTTTTATCTAAAATTGAAACATATTGCCTCCTTAGATTCTGAATCTAGTCTAGTCGCTTGAAAAAAATGTTACCTCGTTCAGTGGCATTTGCGAAAGTAGTAAAACTGAGTTCCGTACATTTCGATGCATTTAAAACTATCGATATTCTCACTCAGAATCGATTGTTCATAATGGAGTTGAATGAAGGAAAATCAGGTTTGCCATCTTGCAAAAATTGCCTCTGCTCTTGTTGAACCGGTGGCAGCTCTCAATTTTCAGACTACGTTTTGCGATGAGGAACCCTATTTGCAACTCTATTTCTGGCTCCTCCACTAAACCACCTATCTGCATGGGAAAGTTAATGGTACATATGTTTCTACTAAAGCAGATCAGAAATATAGTAGCCCTTTTAAAAATGTTAAAATAAACTTCAACTGATCGTAACAATTTCGTAAAAGAGTGAAATTGGTTTGATGGAATCAATGTTACGCGAGCCATGCTATTCTGTATTAAACTTTCCTGTTTTGATGAAGTCGTTCTAGGAACTAGACCCAATCACTATTGTATATTTTTGTTTATCGTGTTGTAATTTTCATTTATTTGAGGAGTTAGTGCCTATCTTCTTTCGTACATCCTTTTATTATTATTTTACCTCATACCACTTCATGTACTAGTCTTTTTCATTTTCTCGCACTTTTCTAAGTTTATTTCCATTCGTGTCTTAGTTTGTATTTAGTATTATCCCTGTAGAGTTGAGTCAAATTAGTTACCCGATATGCTTTTGAAGTCGCGTAGAAGCTTCATTAATGTTTATGATCAATTCTATAAGACTGGCTGAACAGGATTATTACAATATGTGTATTTTTTTCTTTCTTCTCTTAAATTGCTCTTTTTTACATATTTTTTGAAATAACCATCCTTAAGTTCAGAATTTGTGGGCCAATTGGTTTTTTTAAACATATATTATACTGCATTCAGGTTACAAGATAAAACGATCTTAATAGATTATTTAAAGTGGCTTAAAGTTTATTCTCATAGACTCTGTGACGTATACAGGAAAAAGGTCTATTTTTTATTCGTCTTTTGAAAGTATTGGCTTAACTTTAAAAAGCTGCTCTAAATTGACCTTACCTTTTTAAAAAAGTAGTATCTTGTCGCTCCACCTTTTTAATGTTGACAACCTCTTGCCCTGTCATTTTCTCACCTACTGTATTTTTATTTACCCACTAATACTTTATTGAATTTCCATTCTACGTAGATTATGCGTTTGAGGCCATACTTTACATCACCGTGTTCTATTCTGCGGGAAGCCATTAATTTAGTCGTTTTATTCGTATATTCTAAACCATTATAAGTTAGTTCACTTTGACCTCAATCTTATTTCCCTGTTCATATAAACATTGAAAAAGTGAGATCCATATTATCTGACGATTTTTTTTTCTTTTTAATGGCGTCAGTAGTTGGATTGTAGAGAAGTTAGCTGTATTTAATTTAATGTTATCTCATTTATGTGTAAGTCTCCTATTTTAATTATGTTATTATTTGACTGACTCCTTGAATACCACCGAATGAAGTTTGAAAGACCCTGTAGGAGATCCCATCCGTTACCAATCAAGTTGAGAGACTTCCCTTTTTTCACGAACATTTTTCGTTTTTACACTAGTTTAAAATTTCTAAAAACTTCAATTTCATGTGCTGATCACCGTCGTATTGATAGTCGCACACATGGTAACGTAAGTTTCTTAAATAAATGTATTAAGATGTTCCTCGAGTACACTCTTTACACATGTAGCTCTGATGTCGTCATGCAAGTGCCTTTGCATTTATTGTAATTGAATATATTTGTATAAGGCTGAGTGAAGTTCAGCGCTTGAGAATAAGTATTTTGGTGGAATATTATTCGCCATATGTACCTCCTGTTGTTGAGAGTATTTTTTTTAAAAATGTAATTTTCATAGTTTGGTCTCATTTGCTCTCGTTAATTGTTCATTCTGTCTCCATCAACAAAACTCACTCGAAAAGTTATTCAATCCAGTCTAACCGTTGCCTTGTACTCTTGGTCCCTTCAAAGTTCCGAGTATCTAAGCCTCTCAGGAATGAATTATTCTATTTGAAAGTTTTTCCCCCCAAAAAAGGAGATGAGAGCTGTTTTTATAAACTTTGTTGGAAATTGAGTGCCGTATTAACAAAATTTAGCCGTCAGAACAGTGGCGTGGCGTGCTTTGCGAAGTATCGATTGATCTGTCATTTGAACCTATGAAAAAGGATCGATAAACAGGGTGTTCACAACGAACACCTCAATCAATCCTTTGCCATAGCTTCAAAGGGGGAAATATCGATAATCGATCATTCATGCCTCGCCACTGCATCGGATGCATCATCAAACAAATGAAAGTTTGAGTGAAGAATACGTCAACATTCATTTATTGTTATCGCAGCCACGCAAGCTGTAAAACACGTTTTGTAAATTTTAAAAGTACCCTTGTCAATGAACACGTTTGCTTAACCAAAATTATTTTTACAAAGTTGTTTCAGTCATGTAGAGTTTTGTTTTGTTTTCAATAAATTATTTTTAATTCCTAATGGCATTGGAATTTATTTTTTTCATTTCAACTACGTAGAATTAAGAATAAGACTAAATATTACTTTTACACGTGATTTCGTCACTTTGTCCGAGCGGTTGAACAAACTTAACGTTAATCCTTTCTTTCCTTTGAAAAATATATCATTGGTTTAATTTGTATTGCGTACTCTCCATATGTAGGCATCTGAAAGGGAATTTTATTTTGTGTTCCGAGCCTCTTTGGGAAGTTCTGTCCCGGTTTGTCTCATCAATCACCAACACCAGTGGACACCGTTGTTACCAGATTCGACCAATCAGATCCGTTGTTTTCGATAGGTCGAACCTTTTTTGAACCACCTAGCGAGGTGGTAAGGCCTCGATACACGATCAAATTCCCGAACCAATTACCATCGAAGTGTCGGGAGTCATCCGTCTGAAAATCGTTACTTCGCCTAATTTTAAATGAAAACCGTGCAGAAATGTTTCGTGTGGCAAGAAATGATGAATGGTGATCTCCATTCTGATCAAAATTTGGCGGCCCGTCCAATTTTGATCCAAGAGGACCGTTGCATGGTGACCATCAGTCATCAACTGGTTTACTTTGATCAGAATTGGTTCGGAATTTGATCGCGTATCGAGACCTGTACCGAAATCATGCACCAACGCTGCGATTCGGTAACTAACGAATCAGATGTTCCGAACTCAATTAGAGTGACAGCTCGGAGGTTCAGGTACAAAAGTAGCACCAAACCTCTAAATAAAATTCGCTTTTACACGGAAAACTTTAGTGTTGCAAAAGAAGTGACGTTGAGTCCTCATAGGAAAGTTTTTTTCTCCATGCACTGCTTGGGGAGGGGGGAGGGGGTTGAAGCGAAGTTCTGGATGGCATGGGATAAGAATAAAGATACTGATAATGTTGGTTTGCAGACTGGACGGAGGCCGGGGACAACGTTGCCGCGTCGTACGACCAGTTGTCGGAGGTGGTGTTCGAGTGTCCCAAGTGCCACTCGATTTACAGGTACAAGTCCGGCTTGAACTCGCACATGCGCTACGAGTGCGGCAAGGAGCCCATGTTCAACTGCCCGTTCTGCCCGAAGAAGTGCAAGATCAAGAGCAACCTCAAGTCCCACGTCCGGAGGATCCACGTCGACAAGTTGGACGTCTTCGAAGCCATGGAACTCAACGACGCCATCAACTGACACGATCCTGTCCCTGTGGCGGATCCGGGAAGTTGGCAACATTGTTTTCTCTCCGTTTGACCTCTGGATAAAGGTCGAGAATAATCTGCATCCCTGCTTTAAACTAAGCAGCTTTTAGGGGTTGTCCCTAAAGCCCGTTTCAGACGATCAAAGCAGAGCTCTCAAAGTGGCGTCACGTCGTCGTATGATATGGGCTTAAATTGTGTAACGCTCCAGGGGAGGAGGGTCTTTGTCAGCGTTACGCGGCGTTAGAGGGGAGTGGGGGGAGGGTATAGAGCCAAGTGTCACGCAACGAGTTTAAATATTTTTTATTTTCGAGTTTCTGCGGTTTTTTTTTTTTTTTTTTTTTTTTTTTTTTTTTTTTTTTTTCGTCTCTCCGAAGTTTTAAAGAATCTCGAAAATATTCCCCGTAGTACTTTCATTTTCCCTCACGAAGAAGAAACGCCAGTCCGTTCAGTAAATGTAGGTTGATATTTAGATTAGTTTTTATCAAAATGGAGGGTTGGAGGTCAGGACAAGCGTCACGTAATTTTTAGGGTGTCTAGCCTAGCGTCACGGAGCGTTACAGGTGAGAGGTGTCAAAAAACAGCAAATTTACCGTTACGTAAATTAGGGACGGCCCCCCAGCGTAAAATGTCTTTTAGAAAATACCGTGGCCTTTAATTGCCCCTAATTATGTGCCAAATAGTCAGCAAAACATCCATTAAACAATTAGTTCCCAAAATCTGTAAATTATAGGATTTA
Source organism: Bemisia tabaci (assembly GCF_918797505.1). Taxonomy (NCBI): domain Eukaryota; kingdom Metazoa; phylum Arthropoda; class Insecta; order Hemiptera; family Aleyrodidae; genus Bemisia; species Bemisia tabaci. The sequence continues at coordinate 31,425,698 of NC_092793.1, forward strand.
AGTCCGGAGTTACCACTTTTACCAACTTTGCCTTAACGTTCAAAACCGACCTTTATAGTATAAAGTCAATCTCTTATTCAGTCTCATTGAGCCGTTTTAGTCGACTTGAACCTGAATATAGATGAATCGCATGAACGCGCGTAACCAATTTAATATTATTGTGCGCAATAGAATCAAAATCCACTCATTTCAAATACTGCGAAGAGAAAGATCATTTAGTTTATTTAAAAGCATCAGAAGACTCACGAACAGTAGAAAATTGTTCTTGCCAAATTTTATGTGTATCATAATGAAAAGAAGAACTCAAATATTTATCAGCTAATTTTAATATTTTGATTCTCCGGTTCAGTAAGCTATCTCAGCATGAGTTAATTGCTTCTTTGTTTCGTCATCTAGTCTGATTATTATTTTATTTTTAGATTTTAGATTTAATAGCTTGTTTAGTTTTATTTGAAAAAAATTATACTCTTAATACTGTCCATTTAACTTCTTGTTCATTTTTCTCTCAATGCGATGATTCTAAAATCTTAGAATGTTCTCTGCTTAGTTCTCAAGGTCATTCATCTCTTCGTTATTACAGTGGAAATACAATGACATCATCCTCACCATTTCTACTTCCCTCCCCGTGCGTTCAAGTCCCCGAAATGTCCTGCTGTCATTAAAACATGTAGATTTTTCCCGTCAAATAATTTGGAACCAAGAAAACATATTATACCGTAAATAACTTCAAAACTCGATTTTAGGAAATGTTTTGAAAACATTGCATGTAATGAATACATTTTTCCTTATTTCGTGGGAGGGGAGGGGTCTATTTTTTGGAAGTACTTCATTTGGTTAAGTGTGACGGAACAAATTACCAGTTGTTTTTTCATTACTTTTAATATTTCCAAAAAATAAGTTTTTAGCCCATATGAAGCAGAAGTGTCCAGTCCATCTGCTCCTTCAGGAAATATTGGATACCCGGCTTTAGAGGTTTCCAAGTTGCCATCTTCCTTGCTACAACTGGATAAAATCAAGTAGGGTCTTATTCAAATCCGGATGGTTGGCACTGGAAAATCATACACATGAAATAGCTGAAGACTCCAAGTTGACTGCAGATGGGACGCGTTGAAAATCAGAAGAAGAAAAAAAGAGGAATAAGTAGAAGAGAAAAAGAAGGAAGAAGGAAGGGTATGGAAGAACATTAAATGAGGGGCTTGGAGGACAAGGCGCATAAGTGCAGTTTTTGAAACAATTGAGATATTAATAATTTCGCGTAAAACTAGTCTTAATGCATTTTTTGTGAAGAACTCGTTCCCAAATTCCAATTTTTAAGCATTAAAAAGTCAGTTTGAACTTTCTCTCCGCCATTAGGACCCATGTAATTAATTCTTCAAACACCTATTTCGCGGAATAACAAAACCTGCACTGATGCGCCTTCTCCAAGTTTCTCAAATCTTTTCCCCGTCTTTTTGTTCATCTTGCTCTTACTCAGTTGTCGTTTTCATTATTTTCCACTTTATACTCTCTGTTTCCTCCTTTTCTCCTAATTTTTCTTCCCCCTCCCTCTCCCTCCCACTCCCTCTCTCTCATATTCCTCTCCTTCTTCTGATCACTAAAGTGGCCCCATCTCCACATTACGTTCAGAATCCACATGTATGTGATTTGTCAAAATTCCCCATGTGAGAGGAGAGGTAGGTTAGAAGATGATTTAAACCACATGCAGAGGCGGATCCAGCAATTTGGCAACACCGGATTTCCTCCATTGGAACCTATGTTAAATAATCGATTCCTGTCGGAGCACCTGGCCCGTCCAAGAATCGATACATTTTCATAGGTTTTAATCAAGAAAAATAATGTTGCCAATTTTCTGGATCGGCTAATGAGCACATGGGGCTGCTGAAGGAGAGGAGCTGCGTAAGAATGAACACGACTTATAAGTCTTGCTGGTTTCGAGCCGTTGACCTGATCTAATGTAGCTGTGACTATGATTTCCAGGGAGATGTCGAGAGTCTAGGGGGAGCATGCCCGGCCTGGAGCCGTTCTCTCGGGCGGACGAGGCGTGGAAGGGAGCGACGACGACGGCAGCGGCGGGCAAGTACCCGTGCAACCAATGCGGCAGGAGCTACGCTTTCCCCAACACACTCCGCCGACATCGCAGATACGAGTGCGGCATCCGACCCCAGTTCAACTGCCAGTTCTGTCCGGCCATCTTCAAGCGCAACGATACGCTCTCCACCCACATCATCTTGAAACACCCCCAAAGACCTTGAAACACTCTTCGAGGTCTTGAAACACCCCTTAAGACCTTGAAGCACTCCCAGGGTGTCTACAAGTCCGGAAATCGTACTGATTTTTTAAGGGCGGTCCGGAAGTACTGAAAAAGTGCGGAAATTCCGCAAAAAGGTCCGGAATTTGTTTTTTAATTTTTGGCATTTTGGTCGTAATTTCAAATTTTTGAAATTTTTCAAATTTTATCAAATGGAGGTACTGAAAAAGCACGGAATTTTTCTGTTGGAGGAGCTACTGAATTTCTTGAGAATGTACTGAAAAAGTACTGTAAAAGTACTTATTTTTAACGAGCCTGTTTTAGTAGACACCCTGACTTCCCAAGGCCTTGAAGCACTCCTAGAGACTTTGAAGCGCCTCCAAAGGCCTCGAAACACTCCCCAAGATTCCAAACTTAACCCTTAGGTCGCTGAATGGAGCCCCCCGTTGATGACATCGGTCACCGAGATGGCTAAAATTTCAAAATCGATGGCTACCAGATAGATTATGAAATAGACTGATTCAGGGGCTAAGTCATTCTTGCAATATTCGAAATTTCGATTTGCTATAGTTGTTGTGCATAGACTGATTTAGCGACTATGTCATTTGATGTAATATCAATGGTTCAAACCGGAGCAAATACATAGCGACCTCCCTGTGAGTTAATTGTGTTAATTCATTGCAATTTAGTCATTCATAGGTCATAAATCAATTAAGGACTCATTAAACTCGAGAAATTTCGATCGCAAGAAAAGAAACACCTACACGTATTTTACCGTCATGTGTTTGTTTACATTTGAACCATCGAAACTGCGATAAAAAAATATGATGGAGCCCTCTAAACCAGTCTTTGTAATCTGATTACGATCGAATTTTTGGAACGTTTGATCAATATCGGAAAAATCGAAGTTTCAGACTCTAGATCAACCTTTACGAAATGTTCGTGCCGTACGTAAATCATCCTCCATGATGGTCCTCCAGGGAAGCTGAGGAAACCTAACAGCACGGAATCTAATGCGTGGTTGGGGAAAGCTGAACATTTTGAGTGCCGAAAATATTCCCCATACGCGCCGAGATTCATATTCACCATAAAATCTACATTTGCAGCTGTGAGCCTTACATATTGGTTCTCTGTACGATTAAATTGTACATTAAATGCCCGACAAGTTACCTGAATATGTCATGAATCAAGGTGTGTCACGCGTTCCGCCTGACATGATATGAATACCTGCTAATAATATACTATGTTTTCACTTCGCTCGGGACAGTACAGGAATTCTTAGCTGGCTGTTCGGGAGCGTGCAGTGATAATTGTTATACAATACTGTAACATTGCCAAAGAAGTAAGGATAATATTATTTTGTTATCGTCTAAATCCCGGTTCCCGCATGGATAACGAACACTCGGTTACGGTGCATGGTAGTTCCGCCGTCTGCGGAAGCTGTGCATTTTTCCGAGATAAAGAACCTCGGAATGAACTATTAATTATTGTAGAAATTATTTTGCTTTTACTGTCTCGTCGTTTTAAAATTAGACTAATTTTCCCATGAACAACTCACAATAGCCGAAACAAGCTGATAACAACATGTATGCAGTGTTTTAGAGTTATCCCTCTTTTGAGTTAGGCACCGTTGCCTGAAAAACTTCACAGATTCTTCATACTTCTGACTCTAATTATTTATTTATTTTTTGTCGTTGTCATATTTGCGTATTATAATCCACTGTTACCGGTGTTTCCATCATAAGATAAAACGAAGTATTTATTCCGGGTAAGTTTATGATGAAAGGATTGAAATTCAAAAAATAATTCTCCGTAGCACTGATATTTTTTACACGTGTGCTGCCGCTGCCTCTGCTTGTATTCTCTTTCTTATTCATCAAAATTTTTAGCAAGACTAGATTCTTGTTTGAATTCGATATCAGATAATTTTGACGGATGTACCCATCCATGAAGACTGATTTCTTGAAATTTAATTGATTTCTGTTACTGTTAAAATTAGTGTAGTGCCAAAGATATTCCGGCTCAACTTTTACTTGGAAAGGATTTTTTTTTCATGCTATTCTCTCTTAAAAATTGCTACTCTTTCTAGTAACAGTGCGAATTTGGCATTCTATCTTTGGCCAGGCTGAGTAGTTCTCATCTGCCTAAGCACGAAAGTTTCTTTTAGCCGCTCTGCAGGACTCACAATCTTTCATCAGATTTCTTTCGTACGGATGAAAAAAAAATCATCTTTTGAAATGTAAATTTTCACGACTAGTCAAATTCTTAGTTTTCTCTACGTTTGTTCTTGTTTTTAGTTTTATTTTCTCACGACATAAGAAAATTTCCTCTGTAATTTAATCAAATTTTTGTTCTTATTTAAAAGTAAAAACTGTTTTTTGTTTGTATTCTTTGTTGGTTGGAAATAAATTACTTCACTAAATTAAATCAATCGCCATATTTTTCCAGTAATGAATGCCTACGATTTTCTATTTGGGACGGGACGCCAGTAAAAACAAATCCCCTGGCCGTCTGGGGTCTGTTGGCCTTGGTTAGTTGCGTCCGTTTCATCGGTTTTCAGAAGAAAAATGTCACTTAATTGCAACGTTGCTAAATTTTCAGTCAAGGAAATCGCTGGAAATTTCAAACTGAGAATTGTACTGATTTTTCTTCTAATTATACGCAAAAATCGGCGAAATTTTAGACACTAATTGCGAAGTCGTGTTTTTGTGAAAAATTGAACTGTCTCAGTTGAAGGAATGAAGTTACGCTCCTTCGTTGGCGAAACTACGATTTAGGGTCGTATTCATAGTCGCTCCTTGAACAGCTACTTTTCATAGGAGGCCTCACGTAATTTACATAGATTCTAATGGACTTTCAGAAAACACAACCCGAGTTTTGCAAATTTTAAGTAAGTTTCGCATTAACCTTCAAGTTAGTCAAAACCTTAGAATTTTTTTTTCCATAATTTATATTTTTTTCAGAGGCAAATTATTGTAATCCCTCGTAAGAATCCATTTCAAATGTCAATCCGCCAAATTTTACCCGCGCGTGGCAAAAATGGACCTTTTTATAAAGCTATATACGCTAGGAGTCATCCCTATATGTATTATGTAACGCTCTAGGGGGGAGGGGGGGTCGAAGAGAGCGTTACGCCATTTTGTTTTTACGTAATAAAGGATAGGGACCTACGTCCTAAGAGCGTTACAAGGGGGAGGGGGATCAATAATGCCGAAAAAATCGTCACGTAATGGGTCAGTTGCCTTGGTCACAGAATCATGTTTTGATGATTTATTCTTGCAGATCAACTGAAAACAATAAGAACTGTCCAATCAGCAACTTTCTACGTTCAATATTAACCGAGATATCGCGCCTTGAAAAACTCGATTTATGACGTCATCCGCCGCGGTAGTGCATACAATGTTATGCATGCACCACCGCGGTCAACCCGTTCTTTTCAAAGGGCGATATCTCGGTTAATATTCAACGTAGAAAGTTGCTGTTTGGACAGATCTTCTCATTTTTAGCTAAAAAAAGAAAGCATCAAAACACGATTCTGTTTCCAGCGCAACTGGCCCACTTAGGGACGGCCCCCTACGGATATCTTTGAACCTCCCTAAATCAAAATGTAAGCCAAATGCACGGAAAAAAAACTTCGTGTGTGGGACTCGAAGTTGAGGTCATATGGATCTCTGAAATTTCCGGATCACGTATCTAAAAACTTGAGGTCCAGCTGACGAAGTTCGGGTCAGACATCTGAAGTACCTCGATATATACCGAAGGGTTCGGGTCACACATCTGAAGTTCTCCGGTACATACCGAAGTGCCTCCATGTCTGACCCGAACTTCGGCAGCTCGACCTCAAGTTTTCGGATGCGTGATCAGAAAACTTCAGAGATCTATATGACCTCAACTGCGGGTCCCACGCACGAAGTTTTTTTCTCCGCACTGGAAAAAAAACACTTTGGATCTAGAGTCCAGACTCTTGAAAACATTGAGAAGAAAAAATACTCTTGATTCAATCAGATTTTCGCTTAAATCAAAAGGAAATCCGCTCAAATTAAGAGGCTCGGCTCTTGATTCAAGCAAAAATCCGATTGAATCAAGAATATTTTTTCTTGTCGATGTTTTTAAGAGTCTGGACTCGAGATCCAATGTGTTTTTTTTCCAGTGTTGTCATAGAGTCCCTTTATACTGAGAGTCAAGACAATGTGAATCAATTTCTGATTGGTTCCCGTATTTTAGGCCTTCACAGTGTCACAAACGGGAATAAAGATTACAGTTTCACTGATTGCAAAGATTATAATCTGGGAGGGCCCGGGGAATTACGGGTTCGGCAAGGAGCAAACGGAATGAGGGAAGGAACGAAGAAAGGAATTCGAGAATGGGCCGAGCAAAGATTACGAAAAACGTTCAATTTCTGTAATCTTTATTCCCGTTTGTGACTCCATGAAGGGTGTTGTCTTGACTCTCAGTATAAAGAGACTCTATGTTGTCAAGGGAAGGAGCTGTTTAAGGAACGACTATGACGTGAGTTTGAAATTTTCAGGGTACTTTTTCTCAGGGGACATGGACAGCCTGGCGCTGCTGGACGGGGCGGGCGCGGAGGCGGGGCGGAGCACGGTGGAGGAGGTGATCTACTCGACGACGGAGGGGATCAACATCCTGGCCAACTACAGGAACCACGGAGCCCTGAGCGAGATCCACCGAGCCCGGCTCGTCGGCATGGTCATCGACCACGAGCTGAGCGAGCACCCGGACACCCGGATCCACCAGAACCGCTTCGTCCAGCTGGCCCAAGAGATCGTGGCCCTCTTCCCGAACGAGAAGCAGGACACCTATTACAAGCCCTCGCACTACATCAGCCCCAAGAAGACGCTCCCGCCCAGGGGGAAGCTCTTCGAGAAGTACGCCAACCGCCGCAGGGATTTCCGCGCCAGCGGCCTCATCGCGTCCCGGAGAGGAAGAGGTCGCTTCAACATCCACATGTAACCTTAGTTTAATATCCGACACGACGTCACAAGGTAAGTTGGACTACATTTTGCAATTTGGACCTATAGATTCTAGCCCGGTTTAAAAACAACGGATGTGCCATTAGTTTCCCTATGCACATAAGTGTTTTTCCAGAAGAGCCAGAATTTATAGTTCCAAATTGCAAAATGCAGTCCAGTTCTCGTCTTTCATCGAGAAAAATCTATGGCTTCGTAAGCTTATAAAGCCGTACCCGAGAAAAAAAACACAGTTATTCTACCGTTACAACGGTAGTAATGTCATACGGGATTCCACGGTAGTAGAACCGTGGATTTTGATGCTTGTAACGATGAGCACGGTGATATGACTGTGTTCACCGTAATATTATTGTGGGCACGGACATACTATTATGAGAATGGTTATGCTACTGTGCTCATCAATAATAATACCAAAATCCACTGTTCCACTACCGTGGAATCCCGTGTGACATTATTACCGTGGTAACCGTCGAAAAACCCTGTTTTTTTTTCTCTCATAGAACACGATTTGTTTAACAAAAAATTTTGAAAGTAGCTGCTAACCTAGATATTGAAGTTTTTCGATGCATTAACTCAAACTTTCCTTTCTTAAAAAACCTCGATCCACTCGAGCTTAATCGCATAATTAACGTTACCTTGACAGTTCTTGCAGTGTGGAAATACTCCAAACCCAGTCTCGGCGTTTCGGCTCATCTGTTGCACGTTGTTTACACCTTAAGCAACGCGGGGTGCAAAAGGAACACTGATTATCGAGAGGCCTGCCGAACCCGTTGTAGTGCACGCTTTGAAACGTCTCCAACGATTATTTGGAACAAAAATGACCAAAAAAGATAATAATTAGACCCATTATATCAAGCATTTATAGGAAGCAGTTTCCTTATGAGTCGTTCATAACGATATCTGGCAATTTTTTCGATTTTTTCGACAACTTCTGCCTCTTCCCTTAAAATTTGGCCAGAACGGCGTGGCGAGGCGCATCTGAATCCGCGGGAAGAAAACATTACAAGCGTTTCAATGTAAAATTAGTTTAAAATTTGCGCATTTTTGGAGATGACAGGCCTTAAATGTTGTAAATCCTATCAAGAACAAGAATGAAATAGACAGTAAAAGTAAAAAATAATCAAAGGCAGGAAAATTAATGGAATCCGTGAGTTTTTCTTACGTGGAGTCAGTATCGCGTGCACGTGCCTACGCGATTGAAGTCAAGGAATCGAAATCGCCTTCAATTCGGGGTGATACTAGATCACTACATTCAGGTTCGAATAGTTGTATCGCGTATCTATGTTTTCACGTGACATTAGGCGACTGCAACTGTTCACGGCGACAGACAGTTCTGAGTGACGCTTGCAAGATCGGGTTTGATTAATCATCAGAAATTTCGCGAATCCGCGTGTTCACTGTGAACCTTTGGAGCAGTTAAAATCTAGTTTTTTCCCTCCGTCACTGCAAAAACATGTTGAACGAAATAAATACTCCCTCATATTCTCTCTTAGAAAAGAATGGTTCCCTCGATTCGCATGACTTATTAAACTCATACTGCTTGTTAACCAGTAAGTATATGATCTGCTTGTGTCACTTGCTTGAAATTTTTTAATATCCTCTTTCAAATTTTAACCACCGCGGTTAACATTTTTGGGCGTCTGTGTTTTGTTAACAAACGCGAACATTCCTTCCGCAACTGTTCCTCGACTTTAAGTGCATTTTTTTCTTCTTAGTCCAAATCGTTTATCTTCTTTTGGCCCACAAAATCCTCCACTTTACTCATAATTTTGTATCTTTTCATCCGTTGGGATCCTTGCTAAAATCTTCCAATCTTCAATCCAATCTTCAATACCCAAAAGTCCAGTAGATTTACAAAATTTTTTTAAAAGGAGTCGGGAAGCCTCCAGATATCATTGAAACTGTCCCCACTATTCGAGATACTGCAAGTATAAAATTCTTTAAAAAGTCTCAATTTTTTCCTCTTTTTTTGTTCTTCGAGGGTGTCCTAGCTCTTACAATTTGCGACAAATCTCAGAGCAAGTGTATCTACTTAAAAGTCATCAATTTTTTTTTATTTTATTCTTTGCTCACTACTCTAAAAGTAGCACATATTTTTTCATGAAATTTGGCGTTTTACGATGAGGCAAACCAGAAGTTTGGCCGCGAGGAAAAAACTCTAGATCACGAGGACCAATAGGGATTTTGAAACTTTTTGCACCCCCGCTGTCTTCTAAAATTTACTAACGTCTTTCAACTTTTTCGGCACATTTTCTTAAGTACTCATTGCATTATTGATTAACTTCTCAATCTATACCAGCAATGAACAAGTACGTTTACTGTTTATATGCTCACTTTTTTAGGTGCCAACCCCGTTTTTTTCCATGGGTGGTACCTCTTTTTTTAAAAGCTGTTTATTTCCCTCCAGAAATAATTTCAATCGATAAATAATCATTCCTATGTTTTGTTCCAGGTTTCTCAATTTCGAACTTCGGCTTCGGTACTCATATCCAGAAGGAGGCTCCCAACCTTCAGCCTCTATTCGCCGTTCTACAAAGATTTGAATGCCAAGTTTGTGGCAAGTCTTTTCGAAGAGAAAAATCTTTGTACAATCACACGAAATATGAATGTGAAAAAAATCCCACCTTCAAATGTCATCTCTGTCCTTACAATACGAAAATCAAAGGCAATTTGAAAAGGCACACCATAATAAAACACCGAATCTTACCCCTGACGTGAAAAATTATGTCGCAAATTCTTCTCGCGTGTAACCTTCGTGCCTTTTTCTCTGATGTTCGTCCACCTTGGTTTCAAACTGTAATATTGAAAGTTAGTATTTCTCCAGTATTTTTTGTAACATGCGATCACCTTTTCATCCATGCAGTTATTATTATTTTTTTTTAAAATTATTAATCATCAACTGGGGGAATATAATTACCCCCTAATTTTGCAGAATATTTCCAGTTGAAATTATGTTTTTATGTAATTGGAATCTCTCATCTGAGTTTATTTAGTTCACAATTCCTACTGACCTGATCTCATGAACGTGAATACATATATTTGTTTGAGTTTCAACCGTTGCTTAAAATAAAGTTGTCCTTTTAGTTCAGTTGTATTCACACAAACTTGACCGAGTACCAAAGTGTCTTTTTTACAAGATTCATCATCTCTGATAATAAGATGTGCGCTGCAAAGATTAAAAAAGAAAGCTGTGAGGAAAACAGTGCCATATTAAGAAGCTTAACTATACTATTTCAAAGATACAGCAAATCATGAAACCTTCAAAGTATAGGAACAAAGTAAGAATTAAACTCTTCAGGAATTCAGTGCGGCTTTTTGAAGTTGACGGAAGTTGATGGAAACGGCTGTCAGTGCATGTGTCTTACTGAAAGCTATTGCCTCAAATTTTAGATCGTGGGTAGTTCCTAATTTTTCATGAACAGTTGGACTATATTTTGCAATAATGAACTACTATTTTTGTCTCATTCTTGAAAGCAACACAGAAGAACGTGCAGACATATTTTTTTGTTTGGGTTTCATCCGTTGGAGGATGTGCATAGAGGAACTAATGACGAGTATAATGTTTCTACAATGAGACAGGAACAGTAGTTCTCTATCGCAAAATATCGCCTGGTTAACCATTACTCTGTCGTGTTACCGGAGATATTAGAAAAGACCACATTACCAATAGCGAGTCCTCTTTAAAATTCCATCAATCTGATTCGAATAAACTGCAAGTGATTCCTCTTCAACAACAAAATTCACCGTACATATTTTCAAAGTATGAATTAAGGTCGGAAAGCAGTAATTGGTCATGAATTGACGTCAATTTTACAACAGAACAGCAGTAAGTTCTCCCATTATCCCACAGAAGAGCTGTAATCGACCACTAGACAAGGCACGAATATAAACATTATGATATCAAAAGTTCACGTAGAGTACAATTTACGCAACGGAAAGTATCGAGAGTAAATCCTAACCAACTTGTCAACGTGTTTCGATACATTTTAAACTTCCTGCTCATGAAAAAAACTATAATGTAGTGGAGTTAAATAGGTCGCTAAAAGTTATCGTAACAGTATTTTGTCACCTTCTGACCCAATTATTTTTAAGCTCCATGCGTTTAAAAATTTCCGCCGACGTTTTATTTTTTTGCAGGGAAATTGTTGGTTGAATCTGTCGGGAAATTTCACTGAATTTTATCGGCAGCACGACGAGAATTCAGTGAAATTTTCGGGCAGCTACGTTGAAAAATTTCTCTTTAAAAAAATAAAATGGCGGCGGAAATCGCATGGCGCTTGTGATACTTTGGCCGGAAGGTGACGATTTGCAGTTTTTTTCTAAGATGTTAGATATAATCAAACTGACTGAAGGTTCGTTTGTTGCAGGTGGGAGTTCTCTAATGTATTATACGGAGAGCCCAGGTTACCTCGTTCGTGCGAAAGGTAATTTCGGTGACGTCAAAAGGTTCTCCTGTCCCGATTGCAATAGGCAATTCGTCAGACCCTCGTCCTTGCGCAGTCATAGATTGTACGAATGCGGGAAGGAACCGGATCTCAAATGCCCCGAATGTGCCTACGTCACAAAAATCAAAGGGAACCTCAAAAGGCACCTCATAATGAGACACAGAGAACACGCACACTAACACTGAACACACAACAGTGATTGATATAAGAATTGAAAAAGATCAACCAATGTAGAACTTTGCTTTACCGGTCATCCTTAGGAAAATCTCTACTCTTAAAAATTATTTTCACATTTGTTTAATCAGCAGGGCAAGCTTTATCGGTTGCTTTTATTCGGTGCTCTTGAAGATGCATTTTTATCAGAATTTAACATTAGTTCTGAATCAATACTTACAACCATGTATTTTATCATTGAATTTTGTCAATAACGTTGTACAATACCTGTAAATTTGTCATTCTTTAATCAATTATATTGATTTTGTATCATATGGCCCTTTAAATTCTTGTTTTCTCCCCAATTCAATTTTCCTCCTATAATATAGTCCCAATGTTCCTGGTGTAACACGTTGAAAGCAGATTTAATATTTCCGTCTCAAAGTCTCTCTAACCCCCCAGTGGGAGTTTAGTCTCCAATAAGGGAAAACTGTGGTGTTGCAAATGAAGCAAAGTCTTTCTGTCCTTGTGGACTGTTTGAAATAAGTGAGAAATCCGGGACTCTTTTCCTATACCAAAACGCTTGAGATGGTCATACCCTTCCTATGTACACTGAAAAAAAAGTCACGAACTATATAGACACACCGTCCATTCCGGGCTCTGTGGCCGAAAGTTCCGAGGATTGGAGCCGTAGCTTCGACTGCTCCGGGTACCAAGCCCGAAACGTGGACGGTATGTCTATATAGCCCGTAAATACGGCTTCCACGGCCGGGCATTTTTTTTCAGTGTAGGTACTCTAGTAGGCCTTGTCTCCACGGGACGTTTTCATGGGATTTTTCCCAAGTTCGAATCGCAGGAATGAAACTTCTGGGATTTTTCCCAGTTACCGTCTCCATGGGACGGGGCTCATTCAGTCCTGCGACTGGTTTCGCGCGGGAAGATAAATTAGTTAAAGTCGAGTATTTAACCGGGATTAAAATAATAATTGCAATCAATTGACAATTAGACACATTATTTTAACTAAACAAACATGAACAATGTTGTAATGAATAAAATGTCGCACAATTCGTTTTCACTTCTTCTTCTTCTTCTCTCAGTGGGTCCTAGGGGTACAAGTACCATACTTGGTACTGGGAAAAATACTGATTAACTCTATATTTTTCCCAACTTCGTAAGTGGGATTTTTCCCTGGGACAAATCTCGCGAAACGGCTCGTGGAGACAAGGCCGTATGAGCAAGTGGTGCGTTGTTTCTTGGTCATAATTAACTTGTGCTCGTTTATTTTGTTTTGCGCAGTCAAGTGTCTGGCAAATTCGTTTGAGTCTGTGCGCTTCGGGGTGTCGAGTCCTCGGATGCCGCGGAGTCGGCCGAGTCTGGAGCTCCCGTTCTTGGACGTTTCCTCGTCCTCGCAGTTCGGAGTCAACGACGCCCTGTTCGGAGTCAGCGACACTCCGTTCCCGTGCCAGCAGTGCGGGCGTCAGTACAAGCGTCCTCAGGCGCTCCGAGCCCACATCCGGAAGGAGTGCGGCAAGGAGCGCAAGTTCCAGTGCCACCTCTGTTCCTACAAAGCTCTCCTCAAGCACCACCTAACCAACCACCTCCTCCTCGTCCATAAAATCGATGCCAGAAGGAAGTCCATCTCATGCGCCTGATTCTTGCTCTAGGGAGGCCCCGAATGGTGGACCCCGTTGGCGGACCCAGCAAGTTGGCAACATTATTTCTCTCCATTTAATTCTTTGGAAATTTATCGATTCTCGGAGGGGCCAAGTGCTCCGACAAGAATCGATTATTTCACATAGGTTTAAATGGAGGGAATCCGGTGTTGCCAAATTGCTGGATCCGCCTCTGATCGACCCAAAAATCGCTTGGGTCCCTGCAAGCCGTCGCACAGTGGATTGAGTCGATAGGAGAGGTCGGACATGAAATTTTTGACTAAAACTGCAGATTTTGATGTTTCTTTCTTGGCATTTTAAATGTTCAGGGATGCCGCGAGAAGAATTTTTCATTAGGAAACCAATGGAACCACTTTTAGAACCTCAAAGTTTTGTGTAAACGGAGTTATCAGCGTTTAAAGTTTCCAAATTTTGTCCGACCTCTCCTATGGACTCGATCCATTGTGCATCGTCTGACTAACTCGGCTATCTTAGAACTGTGCATGGGGATTTTTGATAGGAACACATTTTTACAGTATCCGTCTGTTTCGTAGTATAGCAGCAAAACAGTTAAAAAAATGTGCTTTGGGGCAGTCCCTAAAATACGTAACGTACTTTTTTAGTATTTTTGACCCCCTTCCCCCCTTGTAACGCTTTTGTGACGTAGGCCCCTATCCGTTAATACGTAAAATCAAAATAGCGTTAGGCTCTCCTCGACCCCCCCCCCTCTCAATCTCAAGAGTTACGTAATTTAGGGACCCCCATCCACTGATAAAGAAATCGCAGTTTATCCAACAGACTATATGGTGCCATTATTATCCCTTGATACCTTGGAAATTTTATCAATTCAACTAACATTTTTGTTGACTGATCACAGCAATCTAAATGACGGAATGCTATCCCCGAAAAGAAATCCCAAATGGTTTATACACAATGTCTGGAAGTGCTAAACATTTAATTTTTTGCCATATTTGTCAAATTGTAGACAGTGAACGTGCAGAAAAATTATCTACGTATACTAGAGAAGCAGCTGAGCAAAGTCGGACCCAAAGATTCAGCTCACGTGTGCAAATTTTTCCCCTCCTCAGAATCCCTGAAAAAGAACTCTTCATCCTAAATCAAAATATGTTACTAGTCGATTTTCAAAATAGGACAGTATTAGTTCTCTCACTCTGAGTTCCTGCCTCTAACGAGAAGCAATAATGTTAACAAGACTAGAATGGTGTTAGGGTGTTACTCTGATCCTTAGTTCCCTATCGGACGTTTTGAATGGCTCAGTTTTCTTTCAAAGAATCAAATATGAGACGAAATCAGACAGCATAAACACAGTAACACTGATTCCGGTCAAATATGTTCAACAATGCAAGCCCTTCGTCTAGAATTTGCTATCGGAGCACACTTTTCCCAGCAGGAAAAATTTCTGCAAATAATTTCAAAATATTTTTGACAAATCTTCGATTTTTCGTCTTTTTATCAAACAACTGAATGCTCCGAAACATTTTCGTTGAGTTTTTCCCTTTCTTTTCCTTGTTATTTGTTGGTGATAAGTTACTTTTACCCACGTATACCACAGTAAGTCGACTGTTGTGTCAATGGAATCCTGTGATACTTTTTAACTTAAGTTTTTAACGTCAAAAAAATGAACCTCACTATTTCCGTAAGAATTTCAGTTAAAATGATTTCGAGAGGTTCAGCCTCCTTTAAAGATTGCAAAATTCAAATTTCATTTGCCGTATACTTAGCTGTAGGTTTCTTACTCTCCAATCACGTTTAGACCTCAAGCAGCAATTAAACAGAAAACGTTTGTTTATTAATGGACAACCTTTTGCAGAGACAAACAGTAACAACGTTTGACCGTACAGGCGAAGGTTGGGGGGATTGGAAACTCGAAATCCACAACCACGAATCATGATTTTCATAATCCCTTCGTGTCGTGTTACTCTTCACAACATTTATTATGCTTCATCGTTGATCTCTTATGAATCGCGGAGTATTGTGGATTCTAGGTCCCACTTACTTTTCGAGCAGTTTCAATGTTGCATTTTCAGTGGAACAAAAATTATTGTTACCACTTTAGTAACATTGTAAGTGTACAACTAGAAAACTATCGTGGTAGCGCAGAGAGCAGTAAGTGCATGCTGGGATGAACCTCGAGGCACATAACAGCATGTATTAATCATGGCTCATACAGAAGTGCACTTCCTGCTCAGCGAAGAGAGCAGTAAGTGCATGCTGGGATGAACCTCGAGGCACATAACAGCATGTGTTAATCATGGCTCATACAGAAATGCACTTACTGGTCAACAAAGAGAGCAGTAAGTGCATGCTGGGATGAACCTCGAGGCACATAACAGCATGTATTAATCATGGCTCATACAGAAGTGCACTTCCTGCTCAGCGAAGAGAGCAGTAAGTGCATGCTGGGATGAACCTCGAGGCACATAACAGCATGTGTTAATCATGGCTCATACAGAAATGCACTTACTGGTCAACAAAGAGAGCAGTAAGTGCATGCTGGGATGAACCTCGAGGCACACAACAGCATATGTTAATCACGGTTCATACAGAAATGCACTTACTGCTCAGCGAAGTGAGCAGTAAATGCATGCTGGGATGAACCTCGAGGTACACAACAGCATGTGTTAATCATGGCTCATACAGAAATGCACTTACTGCTCAGCGAAGAGAGCAGTAAGTGTATGCTGGGATGAACCTCGAGGTACACAACAGCATGTGTTAATCATGGCTCATACAGAAATGCACTTACTGCTCTCTTCGCTAGCTCGGCAGAAAAGTAGGTTGGACGTCGAACCCACCATGAGCGTTTCTCCGTGATAAACGTATGGTCGTATCTTATGAGTCCCCCTGAGCGTGCATTGAGTTATTTTAATCGTCCGTAATGGTAAAAATTTGGAATTACCTTGAATTTTGTTCCTTTTTTGCCTCCTCTTTAGGTACATTTATTAACAGCACCCATTTTCGCAGAAACTAGCAGTATTACTTATCCAATTAAAAAATTAGTAGATTTATTTTTTAAAATGACATCTTTCAGATTGTCTCAATACTTGTATTATTAGAGCCATTAAATCTACAATTAAAATGGTTTGTGTCGCTTGTATCATTGCTCTGAGGTGTACGCGACCATTAACAGTATTAATAAGTCTAAATGCCGATTAAATATTTTCTTGTATACCTCTCATATTCCAAGTTGTCCAGAATCGGCGAGTTCATACCAACGAAAGCTTAAATGTTTAAATACAATTTTTTTTCTTTTTAAAAACAACTGATCTACGTATTAAAACAATCATGATTTCTCCCATTCCTTTTGTCTTATATTTTATATTTTAATTGTAAGGACTTACGATCAGTACCAGTGCGTAACAGTATTTTGTTGTATTTGTATTCTTTTTGTTTTCTCACTGAATAAATCAAAATTAACTTTTTTCCACTGACTGTTTTAATCAATTACTCTTCCATTTGCTGCCTCAAATGATCCTGTTGACGGAAACATAACACACTGATCTCAGGAGGCCGATGACCTGAAATCATAAAAAATTGCATTTCTGCGTTTAAACAGCTTTATATTGATCAAGATTACAAATTTGCTTCGCTTTCTTATTTTTTCTCTTCTTCTTATCCTTTCTTATTTTTTTCATCTCATATCTCTTTTTGCTCCTCCTCCTCCTCCTCCTCCTCCTCCTCCTCCTCCTCCTCCTCCTCCTCCTCCTCCTCCTCCTCCTCCTCCTCCTCCTCCTCCTCCTCCTCTTCAACTTCATTTCCGTATTTTACCCCTCTATTTTCTCATCTTCTTTCCTATTCTATCTCCTCTTTTCTTTCTATCCCTCTTCCTTCGTTCCTTTTTGACCTTTTCTTCACATGTTTCTCCTGCTTCCTTTTCTCCCATCCCCTCTCTCATTTCGATCCTCCCCACCCCCACGCAGATAGGTGCTTTTATGGATGATCCAAAACTAGTAGCTTTTTATTGCAAAATGTAATCCGTTTAAATGTTAGATATCTCTTATCAATTTGCATTAACTTCCAAATTTACTTTTAAAAAAATACAACTGCGGGCAACGAGGCTCGAAAAGAACACCTTCACAAAGACGTTTCGGCTGGAAATGACCTTGTTATCAAAAGTTTTTCATAATATCGTCTCTTTTGGGACGGTGTAACCTGGTACTATTTTTTAAATTTTTTTCTATAGCTTTGTCCCACGGAAGAAGGCTGTGGTGTTTTAGGTGAAACGTCTCAGTGAATTGGTTCTTTTCTAATCTTAATACCCGCCGTTCGACGGTATAAGTCAGCAATCACATAACTCGGTTTGCGACGTCGCAGATTTCCTGTCATACTTTATTTTTTAAACGGGAAACTACTCAACGGCAATTCTTTAAAACTGCCGTGATTTTTCTTCTCCGCGCGAAGCGAATCCTGCAAAAACTGTAAGGAATGATGTCGATTTGTTCTCCCTTAGAACATAGAGACGGAGATTTTCAGACACCGCAAACAAGACACACTGGGAAAAAACACATTGGATCTAGAGTCTAGACTCTTACAAACATCGACAAGAAAAAAAACTCTTGATTCAATCAGATTTAAGCGTAAATCAAGAACCAAGCCTCTTAATTTGAGCGGATTTCCTTTTGATTTAAGCTTAAATCTGATCGAATCAAGAGTCCTTTTTCTTGTCAATGTTTTCAAGAGTCTGGACTCTAGATCCAATGTGCTTTTTTTTCCCAGTGTATGTGATTGCGGACTTACGCCGTCGAGTATTATTTTTTTTTTAAAAGTGCATGTGTTGTCACGGGCTGCTTCGTTTTCAACATACTCGTATCTCGTTCGAAATTAACCTCGACTGATTATTTTTTCAGAGTTGAGATTCGAGTGTGCCATTTGCGGGCGGTCGTATAAATGGTACGCAAACCTAATAACGCACATCAAATACCTTTGCGGGGCCGAACCGAAATTCCGTTGCAAAATCTGCGAGTACCGGTCCAAGTGGAAGGGGAACGTGGTGAAGCACATTCAAACGGCGCACAAATTGAAAGACGTGGATACGATTAAGTCGAACGTCGTCAACTGCCACAAAGCTGGATCACAACAATCGCTGTCCAGCTCTCTCAGATCACTCGACAGAATAAGAATTAAGTACCCCAAAACGTGATTTCTCGCCATGGAAGTGTCTCGCAGAACACTGGAAAAAAACACATTGGATCTAGAGTCCAGACTCTTAAAAACATCGACAAGAAAAAGTACTCTTGATTCAATCAGAATCTAGCTTAAATCAAGAACCAAGCCTCTTAATTTGAGCGGATTTCCTTTTGATTTAAGCTTAAATCATCTGCTTGAATCAAGAGTGTTTTTTCTTGTCGATGTTTTTAAGAGTCTGGACACTAGATCCAATGTGTTTTTTTTTTCCAGTGCAGTCGAAAAGGTTAAGAATTTAAAAAAATCGTCTTAACAAGGAAATATTACACTGAAAGGAAGTTTGATTGATTTCACCCGACATCGTTTGAAAAAGCAAGACATTTTGGCAGTATGATTGCTTCAAAGAGATGTCTTATAAAATAAAGCACCTAAATTGTTGGTTCTATCATAACTCCGGTTCGTTCTGCCTGATGTCAACTCACCGAACTGCCTAAGTCGGATCTCTGAATCCGGTGTTAAATTGTATGTAATAACAATTTTTTTTCTCAATAGGAATAATGTTAGAGTTTGTGAATTTGTCCAAAAAAATTCAACATTGCGAGAAAATCTGCTCATTGGAAAATGAATCGAAAATAATTTAATTCGATAAAAACACGTAACGGGGGTGCTTAGTTCTTACCTTGTCCAGTGGTCTGTTTCACTAGTTGCAAGATCGCGTTTTCATGGTCAAATTCTACAGAGAAGAAGACAATAGTCTCCAAATATTAATTTTCTACGACTAATGTCAACGGCGACATCAACCCTCGAAAAAGTCACTAACCCCCTGGTAGCCCTTCAATTGTCTCGAAGTGGGGCTATAGAGGCATTTTTTTATCAATTCGTCTTTTTCTTCATTATGAGTCCTGAGTTATAGTCGGAAAACACTATGATGAAAACGAAAAATACTATGGTCCGTTCCTGAATAGTAAGGTTTTACGGGGATATCGAATTAATTTACCTACGTTATAGAACCTTTAGTTGATTTTTTACGATTGCTATTTTTCTTATACTGTATAGTATTTTAAAATATTTTATCACCATCACGTGTTCCAAGATTATTTAAAATTATTTATCGGCGCCGCCGTGAAAGGCAAACGATCTGCACCATAAAAGTAGAAAAAATGATTCGACTGTTTACTTTTTATGCCAGATCTGGGTTACAATTAACTCGCAGCCTGATTGTTGAAATTTTGTGATTGTCTAGCAGGCGTAGATGACATAGGTTAAAAGGCGGAGCGTGATTGGTCGGCTATGTCTTATCGCTGCTTTATCGTGCCTTTGTCAGGTGGAATGGACATACTGTCGGAAACTTAAGAGGTGCCTTTAGCTTGTCTACCCGACATAGCCACGACAGCGCATCGATGAGACATAACCGACCAATCACGCTCCGCCTTTTCACCTGTGCGTCATCTATGTCTACCCGACGAACACGAAATTTCAACAATCAGGCTTTGCCGTTTAGTTAATAGACATGACCCAGTTTGAAGAGAGTGTGAATCAAATATTTTTCCAGAGTGCATTTAACCCAAAGGAACTAATAGCATTACAATGTCTCTGTGTGTGTGAAGCTTCCTGAGTGAATAATATAACGATCGAAAGACTATCAACGAATGAACTTCAGAAGATAGTATTCCATTTTAAGTTTTAGTAAATGTTCAGTTTTTTGTGCAAGATAAAGCACGTCGGATAATCTGTGTAGCAATATAATGCTAATAGTTTCTTTCGGTGCAATGCAGCACAAATATTTATACTGTAAGTATTATTTTATGCTAGTCACTTCTACTATCCTTTGAATATTTCTTCTGTTTAAAATGAGATCAACAGAAGGTAAATTAGGAAACTATTACTTCTATTTTACTTTAATATTTTCTTAAAATGCATGTTGTAACAGTCCGTCTTGGATAATCTTAATGTTTGTTATCTTGTCTTCCTTGTAATACAGTGTTCAGTCTATTCAAACATTAAACCCTCTTCTTCTTTTCTTTTTCATTCTTTTGTAGTGTCCTCTCGTTGCCCTCTATAAAAATACCTAAAAAAAATATCATTTAATTATCTCTACCTGTTTTGGTAGAACAGTGTATCATATATTTTATTACTTTAGTACTTGCATGTTTTTTTCTGTATTTTCTTTTTTTTCTTCTTCTAAATACTTTTGTAGCATATTGTACTCAAAGACATCTCGTATAATGCTAGCTTATTGTTAGTTTTTCCCTCTTCTACTTTCTTCCTTTTTAGAAATTCCATGGTACATATTCGAGGAAGTGAGCCAGAGGAAAAAAGTGAACCCCTGCTTTACAAGTCTAGAGATCGAGGTACAGCTCATCTCGTAGTTTTGCATGAGAATAAAATAGGCGCATTTAAATCCAAAAGACCTCCACTGTGACATGTAGCCTGTCATGCATGTATTATTATGGATCTCAGGGCTTATGTCAGAATGAATTTAGTTATTTTGATGAAAATACGTCCAATTGAGCCTCCTGTGAATGAAGGAGGTAAGTAACAGCAATTTTAATTCTTCGATGTCAGTAGCACTATTTTTCCTCCATTTAAATCCAATATGGATGATAAATTATAGATGAAGTAGCTTCCCTCGACTTCTTTAAATTGTTTTGCACTGAGAAAAAAAACTCGTGCGTGGGACCCGAAGTTTAGGTCATATGGATCTCTGAAGTTTTCGGATTGAGCATCTGAACACTTTAAGTCTAGCTGTCGAGGTTCGGATCACACATCTGAAATTTCAGTTCTTACATTACACCGGACGAGAATTCTCGTTAAGTCAACCGGAAATCTCTTCAAAGTTACTTAGACGCTCTGTGAAATAACAGAAATAACGTTTGAAACAAAGAGATTGCCTGTTAACTCGACGAAAATTCTTATCCGGGAATTATTAATCGGAATTTTTATTGATCCAACACAAAATTTTTCTCAATGCATCTGTATCGAACTAAGTATTTGTTGCAGTAGCGGAAAGCTCAAATTCTTGAAAATTCTGCGCAAATGAAACAAAAATCAAATTCATGCGCAAGTTTTTAAAGCAGATTTGGAAGTTAAGGGTTTACCTTAGACTTTGTCACAGCACTAATATTTATTTTTGCATCAATTTTCATGAAAAGCAACTCTTTTCCTCCCTCCTGCTGAAGTTTGCAACAAACCGAATCAGAAATGTTACAATTTTCCTAAGACAAAAATCCTCTTGATTCGGCAAATCGACTGATCGTCTGAAGTTTCGTTCACTGTTTATTTCAGGTTCATCGATGCATCCTGGCATGGTGGACTCTTCTCACAGTCAAATGAAACACAACTGCCCAAAATGTGGCCGCAACTACAAGTGGCCCAGCAGCCTGAGATTCCACCTCGTCAACGAGTGTGGGAAAGAGCCACAGCAAAAATGTCCCATCTGCGCCTACAAAACTAAACAAAAATCCAACCTATCGAAACACATTAAATTAGTGCATGGAGTTATGATTGGATGATCAATCTTTAAGTCAGTTTGTATTCTTTCTTCTCAACTATCCCTTCTCTTTTATTCAGGCAGTTTTTCATGGTATGCCTCTGCGTCCAGTGAGCCTCAGAATTCATTATGTCATTTTAGTCCTGGTTATTTTAAATTACTATCTATCATTCTCGGAGTTATTTTCTTATCCATGGGTACACCTCGGTTTCTTCTGAATCTCTGTCAATAACTCGTATTATTCTTCTTGCGGTAATGCCTCTTCCCGAAATTCTTTAATTAGGTCAAGAACCAATTATTTTACTCCATGAAATAATTTCATTTTTGTTCTTGTAACCGACACGACCATACATCGTTAAACCGAAACTTTTTCAACAGTGGCGCAGCGTAAATGATCGATTGTCGATGTTTCCCCATTTAAAGCTGTAGTAAATAATCGATTATTAAGTTGTTCGTCGCGCGAACATTCTATTTATCGATCCTTTTCCATAGGTCCCAATTGCAGATTCGTCGATTTGTCCCAATGCACGCCACGACACTGTTTTTCAACCGAATGACTAACCGGACGGATTTTACCAAAACGGACAGGGTATACAAAATTAAACATCAGAATTCATGTTTCCTCTCTCCAATTCATTTCTTAAATATTACGGAGTAATCAATAATCGAATTTCCGAAAGCGACCGTAAAGTTAGGTAATTCATAGAATTAAAACAGAAATTGGAACACATCACCGCACTCCTCCTATCCTGATCACCAATTAAGAACGTAACAATGCATTCTAACAGTATAACTTGACTGATTTCACTCATGCCCTCGCTCAACTTCGGTTTATTTTCTTGTACTTCCTATTTTTACTTCTCCTGTGCAAAAACTACATTCCATACACTCTTAAATGCCTTGTCACGGGAAAAAATCGGTAAATGTCAAACTTGGACTTTTCAACTTTTCAAGATGAACGAAAAATTCATTTGTGTATTGCATGGCTTTTAAAGAGCATATTGCAACTTAATCCACTTTCATCAACTTAAAGTTTCAAACTTCAGCTTTTTTTAATCAGAACCCATGTTTTTCGAAAATGTGCAAATGATAATTTACAATTTTGGCCCGTATGATTACGCAGCTTTACAGGCAAAATGAGGCTGCAAATGACACTGGAAAAAAAACACATTGTATCTAGAGTCCAGACTCTTGAAAACATTGACAAGAAAAAGGACTCTTGATTCAAGCAAATTTAAGCTTAAATCAAAAGGAAATCCGCTCAAATTAAGAGGCTTGGTTCTTGATTTAAGCTGAAATCTGATTGAATCAAGAGTATTTTTTCTTGTCGATGTTTTTAAGAGTCTGGACTCTAGATCCAATGTGTTTTTTTTTCCAGTGTAAGGGTGTATTTCTATTTTCACGTGAGCCCTGTTGTCCTTATACCTCCTTGCTCTCTGAGGCTCATGAGGATTTGGATAGCCACCCTTAAGTCAGAGGAGTGACGAGCTGATACATCTTTTTCGATTTTGGTGATGAGATTTTCTGGAGAAGGGAAAATCAAGGAGGGTCACCATCTGAGACCTATTCCTCATTCAATTTTATTTTATTTTTTTTTACTCATGTTATTCTTCACTGATTGCACTTTTCCGTGACAAGGCAATCATCTGATTCTCACATACCTGAAAACAAACCTTCCTCCAGCTGTCGTGCTGAGTCAGTCAGCAGTAAGAGATGGATTTTCAACTTGCCGTATAACGTAAATGTAGTATGTTTAATACGCGGAGACTTATGGGGAGGGTGCAACCTTACCCGAAATCATTTGCGTGAATGTTTCAATTTTGACTGTCATGTAAACCGTATCTTGTTCTTTGAAACAATCACAGAGGTGGATCCAGCAATTTTGCAACACTGGACTCCCTCCATTTCAACCTATGTTAATTAATCGATTCTTGTCGGAACACCTGGCCCCTCCAAGAATCGATTTATTTCCATAGGTTTAAATGGAGAAAAACAATGTTGCCACTTTGCTGGATCCGCCAATGTACAAGCAGAATCACACTTTGAAAATGGACTGATGGTAAAATATGGATTTACTGTTCTATGACTTAGCACGACAGCTGTGAGCCGGTATCCGAATTCTATTATTACTAGAGAATGTTATCTTAATGCCTCTCTTTATTTTTGTCCCTGTTGCAGTTCTCATGTTGACGTCCGTCCATCCTAACAAGATGTACCGATGCCCGAGGTGCGACCGCGGTTACAAACGGCGCGGAAGTATGAAGTTCCATTTCCTCCACGAGTGTGGCGTCGCGCCCAAAGAAAAGTGCATGTTCTGTGATTATATTACCAAGCAAAGATCCAACTTACTCAAACATATTCGCCTGATCCATAAAGTCGAGATCGAGAGGAAACGCAAGAAGATTTGGGCGGACCAGCAGCAATGAAAATGCCTCACGAGCGCAGGTTAAGAAAGGGGAAGCTTTTTTGGCGTGTACATTGTGCACTTTACCGGGGCCTTTGTTTACAGTATTCTCAAATTATTAATTTATCTATTTTATTTGTTTAAATGATGATCATTACACACAGAAAATAATTAATAAGTGCTGATAACAGAACGCTTCGTCTACACGGCTACTGCGCCCTTTATGTTACAGTTACTGAACTTTTCTTTCGTGAGAACAGAACATGAGACTCTACTTACAACTGAAACATTCTGTAACCATGAAAAAGTAAGCTCGATAGCCCTGAAGATAATGTGTTTTGTCATCAGCATGTACCAATTATTTTTGTGTGCTTATTCATGTGTACAGGAGACTGTTTTCTCTCTCCAAAAACCCTTTAAGAACTATTCAAGATCTTAAAATTTAAAAAGACATGGCTTCACTCATGAAAGTAGTCAGGTTCTGTTTGTGTCAAAATCCTAGTCCTATTTGAAAACGATGGATCAATAGCTTATAATTACTTTGTAATATTTTTATGCCTGTTTTTTGTATCCTGTATATTAAAATTTAATCTCAAAATTTTCCTATTTGTTTGTTTTTTAAATTATTCATCCATTTGTCTTCTCATCAGTTTTTTTAAAAAAATGTTTAAAGAAAAAAAAAGAGTATCTTTAGAAAATGGCAGCATGAAACAAAAGTGGCAAATAATCTTTACTGAAAAATAAAATAATGAAATATACTTACAAGATTGCGAACGTGTATTTAATTCATTTTCCTTAGTACAGCAACCTCAAGCGCGAAATTTTGAAGATGTCCACTTCAAAAGCAGTAACTTTCACGTAGAGAAGTTTTGTTCCTATCAAAGCAAAATTTTTGTAAATCTCCCATTTGCAAATTGAGTATACTGAATACTGGTGGCTTTCATTGAACGTGAAGCGTAATTTAATGATCGCAGTCATGAACTGGTGAAATCAGCTCAGGGTATTATCTACTATGACTTGAAGCGAAATTTACTCGATATGTACACCCCTTCATGATTACATACACTCCTACTCTGCATTTCACTCCTAGGTTTTTATTAATGCAGTAATTATCATGCAGAACCACTTTAGCTGATACCACTCGGCTTTTGTCGCATGCAGATACATGCGAGGTTTTCAGCGTGAATTTCACTCTGGACTTCACGCTAAGATTTTAGCAGAAGGTATTTTTGTTTTAATATTAGCTTGATCAGGTCAACTTAACTTAATCAGCCAAAAACACATTAAAATAACAGCTTACAGCGGGGAAAGGCCGCTGCAAGGTATAAAAGATCAAATCCAAAAAATTATTTTTTTAAATTTTTATTAATTGAAGGTGACCTCTCGAAGAATTAAGCCTCATTGAACTAACTTGAGGGTAAGAATGATATTACTATAGATAGTTAAAAATGAAGAATAGCCGGTGACCAGAAGGGTCTGTAGAATAATCGTTGCTGGGACTGCCACAAAAAAAATATATATATAGGGTGTTCCGAAAGTCCCGCTCTCCCCTCTAACATTTGAATCTTTCAAGACAAAAAACCGAAACTTTGGGGGCGTTGCCATCCCCTCCCCAGAGAACCCATGTAATAGAAGGAGTTCACCTATGAGGTGGGAACCGTCCCAAATTTTCGTTTTCTTATCTCGAACGGTTCAAACATGAGAGGGGGAGGAGTGGGACTTTTGGAACACCCTGTATATTCGCCAACTTATTTCCAATCGAGTTGTCGATCGCTATGATTGCGAGACCGAGAATCTTTTATTCCCGCTTCAGTTCGCGATGGAGGAAGCAAATCATACGCACTATTTTTTCACTGACACGAACCTTTTTTTCTCCTTTCAGCATCCGCTCTGCTCCGGAGGATGATAAAGGATCTGAAGATGAACCACTTAAGTGTAGACAAGGAGAACACTCTGAATAACCACACACATCGACCAGTGCTATTAGAATCGACCGGGAAGAAAAAGCAGCCGTACAGGAGGTGTTTGGTGTGCTTCAAGCTGGGTCGCAGAAGCGAAACCAAGTGGAAGTGTCTCGCTTGTGGGGTTGCGCTCCACCCTCCCGCCTGCTTCTCCATCTATCACACGGACCCCAGTCTAGCCGTCGGCAATTTGAGCATTGCGCGCCTTGCTATTGAGCCTTGAAATGTTCACTTCTGGCTCAAAAAAAAAAAAAAAAAAAAAAAAAACAAATTCAATTGGATCGTCTTCAATTCTAAAATGCTTCGGGACTGAAGGAAGTTTCAGGAAATTCTCCGGAAACACAATTTTTTCTTCTAAAACTCTGTCTTTCCTCACCTTTTGAATTTTCTTGAATGTTCTTAGAACGACATACACTGGGAAAAAAAAACGCATTGGATCTAGAGTCCAGACTCTTAAAAACATCGACAAGAAAAAATACTCTTGATTCAATCAGATTTAAGCTTAAATCAAGAACCAAGCCTCTTAATTTGAGCGGATTCCCTTTTGATTTAGCTTAGATCTGCTTGAATCAAGAGTCCTTTTTTCTTGTCAATGTTTTCAAGAGTCTGGACTCTAGATACAATGTGTTTTTTTTTTTCCAGTGTGGACACGAAATTGTGTTTCGATCATTATATATCTCAGATTTTCCACGTTCCGTCCAAACCCCCATCCCAAATTTGCCACACTGACGTAAAACTCCGGCCGTAGAACCCGCACTTACGGGCTGTATAGACATACCGTCCGCGCTTCGGGCGTAGCATCCGGAGCAATCTAACCTACGGATCTAGCACCCGGAACTTCCAGCCTCTGCGAGACCGGAACAGACGGTATGTCGGTATAGCCCGTAATCTTTTTTTCCGTGCCCGTTCCGTCCAAACTCCAAGGTTCTACATCCGACACTAACGGAAAAGTACCTACTTCCCTTCAAATAAAGTGCTTGACTTCATCCACCGGGGCTATGGCTCAGTGACAATTTTTGAAAGTTGGCAACTCTGTTTTTCCTCCATTTAAATGTCCATTTAATATAAAAAACAATCGATTCTTGGTAAAGCTTTTCTCAACTAAAATCAATATTTTCAATGGATTTGAATTGAAGAAAAACAGTGTTACCAACTTGCAGAATCGCCATTCCACCCATGCCATCATGTTATTATCTCGATGACACACGTGGGGCTCAAGTATGAATGAATCGCACTTTGCAATAAGGATCTACTCTTTCTAGCTCACCTTAAAAACTACATATGCTTCATTAGCCTCTTTATGCAGATGAGTGCTTTTGTAAATGAGCTGGAAATAGTAGTTCTTTATTGCAAAATTTAGACCGGATATGTATTCCACTGATCGTTGAAACCAAGATGGAAGGAAGTATGGTGTCCGCCGTCTCGGTAGATCATGTCACACGCCGTGTATTTCGGAAGGGAATATCGCCACCTTGAACCTAGGAGCTTGGCGTTTAAACGGATCTATTTAATTTCTTGCAAACTTTTAGGACCCAAGCGAAATTAAAGTCGCGATTTTGGCGATACACAAAAAATAAAGGATACCTCGATTTATCCCGGGACCGTTTTTGGTTTCTTTGGAATACGATGCGAGCTGAATTTTTACGTTAGACGGAGGATTATTTCCCGACCTTTTTTAAGAGTAGATGTAACCCGCCAAGAAATATCACAATTCTAAGACTCCTCCTAAAATTGTCCAATGTCCACCTACTAATGGATTTTCTTTTCGTCCTTTTTCTTTTTTATATTTTTAGCGAGAAAATCCATGATGCAAAAAAAAATCCATCGATAATATCGCGATAATCTCATATACTCGGAGTCGGGTGTCATATATATAATCAATTTTTTTTCTCTTTGTTTGTTCTATTATCTGGAATGCTAATCAAAACTTGTGAAGAGTTGCTTCAAAGCAAAAACATTCCTTTCAATTTTTTACGGATTTTTTCTATTATTTTTGTTTTGACCTACATAGATCTATTTTCCTTCATTTATAATTAACTAAATTATGCAATGATTACATGACTGCACCACTGCATCTTCGTGAAATTAAATTATGAACCGTGACCTCCACTGCAAATCGAATATGTAAACGCACAAATTCCAGTGGCGTGGCGTGTTTTGCGATAAATCGATTGATCTGCCATTTAAACCTATGGAAGAGGATCGATAAACAGATTGTTCGCAACGAACACCTTCATAATCGATTCTTTACCGTAGCTTCAAATGGGGAATTATTGATAATCGATCATTCACGCTCCGCCACTGACAAATTCCTAAAGGCTGTGTTTCTTTATTTAGTGCTCGGTTACGTCACAACACTCTCGTCGATTTTACTTGGCATTTCCTCCCAAAAATATTATAAGTACAATCTCGCTCAACTTCCTATTCATTTTTCAGCCAACACTATTACAGGAAATTGTGAAAAAGTGAAGATTTTTTATTTATCAATTTTTTTTTGCTAGATTTACTTTAATAAGGTAAATGTGAACCTAAATTCAAAACGGGTAACGTTACAAACTGACCTTCCTGTCCGTTTTCACGTGCACTGTTGTTTTCCTCTTCCATGACGGGGTTGTCGATACAAAATTAAATTTCTCGATAGTTTACTCGTGGGCTTTTGTGATAGGCGTTTTGCCACTTTTCCCTCCTGTTAGGTACACTCTTGAGTCTTCAGCGTACCTACCTTTTGAAATCTCAAGCTCCTGGAAGCAATATTTTTACTAATGTAATTTTAAAAGTTTCAGTGTTGAAAAAAAAATATTTTTTCGACTACTTGTACAGATAACTTATAATTCAGGAACCCCTAGATTACGTTTACCTTAAGATGTGCCATTGTGATAGATTTATCATTGTATTTAAATTGTACGTATAAGGTTTTGATGCTCAAGGAGTTCGGTATCTTATTCTTAACGATGAAACGTCGTTTAAGAATTTGTAACTTGTGCGTATTTGAAAGGTGCACAGTGGACTTAATTCATGAGCTTACCCGCTTTTCATGGGTTGATATCGTTCAAATTACTCCGAAAAATTCATTTGAACTACTTTCCTGTCAACTGCCCACTTCGCAAATATGCATTCGTCACAAATCGAAACAAGCCCATTTAGTTTCCGCGTATCTACTTGTTTGTCTGCGCCAGAAAAAAATTCTATTATTAACCACTATTCATTTTTCTCTTGCATATTTTCACTGAAAAATTATTGCTATCCAAAGTGAATGCAAACTGTCGTTATTTTTCTTTTGTGCAAAGTCATGAGTAGAGCATAAATATTTTAGGGGGATTCACTCAATTCAAAGAATTTGATATCATACATGCCTTCCTTCTTTCCTTCGAGAAAAATACTGTAACAAGAAACAAAAAGTATGAATAAATAGCCATTTCAGGAAAGTTTCTGATCGTTCAATAACAGCCCATACTACTGAGAGTATCGTATTTTAGTGGTTTCTAGTGTAACCACATCGCAATTTTCAAGTCAGAACTGTCCGTGGAATCCCTCAACCTCTAATATTTACATTCACCAGACTTCTATCAATGTTACCACAACCAATCTCCACCACAATAGTTAATTACCACCATTTAATTTGAAGTTACATATATTTTTCCGTGCTGCCTCGCACACTTCCCATTTTAAACGGTACCTTCATCAAACAAACAGTGGTTTATTTTCAGATACCAACTCTATTTTTGTATTTTCTGTGAGACTTATAATCAAAAGTTTGAATACGTGTCATGACGCTCTTATTATGAAGTGTCATAAGTTGATTATTTTACTTTGTACATTTATTTTCTTACTTTTTTCAATATGTACCATTTTTAACCTTAAGTATCCGTGAATAATTTTTCCTATTACTATCCTTACCTTGTTGTCTATACCACTTTTAGCTGATCCTTTACCTTGTTTTCTATCCTACTTTTAGCCGATCCTTTCCACGCACCCAACTGCTCTTCTCTTCCGTTGTATCCTGAGTGTTCTCGCGTAAGCTCGCTAAAGTTAAAAGCCAACCTGCTGCACATGCGATTTCCTTCCTCCAACTTTGCTCTAACACATGGTGTCTAGCTTTAGGATCTTCCCTATTTTCCCGATTCTTTCAGGGTTTGAGGAAAAATCTGTCGTAAAATCAGGATCTGGGAAAATTCGGCCGTACGATTGGATTTTTTTGCGCTTTCGCATACGCTTATGCAGAAATTTTAATTTTTCTCCGCAAAATATCAGGATTTGGAAAAATTATGAAATCAGGATTTAGCAGTCAAAAATCAGGATTTCCTAAAATGAAAAAAAAATAGACACTCTGTAACATTCGCATATTTCAAAACTTGATTCTATACAACACGAGCGCTGAACGCATTGGCAATAGAAACAAAATTTATTTTTCGCGCTTCAAGGTCTTTAAGTCTTGTATTTCCCAACATTTCTCCTTTAATGCATTATGAAACAAGCCTGTGTCTTTTTTGATACCCCACCCTACCCTGCCCTAAGAGTACATTCCAATTGTTAGCTTTTTGCAGATTTTAAATCTAGACCCTAATTTTCCAGTGATATTCTCAAAATGCTTTTTACCGCTTGGTTGTTGATTAGATTTTCAAATGTTACTCTTTTATAGTTATCCTTGGAATAAGTGTACTTTACTTATCATTTACTTTAAGAATGTAATCCAAGATCTCAACGTACAGGATTTTCTTGTATTGTGATGAGTCCAATTAAAAAATAAGAGAAGAAAAGCACACGCGCTCTGTAATTTTACAATTTCTCTCTATACTTTCAATTGACTATCAAGTACGTGAAGTTTTGCTATCTTGTTTCCAACCAAGCAGAGGATTATCAAAATGACCATTATAGACTTTGTGTCCTCGTTTGTTTGAAGCAAGGCTCCAATTCAGTTTGTGTCGTGTTTTTCTTTTTGTACATAAAAGTAGCTTTAAAATAATGAGTAAGTTTGATTCCACTTTTACCTGTATCATTTACCTGCAATTCTGATGGTTGATTCTATTCCTCACTTATAGCTTTTCGCTACGCCGTACTTAATACTTTTTGAACCTCTATACACTTAAACCTCCGCATCCTGAGTTGAATAGACTGTGATATTTTTCCAGGTATGATATCAGAGGTGCATTGTAATTTCACATACGCCCCAAAAATATTTAAAAGTTTTATTTCTAAAAGCGCTCAAGCTATCAAAAATTTTGACCGGTCATCTTCGCATCTATTTTTATACCATGACGTTCAGAGCTTTCAAGTTCTCGATTTTTGCACCTTTTGTTTTAAAAAAAAAAGAAAAAAACCCGTTATTTTATTCATGCATATTTATATGTAGATGTACATACATAAAACATGAAATTGTTTCTTTTTATTCTTTTTTCCTTTTTATTGTAAGAAGAGAAGGAAATACAGATTAAGACAGGATAAGTTCTTCCATTTTTAATTAGATGCGATTATCGTGGATGATCCTTATATTTTCTTTTCTTAGTATATTATCGTAATGCTCAATTTTATTACCTTCTGTACCATGACAATTACCTAATTTGAGCCATAAACTCTTTTAATATGCTCAGTTGTTTATTGAATTGTGTTTTGTATTTTTGTTTCTTTCTTGAAATAATGTCAGTTTTTGTCTTTATTGCTCAAGGTAATCTCAGAATTTTTTCCAAATTCTCATGTACTCCGATTTTAAGTGTGCAATAGTCATTTAATTTATTGAAAATCGTATAAATTTTGTGAAGGTTTCTCGCTTTTTTTTAAAATTAACTCTCAACTCATGTCGTGGAACATGCGAAAATTTCTTACTGAATTCCGTTTGGAAGAAAAAAAGTTGAGTAAATTACTAGCAAATTCAAAATCCCCTGTTACTTAATCTGCTTATCAGGTTGATATGCAGAATAGGTCACAATACTGGGTATAAAATTACGCACCGCAAAATTTATTTGCTTATCAAAATTTTACGTAGAATGCGATGGACGCAATCAAACTTTCTGTATTTTTGTACGTAAGATTTTGATGAGAAGACATGCTGTTGTACTTGATTTTTTACCGTATCGAGTAATCCATTGCAACCTAAATGCAATGCTGCGAAGCATGTTCTTATGGACTATACTCAGAGTGAAGAAAAACATGCTATCCTTGATAATGGTTGTACATACCTTACTATTTTTAAGTTAGTAGTATTTAAAATGCTCAACTTTTCTATTATTTTTTTTGACCGTAACTTCAAATGTACCATGAGCTGTCATCAAAACAGTGATCAAATAATGTTAAGTTTTGTATTATTATTTTTCTACTTTTTTACTTCTTGTATATTTCTGTTCCATTAGTCGATCGTAAGAAATGATTCATTCACTTTCATATTTTTGGAGTTGTTCTCATTTTTACCCTCCACTTATCTTATCCCGCACTATTTCGAAGCTTTATTTCTTAAATAATGATCCGAATGGAACTATCCATTTATTTGATAGAAGAAAATATTTCTTGCACCATTGGGATCTAGATATACTTTAGGCCAATTCTCACGATTTTTTTTTTTTTTTTTTTTTTTTTTTTTTTTTTTTTAAGTAATTTAAAAGCATAGCGATGCGTTTGCAATTTGCCAAATTGGATCAGATTTAAGCCTTTACTATTCTCTTTTTTTAAAATAAGAAGAACAAGAAAGGTTTCTTTTACATTCAGTGCAATTTCCTCTTTGTTGCTTTGCGCGGTTATTCGCCCCAGCTCCCACCTCCGTTCCTGTCGAAGTTCTAAAAATTTCTCAGGTCGCCTCCCTATATTTTTGAGGCCTCACAAAATCCATTCGCGGCTCAATAAATGGTTCAACTTTTCGTCCGATCCAATTTTCTAGGGAAGGATTCTTCAGGCTTAGCTATAAGAATTTTAGTCAATATGTTCGTGAGGATTGTTTGAAAATACTAATATCTAAATAAAGAAAAATTTGAGAAGAAATATTAACTCGATTTTTGTCAACGCCTTACATCGGATTTTCTACAAGAACTTTAGCCAACTTCTTTTAAATGTTTCATAAGTGACTCTTTTTCTTATGAACTCACAACAGTAAACAATCAAAGTATTATTCGGAAAACTGGCAATGTCGCGATGAATTCAGTCATAGTTTCCTTCATCGGCATGATGAGCAACGCTGAAATAAAGTTACGTTATAAGAGAAACAAGAAAACCTCCGTAGTTTGTGTGGAATGCGGCGAACACCGTACGAATTTCAATTGAACTCCTGGATGCAACTATTCGGGCTCCATGGATGCCCGTTTTGCATACGCCAGGAAGCGAAGGCGTTTTGACTGTCCTGGTAACCTCCACTTCACCAGTTGCCCGCGGCGTCAACGGCGCGGCGTTTACTTCGAGGATCGAAAATGACAGAGCGCTTTCAATTCTTCGTTTATACTACAAAAATATTTCGAAGGCACGGATAGTTGCACTTGTGCTAGAATGTGAGTATCTTCACTGGAAAAAAAAAACAAATTGGATCTAGAGTCCAGACTATTGAAAACATTGACAAGAAAAAATACTCCTGATTCAATCAGATTTTTGCTTAAATCAAAAGGGAATCCGCTCAAAGTAAGAGGCTTGGTTCTTGATTTAAGCAAAAATCCGATTGAATTAAGAGTATTTTCTCTTGTCCATGTTTTTAAGAGTCTGGACTCTGGATCCAATTTGTTTTTTTTCCCAGTGTTTTGTGCCTTTGACTTCAAACGGCGGTGTGCTGAGCATGATTTGTTGAGCAACTAGTTATCCATGCCCAAGAGATGTCTTCGAAGTTCGAATGAAGAATTGAAAGCACATTTAGATGTGCACATTGCAGTGAACTCCGCCGCACAAAATTCGAGCCTTTTCTGAGAGGTTGGATGCTTGGACGTGTTTGCGACCGAATCTACTACCCAATCGTCCAAAATCGACCTGATCAGGTCAATTACACGGCTGCGCGACGCGCGGAGTCTAGAATCTGCGCATCAAGTCGATTCATTACTATAAATCTGTTTTGCCACATAGGTCAAAATAGAAAAGATTGCGGTCCTCCAAAAAAGTCTGCTCTCGCATCACGCTTTAGTGTTCAATAGTGCCGTATTTGCTCGTGCATTTTTATTTTCACTGAACTTTATAAGGAAATGAGTGGACACTGAAATCTTGTATCCGGTAAGTTGGAACGGTTGAGTCTTTCTATGCTTGTTCAAATGAACTTTCTCATTCAATGGAATCATCAACATCAGTTCAATCAATGAAAAATTGAATCCCTGTAACCTTGAATGTTTCAATGAGCACTGCGGTCAGTTGCGTCAAACAGGACCTCGTCCATATGTCCATCTCGTAAGTGTAATCAAGCATTCTCATCACATTCTCTATTTTGATGTATCGATGTATCCGTACATTTTTTCTCATAGTGGTTTTGAATTTCCTGGTGTTCGTATCTGCTTTAATTCTTTTCTTGATGAACATTATAATGGATTTGCTTCCGACTGATAATTCACAGTCTTTTTTTGTAAATATGAAATTAACTAATTCGAACTTCACCTCTGCCTTCTCTCAAACATGTACAGATTGTACAATGTACAGATTGCTTACTATCTGCACTAAACACAGCTACTCTGAGGTTGCAAAATTGAATTGAGCCACCCTGCTCCTTGCCTGAAAGAGAGTCCACCAAAAATGAAAGGGCAAAAAACGCGAAATTACTGATCACGCTACCGGTATAATGAATGAATTTGGTGACGGATTGGCAAAATTATATGATGCGGTGTATACTTATTAACCCGTAACTAAACCTCGGCGCACGTGCCCAATTTCTCTTGCATTATTCCAGTTCAATTTAAGAGGCCACGATAAAGAAAGGATACGAAGTCAGTCTTTTGAAATGCCCATGTGTGAGTTCGTCATATCTTTGGTCCAACCAGCTTTGGAGGGGTTGAGTTTTGGTCCATAATCATTGACAAAATTAAGAAAATACTAATTTTCCCAGAACTTTCGGGACCGTGGCTCCGACTGGGGGCCTTTTTTGAAGTAACTTTACACAGAAAAAATGGAGATGTTGCATGTGCGAGGAATTTGCGATTTGACTGTTGATTCTTGAGTAAAAGTTCGCGAGAAACACGATGGTGCTATTGGTTTTCTCTGAAATCATCTCCCAAGCTCAAAAACAGCTCTCAAGTTGAGGCCAAAGCATAGAGTGCGTAGAGTCGTAATGTAAGTGGGAGAGCTGGCTCCACTTTTAAGCATTTTCCATGTCCCGAATTCCGAGACTTCGGTGTGACGCCGGGTCACTTTTTCGATACATAATCGATTGTTTGCGATACACGGATACCCGGCCATCCGATGACAACAACAACAAAGGAGATACACCGCAATCACACGCTGAATGTGGGAGCTGAATGTGGCTTGAATGTGGAAGTCATCGGCCCGATGCCTGAATTTTGCGCGGCACGCGCAAAATTCAGCAACGATTCTCAGCAACCATCGGACCAATTTTGAATTTGTCTGAACTATTCGAGTAGATTTAACACACACCTGGATGAAAATAACTCGAATTTGCTAAATTTTAACCGTTGGGCGATGACTGTTGACTTCCACATTCAGGTGCTAAATTCAGCGTCTGATTGCGGCATTAGGAATTACCACGTATTCCACACCGCCATTTTGGATCGAAAATGTATCGAAAAAGCGACCCGAACTCGGCGCACACCGGGCTATCGGAATTCGTCGAGCAGAACATGGTGCCAGCTCTCCCATTTACATTACGACTCTATGTACTCTATGGGCCAAAATGGAGGGGATATCCCACGCTATCCTGAGAGTCCACTTCTACATCAAAACAAACTCTCCATACAAAGATAGGGAGCAAATAGATTACCAGTGGTGCCGTGTTTTCAGTTTTAGAGTCCCCAAATAAGGTGGCAGCCCTGTCAATGTATTTTCTCCCTATCTTTGCATGGAGAGTTTGTTTTGATGTAGAGGTGGACTCTCAGGATAGCGTGGGATATCCCCTCCATTTTGGCCTCAACTTGAGAGCTGTTTTTGAGCTTAGGAGATGATTTCAGAGAAAACCAGTAGTAACATCGTGTCTCTCGCGAACTTTTACATAAAAATCAACAGTCAAATCGCAAATTCCTCACACATGCAACATCTCCATTCTTACTCTGCCCCACAGAACACGCTATCGCAGTCTAGCCGTTCAACCCGTGTATGTTGTTTTTGACAAAACTCGCTCTCTTTGTGCATGTTGCCGGAAATCGGAAGCTTTTTGAGTGCATAATGGGTTTTTCGGAAATGTTTCAGAGTTGGTGAGGATCAAGACTGAGCCGGTAGACGTGAAGATCGAGGAAGTGGAGGACGATGGCTCCGACTCGGACGGAAATGACTCCGTGTCGTGTAATATTCTCCGAAGTTTGCTCATCGCTGCCAAGGAGAGTGCTCACGAAAAAAGGAGCAGAACGCAGTAGAGTTCCAAATCTCGAGTCCATGTTGTTCTTTTCTCTTTACTTTGTTCTTTTTCTCCTCTTTCCCTTTACCCCTCCTGCGGGCTGATTTTTGAAATTGATGGGGAAAAAAAACAAACTGAAAATTAAGCGACCCTATCACTGGAAGGAAAAAAAAAAAAAAAAAAAAAACAAACAAACAAACAAACACATTGGATCGAGAGTCCAGACTCTTGAAAAAATCGACAAGAAAAAGGACTCTTGATTCAATCAGATTTAAGCTTAAATCATAAGGAAATCCGCTCAAATTAAGAGGCTTGGTTCTTGATTTAAGCTTAAATCTGATTGAATCGAGAGTATTTTTTCTTGTCGATGTTTTCAAGAGTCAGGACTAGAGATCCAATGTGTTTGTTTTCCAGTGCATCATTTTCCCAATTAATCCATAACAACCATTCGTGTCAACCAATAGGACCGCTCTTTATTCCCTATGCCCTTTTTGTCCATAGCTGTGTCTATCAATTTTAATAAATCAGCCGCTGATTTATTTGTGGACCTTGTTCAGGGTTGGTAGCATCATGAAAAGCTCACAATCCTGGAAGTAATTGCACCCTTCACTTCGGCAAAATCAAAAACGTACCAGAAAAAATGAGATAACGAAAATCTGGAATCACGTGCACGAGAACGAACATACGTTTGTTTGTAAAAATTCTAGTAGGTCGCATGTTTTCGCTTGTTCTGGTGGTTTTAACAGTTCCGTGTGCAATATTGAAATTTTAAAAAAACTTTAAGGTAACTGACCTGCCCGTGAACTCACGCACCTTAGGACGATCAGAGGCAAAACATATTGCCTTACATCTCATTTTCGGGCAATTACGTTGTTTTAAAACTTTTCATTTTTTTTTCATTTTTTTAAAATTTTTTCTTGTTAGGCCGCGTTTCGATCCAACCACGAACAATCGCAATTTTTGCAAGTTTGCAATTCTATTTTTGTTCCATTTAGTTCTGCGGTAAATATCGATGGCGTATGACGCTACTCGCTTCGATCGATATAAATCGTTTCAATAAATTTAAATTAAAGGAATGCAGCATTGCTGCTAACTCGGGAGAATCGCTACGCTTGCCAAAGATAGTCGCGGGTTGCCCGGATAAGATTTGGCAACTCTGGGCTCCGTCCGTTTTAATGTATATAAAATAATCGATATTTATCTATCCAGTCAGAAGTAGCCTGTTTTGGCAAGAATCGATTTTTTATGATGGAGTTAGATGGAGGGAAAAGAGTTTGGCCGATTCGCGATTGGTCCGGGGTTGTAATTGAAACGTATCCGAGGCAAAATGCGAACATTTTAAGTAACTAAATTGAGAAAATCCTAGGATATGGTTTTTTGTTTTTCAATTTTTTGAAGTTATTTTTCTTTCTCAATGGAAAAGATGAGATGTTGACCATCGGAAGATTTCCACAAGTCGTCGGAGAACCTGGTAGCAAAATCGATGGTATTAAAAAGTAATCTCTAAGCCTTTTCTCATGACTTTTTAAATTGTTTGAATATGTCTTACAGTTCTCATCGATTTCTTGACGTTTCTTACATGTAAATCTGGTCGTTATCACGAAATGCATGTACAAATAAGTTAACTGGCCTAATCTTCTATATGACCTTATTCAGCCTTAAACTCTCTCATATTTATAATTATTGTTGTATAAAAAAGCTCTGTTTTTTATTTTTATAAATCACTTTATTTTTCACGTTGATTATAACTAATTTACGTTTTTGTTTGAAAGTTTTTTAAGTGTTTGAAGAATATGTGCCTCAAAATATTAAGTGATTGGGATAGTTTAGTAATTTCCGCATAACCTTTCATTAGGATCTGAATCATGATCCTTTTGGTCTGTACAAACTGACGCAATTGCATTTAATATTTAGTACTATGAAAGTAATATTGGCCTTTTGAATCTTTTTCATTTAAAATCTAAATTGTCTTTGTTTTGTTGAATATATGAATCATTTTTGCTACATTTTGCTTATAAATTTTATACTTTTTTATACATATATTATATTATTTTAAAAAATTCCTTTGCTGTTAGTTGGAGTTAAGCATAAAATTGTTAAAAATTTCTAGTGTCGTCCCGTTCATTCTCCTCTCTCCTTCTTTTAACCAAATTAAACGTAAGTAAACATCAAATAAATTAATTGAATAATTGCATATCGATGGTAACGGTCGGAAAATGCCTGCCTCCATTGCAACGTTTAAAAATCTCCTATTATTATCATTATTATTTTTACTTTCATGTTAATTTCTTACTTATTATTTTTTGTCTAAGTTTTTTCTTTTTTTCCTTGTTTTATTAAAGAAAACTAATCATAATATCTTTTGGCAACTTTGTGCGAATATTTTTGAATGAGTTAACATAATTCCGCGACAATTACAGAAACATTAAAGAGACAAATAATTGGGTTGATTTCTTGTATTATATTTTTTAAAAGATACGCAGTATTTAATTAATTAATCCAGTATTGAATGATTGGGGGGGGGGGGGGGGCGATTCCTCGAGTGTTTATAGCGGTAGGTCAGGGATTGATTCACTATGCGCATTTGGACTGAATTTTTTGCAATAAGGAATCACTGTAAAATCTGTAAAAGCTCATCTATAAAAGCTCTATCTGCACCGAAATCTAATGGTAGGTACATATGTTAATTTTCAAATCAGAGGGAGGGGCTGCCCCCCCCCCCCCCCCCGTTCCAAGTACATGCGAGCAGTAGTTGCTGGAACTTGCTTTTCTCACCGCTTTCAAAGCTAAAAAAAATTCTCAAATCAGCCAGGAATGATGGTTCTTTATTGCAAATTTTAGTCATCTAACTAGAAGCAAAACAGTGTTACCAACTTAACGAGGGTCGCCATTACGATGAAGCAGCCTGTTTTGATGATTATCGATCTTTCTACATTAATTTAAATGGACATGTTTATTCTAAAAGGAACTATGTTGCAATGTCGCATGCAAGCCCTATGTACATACTTTCTTCTAGCACATGTACGTCCACATGAATAGAACCCAGTGTCACTGATTTGCAGAAATTACCACTGTCTGTGTGTCAAAAACCTTCAAGGCTTCGAATAATGATCACAGGTGACTTGTGAACTTTAGACTTTCCAGCCATGGTAGCTCATAAAATTTAGGGTAGCGACGGAAGAATTTCACGCGCATACTATCCTAGAGGCAAATAATGAAATTATTGAATAAAAGGGACGTCTTTAATTATAAGCAGAAGTGTGTTTAGTTACCATCAAGAGATTATAAAAAAGTGCGTGAAACCGCCAAAGCATAGTACAATGTGAGGCTACGCGATGTTTCTCAAATCTCTCGATTTCGAAAAAGGCAATTAATTTAGTGAATTTCACTTTCTTTCCAGTGATAGCACCGTCAACCTCTCTGCTAATGCGGTACAACTCGCCTGTTGTGCTGGATGAAAGAACTCTGGATAAACTGCAAGGTTTAGCCGACAATGGAATGAGTTTAATGAGGACCTACCTACCGCTGACCTCTCACGATGACCTACGTCAGTTTGAAGTCAATCTATCGGATTACTCTTTCCGTGCTCAAATCGTAAGTGTCATCATAAAAGCTCTCTGTACGCGCCGATACTTAAACCAGCCAGTTGCGCTAGGACCTCAGTGTTGACGTTTAAAACTTTAGAATTGTGAAATTATAGTAAGACCTATTTCAAGAACATGTTCTTACAGCAACTATCAAAGAAGATAAAGCCCATTTATAGCAACAGTCACTGGAAGATCAATTCATAATCGTTTTAGCCATTTGAAGCTTCATCGAGCCCTAGAAACTAACGAAAGAAGAATGGCGGACGTCCCCTGCATATAGTTCAAAATAACGGAGGATGAAGTTTTATTTATTTGTTTTACCGCAACCCCCTCCCCCCCACACACACACCCTCACACACAAACAAACCAATTTTCTACAGTTGAAAACATTTTTTCAGCCTACACAACATAGCGCGAAAGGTTTTTACTGGAAAGAAACTCTTTGTTTCTGTGCTTAGGTAAAAGAGCTGTCACTTTCTGGAAGAAAAAACTTCAAAAAAACCATCACTGATATTTGTCGGCAACTTATGACTGATGACTTGGCCCACGATTTCAGTTGGAAGGGACAAAGGAACAACAAAATGGCCATGGAAGATCTCCTTCTTAAGGATCTAATTTTTGGTAATTATATGCTGAAAATCAGCTGATCTTATATCACCTCCGGAATGATCGGTAATGTTTCTATATTATACGGCTACAAGCAAAATCTTGGAAGCACTATTTCTGACGAACTGCCGGACCGATAAGGATGATCTTTACATGTATGTCATCTTTAGTAGATGTAGATGTGCAAAAAATTATGAAACCCGGAACTTTTAATGTTGTGGAGCTTTTAAAGCTCATGTCACTTAAGTCCAATGTTAATAGCGTGAGAGATATGTCGTTTCCGCTAGAAACGTCAAGGTGTGGGATTCTACCTGAGTGACTCGAATAAACAATAAAACAATGGAAAAGCTCGTGAAGGGCTCCTCATTCGAAGAGTTGAGGAACGGTGCATCGCTCAGGGTTCAAGGTTCAAGGTCCAAGGTATGAGGTTTAACTCAATTTTTCCTGCATTCTTCCGGCTTCGATTTGTGGCATTGGTCAATTTACTTGATTGCTGAATTTCTATTAATATTTACAGCAGATAAACAGCAGATACAAAGTGAGCAGGCAGGCGCTGCGTCGCGTCGGGACGGACCAAATATTATTAACTCTTAACGGTCGAAATCCGATTTTTTTTCTTTTTAAATTAAGTATTTAAAAATAACAGAATAAATGGAAATTTCTCCAGTAAGTGGACTGTGAAATTATGTACATCCAGTTATTCCTCATCATTTACAAATCTTAGTGTTACGTCGAAAAGTTTGAAATCGATGCAGCTCGAACACAAAATGGTGTATTAAAATGGAAGAGCATTTTTGCCCATACATATGCGTATAGGGCCCGCGAAGCGGGCCTGAGGGCGCGAGGCGCCCTCCCGGGGGTTGGGCCGCGTAGCGGTCAGGGGGCAGGGCCCCTAGTTAAATTATAAAGCCCGTATCAAGTAGAGGCTTCAAGGAGGTTCATCGATGCCTTTCCTGGCCCTCTCATTGGCCAGCGGTTTAAGTCGGGGCAATCGATGAGTCTCTTTGAAGCCTCTACTTTGATCGTCTGATACGGGCTTAACAGGTCTTAGTCTCTAGACTGTTCTTAAAAGATCATACCATGTGGCAGATATATGGACCGCGTTTTGCAGAAAGGAATCAAGCCACATCAGCCATAAACTTCAATTGGGCAATTCAATTTTTTAAAAGAGAACGTTTGTGCGGATTCCTAGGACAAATTTTAAGCAATTTGCTTCGTATTGTGCGTAAAATTCACCGACATTTTCACAAAAATCCGCACAACCGTACTCATTAAAAAATTCAAATCGCCCAGTTAAATTTGGCAATAGCTGATGTGGCTTCGTTCCTCTCTGCTCACCGTGGTCCATCGACGCGCTTGCTCAATAATGAATCATTCGTCAATTTTTAAAACTGTAGGATGAATATTACATTCTTTATTATTGCTTTTATGACAGGGAATACCTCAGATGTCTCTAAGCATCACTAAACTGAATGATTTATCTTAGGACTGACTATTGTCTTTACAGTTTTCAAAAAAAAGTTTCGTTGGATGTAGTGTTTAGAAACTGATCGGATTTTTCTCCAAAAAGAAAATGAAAAATACCACACCAAAATGATTTCCCTGTAACCAGAAAAGGACGCACATTATAGTAGTATTGATATTGACATAATGAGAGGCTCTACTTTTCTTTTCTTTTTGAAATTCGGTGTGACGCAATATATGAATGAACATAATTGTCTTATTTTATGGATCTGCACAATATCTTCTCAATGACTCATACGGTCTCACTTTCTTTGCGATGTTCACCTCTATACTGAAGTTTTTGTTTGATCACTGTTTTGCAGATGTCGTGAGATTAAAAGGGTTTCGGCCACCTTGTCTTGGCAGTTACAAAATAATTGAAATCATTAAAGAATGGTTAGCTCAAGCGAATAATCGGCTCAAAAGGCGGCAAACTAAATATTTAAGGTTCAATCCTTCCTCTGGAAGCCTGGGTCATCATCACTTATTCAGATCACTTCAGAACTAATTGAAGCTCTTAATTGGTTCACATTTGATGGTACCGAACAAGAGGTAAAAGGTATAAACTGAATTGATTAGCTTCTTTTGGAACACTATTTTGCTATTTGAATGTGCGTAATTTTTTTATTCAATGTCAAAGCTTTTTAACGCTTGGAGAGCAAAACAATTAATTTTTTATCATAACTTCCATCGAACAAGCGTAATGTTTTTTATTGTCTTTCCGTCATGGGCAGAGTAAAAATGTCAAACTGCCAGCTTAAGCCACCCATTGCTCAAACCATTAATTAAAAGCAGTGCTTAATGAACTCGTCGAAATCCTAGTTTAAGAGTCAATTTCAGAACTTCTAGTTGCGAGAACTTATACCTGAATGTTTAAATTCGTACTTCATTTGCCTAGTGGTCCATTCCTTTACGGAACTTACTTTCTGCATCTGTCAATAAGCCTGCTTTTAATACACGGGGCTGCCACAGTTAGGGCATACCGAGAAATGTCAGGGAAAAAATGAATTCACCTTTACTTGCTTTCTAGAATGGGTTTGATGTTTCGAACAACAAATTTTATCTGAAAACTACTTAAAATTATTTATTTTTAACCATCTGGCATATCCTCAATTGTAAGGAAATTTTATCCAAAGCATCACCCTTTGGCCAAAGTATCACATGCGCCATGCGACGTTTCAAACTTTCCGCCGCCATTTTATTTTTTTACAGAGAAATTTTTCAACGAAACTGTCCAAAAATTTCACTGAATTTTCTTTGTGCTCCCGGTAAAATTCAGTGAACTTTCCAAACAAATTCAACCAACAATGTAGATGTCGCTGTTGCATGTGTGAGGAATTTGCGATTTGACTATTGATTCTTATGTAAAAGTTCGCGAGAAACACGATGGTGCCACTGGTTTTCTCTGAAATCAACTCCCAAGCTCAAAAAAAGCTCTCAAGTTGAAGCCAAAATGGAAGGGATATCCTACGCTATCCTGAGAGTCCACGTCTACATCAAGACAAACTCTCCATGCAAAGATAGCAATACATTGACAGGGCTGCCACTTCATTTGAGGACTCTAAAACTGAAAACACGGCAACCCTGCTAATGTATTTGCTCCCTATCTTTGCATGGAGAGTTTGTCTTGATGAAGGCGTGGACTCTTAGGATAGTGTGGGATATCCCCTCCATTTTGGCCTCGGCTTGAGAGCTTTTTTTGAGCTTGGGAGTTAATTTCAGAGAAAACCAGTGGTACCATCGTGTCTCTCGCATACTTTTACATAAGAATCATTAGTCAAATTGCAAATTTCTCACACATGCAACATCTCCATTTCCCTGTCAAAACATGAAATGGTGGCGGAAATGTTGAAACGTCGCATAAGGCTTGTGATACTTTGGCCAGAATGAGACGAAATGTGTCAGAGAAGTTTATTTACTAAATTTTGTGGCAACCCTGTAAATATGTATGAGGATTTCTTTGATTACATGTGGAGTTTTCCTTTCAGGGTTGTCGGTGTCGACGCGGCTCCTGGGAGCGAGCGACCCTGATGGAGGGCGCGGGGGATTTTCGTGCCCCAAGTGTGGCCGCGTGTACAAGTGGGAGCAGAGTCGCCGGCT
Organism: Bemisia tabaci; assembly: GCF_918797505.1. Classification (NCBI taxonomy): domain Eukaryota; kingdom Metazoa; phylum Arthropoda; class Insecta; order Hemiptera; family Aleyrodidae; genus Bemisia; species Bemisia tabaci. The sequence continues at coordinate 31,470,427 of NC_092793.1, forward strand.
CCACATGCGCATCGGTTGCGACGCAGAACCCCATCTAGCCTGCCCTCACTGCCACTACAGAACCAGATACAATCACTGCCTCACCCGACACGTCAAGAAATTACACCCGAACAGCTTCAGTTAGCCCTACCCTCACCAATACGGGTATTTTAGATCCGGCTTGCTATAATCTGATCGATCTAAGTAACAGGGCCCAACTATCTGATAGATCATACCTATACGGAAAGATTTGATGAAGAGGATTCTCGACATTTTTCAACCGGGGGCGCGTTAAGCCGGAATCGTTCGCTGAATGTGGAAACATTCGGCCCGATGCCTGAATTTTGCGCAAGGAGCTCAGTAAATTCTAGGTGGCGGTAGCCACCCCGGCCCAATCCTAAAAAACTCCCCTAAAAAGTTGACGACCAAAAAAAAAAAAGAAGAAGTGGAATGACATGAACCTCACTCTTTTACGGTGGCGGTGTTGGTAAAAAGTTCACATTCTCATAGAAAAAAAAACTTAAAAATGGAACAAAAACCATATTTTCAATGGTCTGAACCATATTATTGATTTTGGAAAGTTCGAATAGATTTCCTTTCGCTCAACTTGACCTAATATTGTTAATCAACTGTCGTATCCGATGACTTTTTAAATTCTACCGGAATCATCTGTCTAATCGTTAAGATGTCTGGTTTTTACAACACGTGTACTCTAAAACTTTTGTTTTAAAATTATTTTTGTTTCTTGTTTTTCCTCTATCAATGTGACTTTTACACAATTTTCAAAAGACTGAAACTTTCATACAGAAAGAACGATAAGACCTCACTTGATGCAGCAGTGATATTATACATCTCCAAAGCGTGGGAGAACATTTTTTTTTCTTGCCTCATTTTTTCTACTTTAATTTATCTTCTTTCTTTCTTTTTCCCACATCTTTTTTATGATCAAAACATTTTCCCCGTAAGAATTTCCGTCGTTTTCATAAACCTCAGTCGCTTAAGTAGCTTTATTATTTGCCATGAGGGCTACATTAGTGCTCATTAACTATACGCTATCATTTAAAAACAAATGCTCTGTAAAATATAAACTTAATCGATAGCTAGTAATGTAGCCAATTGTAAATTTACGTGAAACTTATGTGATTACAAGTGTCATTTATTATATTATCAATTAGATTTTTATCTTTGATCATTAGATCTGCATCCGTTTTTTTCTTTTTCTCTCTAAAAACAATCCCTCAAATAATCAAATTCTGCCTAAGGTTAATTTAAAAATCAATCCAGGAATTCATGAATATAAATTTCTCCTAAACTGAAAGGTTAATGAAGTCGTAGAAGCAAAGTCTATACGAGTGAAATGAATGAGTTGCACCCTGGACGTTCACGTTGTGTACCCTTATTTAGCAGCAAAACTCTTCATATACCCGTTCATGAAAAGCTGCGAGTGAAATAATTTTAATGGCAAATGTATGTTGCGCGGGAACATCGCGGGTCAACATATTTCTTTTTCACCTGTTGTTTATTGATGAAAACTTGATGGGCTTTCGCAAGGCTTAGCAATGACTGATGAATGTTGGCTTTAGCAGTTTGCAAAGCAAGCTCAAAGTGAAGCTTCATAATGGTGTCTGTCTAGTCAAGTGTTGCACATCGATGCGTCGAAATAGAAAGGTCTGGATACACGATCAATTTCCGAACCAATTCTGATCAAAGTAGACCACCTGATGACTGATGGTCACCATACAACAGTCCTCTTTGATCAAACTTGGACTGGCCGTCAAATTTTGATCAGAATGGAGTGCCACCATTCATCATTTCCTGCCACAGGAAACATTTCTTCGAAGTTTTTATTTTAAAATTAAGCAAATTAATGATTTTTAGACTGATGACTTCCGAAACTTTGATGGTAATTGGTCCGAGAATTTGATCGTGTATCGAGACCTGAACGGTCCGCTCTCCTTTGAAGGTAATCGATGGCAACACTTGGCTAAACAGACACCACTTTGAAGCTTTACTTTAAACGTGTGTCCAGCCCTAAATCAAAGTCAAATTAGGCTCAGATTTCTCTACGCAACACTCATCAACTATCATCATTAGTCGAAAAACGACGTTGATAAAGAAAGCGGTGGTTTCAATAGGTTTTTCGGAAATTAAAAAACCAAAAAATGAATTTCTCTACGGTTCGATTGTAGAATCGATATCGAATGACCTTGATCGATAAAATGCATTGATAAGATGGGGATTTATCAATTAGGATCATTCGATAACGATTCAAGAACCGACCCGCAGCGGATCGATTATTGAAATTGATAGACAAAGGAAACAAGAGAGATATGGAGAGATCCTATTGGTGGAAGTGGGCCGTTGCGACGGACAAAGGAGGTAGGTAATCGACTAACTAACGGCAACCCACGAGAAAGCCGACAGTTAGTCTATCATTTTCTTCCTTTGTCGATAGGAACCACCCATTTCAACCAATAAGATCGCTCCATACTCCCTATGTCTTCTTTGTCCATCGCTTTGTCCATCAATTTCAATAATCAGTCCGCAGATGGAAGAACGTAACTACGCGTTACGCCTTTTGCAAGAGTATCCTTAGGTATAAGAAATAAAAATCGAGTCACTGATATAAGAGTAAATAGGGAAGTTCTGCAAAAATTTTAAGACACAAAATGTTTACAAGCCTCAAAATACTTTTAAGTTTTGTGGTTTGAAGATCAGTATTTAGAAATCACAGTTTTGAAAAATCACGAAATTGCCAATTCAAAACACTGACAAAAAACTGATCCATCCCACCTGGAACTGATTCCCTAGGACACTTAGGGAGGGTATTCCGTCAATATTTAAAATTTTTGACCCAAAGCAATTAAACTCACGCCTTTGAAAAAATTTTTCCCACAGTCTAAGGTCCTTTTCCCCGTGGAAGAACCTATTTTCATTTTTCCATGAAACTGTTGGACATTTTTTATTGAAAGTTTTAACAATTTTCCTTAAGATTACTTGGAAAAATCAGCATTTTGTTCAGGTCGCAAAAAAAAGAATTGTTGTGGCTATTTCGCAATCTTGGAAAAAAGTTGCTTTCCCTTGTCCAAGAAAGTACGAAGGCTTTCGGAAACGGGAGCTAAAAAAAAATTAACCGTTAATTGGATTTTTTTTATGTAATTCAGATCACTGATAAGTTTTTTTTTTTTTGTTTTCAAAAAAAAATCTGGAGCTCTTAAATTTATGCGGGCTGATGGTTGAGATCAATAGACAGCGCGATGTACAAAGAAAAGAAATAGAAAATGGAGGGATCCTATAGGTGGAAGCAAGTGGTTGCAATGGAGAAAGGAGATAATTAGTAGATTAACTGATGGCAACCCACTAGAGGCCCTATAGATTGTCTATCATTTTTCCCCTCGGTCCATTACAACCGCACCCGGTTCAACCAACAAGATTGCTCCATTTTCTCGCCGTCTCCTCTATTTGCACATAAATGAAAGTCGCTTCTACAGCGCACTCTAACGTTCTGCGACACCCAAACGCCACTTGTGCCTATAGGTTCAGTTACGCAATCAAATTGAGCCATCAAACTGAAGCTCTGATTGGTGGAAAAAGACCTGAGGTGAGGATGCCACCAATGAGAAGCCCAATTTGATGGCTCAATTTGATCGTGTAACTGGACCTCATCTTCCCGAAGTGATGCCGCAATCACTTGCTGAATGTGAGAGCTGAATGCGGCTTGAATGGGGAAGTCATCGGCCCGATGCGCGTGACGCGCAAAATTCAGCAACGATTCTCAGCAACCGTCGGACTAATGTTGAATTTGTCTGAAGGTCCAGTTACACGATCAAATTGAGCCATCAAATCGGGCCTCTCATCGGTCGCATCCTCACCTCAGGTCTTTTTCCACCAATCAGAGCTTCAGTTTGATGGCTCAATTTGATCGTGTAACAGAACCTTGAGCTATTCGAGTAGATTTGACACACATCTGGATGAAATAACTCGAATTTGCGAAATTTCAGCCGTTGGGCGATGACTGTTGACTTCCACATTCAGCTGCTAAATTGAGCGTGCGATTGCGGCATTAGTTCTCCTCTACCTATCAATTTCAAAAGTCTACCCGGAGGTTTTGAGCTTGGATCATTGATTTAGAGGTTGATACCAGGTTGCCGAAGAGGGTGTTGGAGTGGGTCCCCCCCAGGTAGGCGACGGAGAGGGCGTCCAGCCAAACGGTGGGTAGAGGGCATCCGTGAAGAGATGGAGAGATGCCAGCTTCCGGAGGATCTCTACCATGACAGATTCCTGTGGAGAGTAGGCGTCGCAGAGCGCCCTAGCGCGCCGTAAAAGCGGCTCATACATACATACATCATTGATTTAGAGATTACGTTGAATTAACGGCATGGTGTGGTGGCCACGTTTGATTCGTGTTTCAGTTGAAACTGCTCGGAGCTTCGCGGGGATCCTGAAGGCGGAGCGGCAGCCGTTCGCGGACTGGGGGAACGTGGTGGACGGAGTGCCCCGACAGCGGCAGAGCCTGGCCGACTGTTCCCCGGACGACCCGATATTCCCGTGTCCCCGCTGCGAGCGATGCTACAAGCACCTCAGGTCCATGAAGAAGCACCTCAAGCTCGAGTGCGGCGTCGAGCCCCAGTTCCCGTGCCCGCTCTGCGACTACAAGGCCAAGCAGAAGATCTCCCTCCAGAAACACCTCACCAAGCATCACTAGCACACCCCACGACCCAGCACCTGTCCATCAGGATCAGCCCCGAAGCCCTGGATAGACGATGTAATTCCCGAACCAATTCCGATCAAAGTAGCATCAAAGTGTCGGGAGTCATCAGTCTTAAACTCATTTCTTTGCTTAGTTTTAAAATGAGAACTCGGCAGAAATGTTGCCTGTGGCAGGAAATGATGAATGGTGGCACTCCATTCTGATCTCACTTTGAACAAAATAGTGCGGCCAAAATGTGATGGTAGATGGTGACCATCAGTCATCAGCATGTCTACTTTGATCGGAATTGGTTCGGAATTTGATCGTCTATCCAGGGCTCATGTACGTGGATGCAGAGAGTATGCTACCGTGCTAAGGAACAACGCCTTATGAACATTCGAGAGTTGTCAAATTTCCCTCGATAAAATGTTTATTTTTGAAGAGAATTATGAATATTTTTCCTTGGAATTTTCAGAAGTTTTAGATCAAATTACAAACAAAATTACCTGAGAATTTGGTAGACAAATATTCTAGAAAAAAATCCTAAAAATTAGTGATTTTGCAGGAGAAATTTGGCAACGCTTGAAGGTTCAATCGGCGTTTTTCCTCGAGCGTGTAACTAGCACATGTTACACGCTCAAATTCCCATCAAATTCCGATCAAATGGTAACTGGTGCGCACCATCTACCATCAAATTTCTGCGGCCTGCAAAAATTTGATGGTAGATGATGGAGCTGTGGGGCTCATCCTTCATCTGATTTCCACACAACCGTGCTTATTTCATGCTTATTTCAATCAACACGCTGTTTTAATTAATTTTACTCATCAATCTAGATAACTCTCGACCGCCATCTTGGTCATCAGTTTGATCGGAATTTGACGGGAATTTGATCGTGTAACCAGGCCATTAGCACAGCAGTATGGACCTTCGGCGATGGTGGAAGCTTTTACTTTCGGGACTTCAGCATTCTACTGTTGACTTCTTACATGTTTGATGTTTAACAACGTGTTGGCAGTTTCGTTTTGCAAACAAGCCGAAAATGGCCGAAGTTTGGGAAACTTGTTTGGCCTAGACTTGGGCGTCACCCGAAGCTCATCATCCACCACCACCATGTAGGTAGGTCAACAGCCGAAATTAGCGTGATGGCTGTTGCTCCCTTATAATTGTCCATAAGGAATTGTTGAATCTCCGAAAGTAAAAGCTTCCACCTGTCGCCAAGAGGCTAGTGTAGGGTCTCTTGTCTCTGGTATGGACATATCGGTAATTTTGAAGGACAGGTTTGATGAGCTCTCAGGGCCAAAAAGGCAGCCAATCCATGGTAAGTGATACTTGGGTACAGAGACAAGAGACCCTCCACTGGCCTCTTGGCGACAGGTGGAAGCTTTTACTTTCGGGGATTCAACACTACGGACAATTATAAGGGAGCAACAGCCATCACACTTTTTTCGGCTGTTGACCTACCTACATGGTGGATGATGAGCTTCGAGTGACGTCATAAGCCAAACAAGTTCCCCAAATTTCGACTTGTTTTGGTTTGTTTGCAAAACGAAACTGCCAACAGTTGTTAAACATCAGCCTGCTGAAGTCCCAAAAGTAAAAGCTTCCACGATAGCCGAGGTACGAGTGTAGGGTCTCTTGCCTCTGCTTGGGTATGCTCTTTCCGACCCTTTCAGCCTGAACTCGGCTTTCGGTTCCCGCTGCTAGATCTGTGCCGCGAAACTTAAATTTCAACAATTTTGCAGTCTTGGCTGAGAACAAATATGGCCACCTGCTGTTGACGAAAATGAATAAACAGTCACATCACCAAAAGCAATTAATGGATTTTAATTTTTGAGGGATTTGCTTGCAATAAATTTGTGTGTATCAACAGCAGACCGTTATACTTATTATCAACCAAGACTGCAAAGTTGTTGAAATTCAAATTTCGCGCCACAGCTCTAGCGGCGGGAGGCGAAAACCGAGTTCTGGCCGTAGGGATCTAGAAACAACTATGCTTCTAGATCAGTAGCTGAAAAGTTTAGGAAGAGCATACCTACGTTTCACTTACCATGCAGCCAACATATGAACTCAAATTATCCATTGCTACTTATTGTTATCATTATTGATGCTTGTCGTTTCAAAATGCATTAAAGTACGTCCTAAACTTTGTCTTTCACATAAATCTCACTCTGACATCACTCATTTAAATATATATTGTTGACCCACTTGGTTTGAGTTTTTAATGGGAGTTGGCAGTTTTAGTTTTTTGTCATTTTGGAAGATTGGCTGCCCTTTTGGGCCCTAAAAGCCTCATGTTTTACATCACATTATTTGAGTACATATACTTTTTTTCCAAAGTTGCCTTCGTAAATAGATCCCATGACAAATTGAACTCATTTTTGTGAAAATTCCCAGCAAAACCAGTACTTATTTTCGTAAAATGTCCGACGTGTGTATCGATGTATTGAAGAAATTTAACCTTAAAGTGCGAAAGAAATTGATTTTAGAGCCCTAAGGAAGCATCGGCGTCGAGTATGAGCTTAGCGATTTCTTCTTCTTCGTTTCTTTTTCTTTTTGTTTTAAACCGAATCCAAAAAATTGAAACATTTCTCGTCAGATTCATAACTTTACAAACATTCAATTTTAAATTTTAAGAAAAGTGAACTTATGATCTTTTTGTCGTGTCATTGGATTTTTTTTACTGAAATCCTTCTGAGATTAAGATTTCTCAAAATCCGATTGTTCCCCCTAAAAATAAGTTATCCTCCAGAATTGTGCCAATTAAATGCGTTTTTTTTTAATTTTGTTTTTTCTTGACAATAACAATTTAATTTCGCTCTCTATCCTCTTTACGTGTTTTTGAATGTTTTTTTGATACTCCGTGTTAGTTTTAGCGAAGAAAGAAGTACCATGTTTCCTTTTTGTATAGTTTTTTCAGTAGATTCGTGTTACTCTTTCTTTGTTTCCTCTTTTTACCTCCGACAGTCCCAATAACTGCAGCTTTATCAAAATTCCTTTCTGCAAAAAAAACCTTTTGGTTTTCCTTTTTAAATTTTGTTGCAAATGAATTGTCACTATTTTCACGAAAAACTCACATTTCTCCAAGCTTTTCATATCGAGAGAATCCTCGATCCGAGGGAAATGCTGCAGTGTTTGTTGACCCATTTCGGAGCTTTTGCTCAGCCTTTCAAATTTTGAGTTTTTTCATCAGAAATTAAGCTGAACTTTCTTTTCAGATCCTCTGGAATCTGAGATAAACGCAAAGACGGAGAGAAAAGTGATGATGATCGAAGAACTAATAGACCTAAGTGACTCTGACTTACCTGTCGACTTGCAGCCTTTGCCGACGAACAGACCTACTCTCACAGCTTTTACTACCCCCGGTGCACCCCAGCAGCGCAAGCTAGTAGGGATACTGCCCCCTGTATTCCCTTGTCCAAATAAATGTGGGAAGTCTTACAAATGGAAAGATAGCCTGACGAGACACGTGAAATTTGAATGCGGCAAGGAACCGCAATTCCCATGCCACATGTGCTCGTACAAGGCCAAACAAAGAGTCAGCCTCAGGTATCATTTAATCAAAGCTCACGGTTTGCGGGGTGAATAGTAAAATTGTCGATCAATTAGTAAATTCCATGAGCTGAACGAATTATGTTTTATCGGACTAAATTCATCCATCGAAGAAAATGCTAATGAAGTCGATACAAGCGTGGCTTTCATAGAAAAACGTAGGGGATTACGCATATTTAAAATAAAAAAAATTAATAATTTTGTCGTGGGTATCGATCTTCTCATGGAATTCGGATTCCTCATTTGTTTAAATTATCTTAAAATCTTTTCAAGAAATCTTCAAATTTTTTATTCAGAATACTTTTTTTTAATTCAGTATTCTCACGCCATTCACTGGAAAAAAACACATTGGATCTCGAGTCCAGACTCTTGAAAACATTGACAAGAAGAAGGACTCTTGATTCAAGCAGATTTAAGCTTAAATCAAAAGGAAAAACGCTCAAATTAAGAGGCTTGGTTCTTGATTTAAGCTTAAATCTGATTGAATCAAGAGTATTTTTTTGTGTTGATGTTTTTAAGAGTCTGGACTCTAGATCCAATGTGTTTTTTTTCCAGTGTTGAAGTAGCATAACGTTGGAAGGAAATGAACGCCCTTTTAGAATGTCAGTAAATTTTACTTCGGTAAAATAACACGTATACCATTTTAATGATGACATTTAACGACCTCTTGTCCGGCAGTTCGTTGGCCCAGTCAGGTATCTGATATTTTTCGGTCGCTTTAATAACACAATTGTTGATAATCACACACACACACACACACACACCCCCCCCTCCTTTCCATTCATGATGAAATTTGTGTATGTTTCTTCCTCATTCAGGTAGTATATTACGTTGTTACGTGTCATGTTTAAGTTATTTTATACAATTTTGAAAATCCCTCAGTAATGTACTGCCGTGATAGCGATCAGTGGCGTGGCGTGTTTTGCGATATATCGATTGTTATGCCATTTAAACGTATGGAAAAGGATCGATAATCAGGGTGTTCGCAGCGAACACCTCAATAATCGATTCTTTACCATAAGTTTAAATGGCAGAACAATCGGTACATCGCAAAGCACGCCCCGCCACTGATAGCGATGGAAGCAGTAAAGGCATTTCTAGATGAGCCATGGTTAGCACATGATTTTATGTGTCTCGAGGTTCATCCCAGCATGCACTTATTGCTCTCTTCGCTATTACGGCGGTGAAGATATGTAACTCTCGGCCGTAAGATTTTTGTAAATCCGATATAGTTCTAGTGAATTTAGTTCTTGTCCTTGTCACATACTCAAGTAAAGCCAGCATGACAGCAATTTTTTTCTCGTATCATTTTTGTTCTGTTTATCAGCACTCATTTTTGGTTTACATTCATTTTTCATTTTTGTCAAGTCTTTTGAACGGTCTAAACTGTTACGCTTGTGAAACGTTGCTGAAGATTATTTTGAGATTCATTTAGCATATTGATCAATGAACATCATGAACTTATTTTTTAAAATGAATAAATAAGTTAACTTCGGCTACAATTGATCGTGAAGAGGGCCAATTACTCAATATCTTTAAACAAGATGTCCTCTGGAATCTTGATGTGAAATATATTCAAATGTATAACGACGAATCAAATACAAGATAATTTTCTTTTCGGTCGTAGTCCACCATAAATGTTAAGAAAATTTTACCTATATTGTAATAATGGTTACCAAACATTTACGTTCTATACTTGAAAAAAAAAAATACTTGCCGCCTATCTTCTTACCGTACTTACAATTAGCTCAATTCAACAAGGGATTTGCTGTGTTGATTTTTCTTTTATGTATGAGCATATATTTTTTTGTTCGTTTCGTTATTTACTAAATCTATGTAAAAAAAGTGTAAGTCACGATGTCCGAGTTCTCATGAAATTGTGCCATTCCATTCCATTTTGTACCTTACGAGTAAATCAAATAAAATCATCTTTGTAAAAGCTCCTATCTTATTTCATTCGAGGATCAAATCCAGGAGGCCTTTTGTACAATCCTTTCTATTCATTATGCTTATCAGTTGACCGGAAAATAACTTTATTTATTATTTTATGTCAAATAAATTATAATTCAAGTCTTCCAGATCCAACACACTACGGAAGGCTGGCCCAATAATCATTTCCTTGTGCCATGTATTTCCAGAAAATTGATGACTGACAGTATTTATTTGGACGTAGGAACGTGCAGGTCGTATGAATGTTTCACGGGGTCGACACGGTCAGGGAATATACCGGGAAATGCCAGGAAATTTTAAAAAGTCAAGGAAAATGACGAAGGTGTTTCGGAAATTTTTTACCTTTATTAGCTTTCTAGAGTGAATTTGACGTTTAGAACAACAAATTTCGCCTGGAAACGTTTCAAATTATGTCTTTTTGGCCGTATGCCGTAATTTCAATTGCCAAGGAATCTTACTCAAAAGTGTCAGGGAAATCAGGGAAATGTCTGGGAATTTCATTTTCTAAATTTTGCGGCAACCCTGGTTTCATATTTTTGCACAACCGTCACTGCCTCGTAAAATCTCATAAATATTTTACCTACATGGTGGATGATGAGCTTCGGGTGACGTCATGAGCCAAGCAAGTTTTCCAAACTTCGGCTTCTTTGGAAAACGGAACAGCCAACACGTTGTTAAACATCAACCATGTAGGTAAGTCAACAGCAGAATGCTGAAGTCCCGAAAGTATAAGCTTCCACCATTACCAAGATACTGGTAGAGGGTCTCTTGCGGAGACAAGAGACCCTCCACTCGTATCGCAGCTATTGTGGAAGCTTTTACTTTCGGGACCTAGCATTCTACTGTTGACTTACCTACATGGTTGATGTTTAACAACGTGTTGGCAGTTTCGTTTTGCAATCAAGCCAAAACAAGTCGAAGTTTGGGAAACTTGTTCGGCTCTTGACGTCACCCGAAGCTCATCATTCACCATGTAGGTAGGTCAACAGCCGAAAAAGAGTGATGACTGTTGCTCCCTTATAATTGTCCATAAGGAATTGTTGAATCCCTGAAAGTAATAGCTTCCACCTATCGCCTAGAGACCAGTGGAGGGTCTCTTGTCTCTGCTTGTCTCCGGTCAATGATAATAGGGGTTAGCTCGGGAGACCGTTTCCGGTTAGAGTAGCCTCCTTTTGGTAACATGTTGTCTTGGTAATGTTCGCAGATGAGTCGGCTCACGGGGAGTTTCGGCACTTTTTCGATTCTCGGTCCCAGGCGGAGGCGCCGAGCTCCGAGTTGCAGTGTCCCAAGTGCGGGCGCCACTACAAGCGGAAGGACAGCCTCAGCAAGCACGTGCGCTTCGAGTGTGGGGTCGAGCCGCGCTTCTGGTGCGAGTTCTGCCCCTACAAAGCCAAACAAAAAATCACCCTCAAGCATCACCTCGAGAGACACCTTAGGGATCAGGCCAAGCTCAGCGATCCCAACAACGTGGAGCACATGCTCCGTAAAGTCCAGCCTACGCACCCGCACAACCTTCGTTGAACCCCGATATGAACCAAGTTTAACTCTTAAGCCCAATAGAGATGTTGCATGGATGAGGAGTTTGCGATTTGACTGTTGATTCGCACGTAAAAGTTCGCGAGAAACACGATGGTGCTACTGGTTTTCTCTGAAATCAACTCCCAAGCTCAAAAAAAGCTCTCAAGTTGAGGCCAAAATGGAGGGAATATCCCACGCTATCCTGAGAGTGCACCTCTACATCCAAGACAAACTCTTCATGCAAACATAGGGAGCAAAGACATTAGCAGGGTTGCCGTGTTTTCAGTTTTAGAGTCCCCAAATAAAGTGGCAGCCCTGTCAATGTATGCTCCCTATCTTTGCATGGAGAGTTTGTCTTGGATGTAGAGGTGGACTCTCAGGGTAGCGTGGGATATCCCCTCCATTTTGGCCTCAACTTGAGAGCTTTTTTTGAGCTTGGGAGTTGATTTCAGAGAAAACCAGTGGCACCATCGTGTTTCTCGCGAACTTTTACGTATGAATCGATAGTCCAATCGCCAATTCCTCACACATACAACATCTCCATTCACACTCATCAAACCAATCGCCAATTCCTCACACATGCAACATCTCCATTCACACTCATCAAACTTTTCATCCAACTCTTGGATGCAACTTGAGAACAAGGAAAAGTTGGATAGTTTGATACGGACGAGAGATAACGACAATCTGATGAAAAAGTGAACGGAAAGTTGGAGCGAAATCTTCCGACCGACATGAGCCGAAGCTGTATCTTCGGGAACCGCAGGTTGATGACGAAATCACACTGCAACGGTAATTGAATCAAATTTTTTTTGCGTCCAACTTAATTTCCATCCAACTTTTCGTTCAATCTTGTCGGATTTATGCCAAAAGCTTCCTTAAAACTCTCTTATGTAAACCAAGCAGGGAGCTTCCGAAGGAAAAGAGTAGTTTAAGGAACGACTAAGCATACCGCCCCAAGACTCAATGTTAAGAGTAATGTTTTTAGAGCTGTAGATGAAAAATCGAAGTAAAGAATGTGGAAGGAATATTTTTCAGTGATGATGGTGGTGCTTTTTGCCTATCCCATATATTGCAGGCAGTTTTCTAGATTTTCGTATTTACGTTTTGAAACTCTATACTGTCAGGTTCTTTGCAACGAACGTCATGACATGGCTCGGTCATAATTGTAGAGGAGGCTATACTCTGGGTCAGTCGTCTTTGAAACTTCCGGAATTATATTATGGAAGTTGGAAAATTGTACATTTTATCTATTTTTTCAATTTCTTGTAATTTCGCGGGGGGATTTGTCCTGTTTTTTTTTTTTTTTTTTTTTTTTTTTTTTTTTTTTTTTTTTTTAAATAATAATAGTTGTTCTATAGTTATTTCAATTTTCTTCACCTTTATTATTTTCATTCATTCATTTATTTTCTTTTGTTCTTCCTCTTTCTTTTTTGTTAGTTTTTGAACTTTAAATATAGATCTAGAGTTGATATCAGCCACCATTCTTCTAATTACTTAAGACCAGGCATGACAGTCCGATTTTTAATCGTCTTTTACTGGGAGCGTCTTATTTCACCCTTGTCGCATGTGAATAATTAATTTTGGCCAAAAGATTCTCAATTGGTCCCTACATATCTTTCAGTCGAATCAGTATTGAAGCGGCCGAATTATTTTTCGATTGATTTTGACTGCATTGTGTTTTAATCTTTTATCAGTTAATGACAATGTGACGTGTAAAAAAGCTTGAAAAACCAGTGAATTTCACCGCCGAATGTAAACTCAGGAAATTTTCTTGAATTGTTTGGCTTGTTCACTTATTTTTTGTCAGCGGAGTTTGAACCTCGCACTTAACATACCTCATAAAAATAATTTCTATGCATGTCAAGTAGGTATCCCTTGAAGAATCTTAAAAAGTGAAACAATTTTTAAAGTCGTGGAAAGTTTTAACCCTGTCCTTAACAAATAGAAAGCATTTACAATACACTCGAAACGCATGTATTCCCTGTGTAATTTCATTTCTCTATTCATGCGATTTCAGGCACAATGTAGAAAATGTTAATTTTGATAATTTTACACGATGCCACCCATTCCTTCTTCTTTATCAAAATTGTTTGCTCCTTACATTAGTATTTTGTCTAATGACATCGCTCACAGAATTGCGAGAAAATTGCATCATATTTTTCCGTCAAGTCGGCATTATTAACGTTTTGCAATTTCTTGCGTACATTTGTTATTTATTTTAATTTTAAAGTAGCTTTAGTATTTTCCTGATATTTATTATCTTGTCCCCTTTTCCCATCATACCCAATGAACTCGGCATATAATGCTGTGGACAAGAACGATTCGGAAATTTTTTAGTCCAAAGAAATATTCAATTTTCTTTTTGTGTCGTTGTTTTTGCAATATTTCGTTATGGTTCCGTTCCTGGAATTGTCTGGTGAAATATTCACGATTGATACTTCAGTCAACCTCATTTTAAGTTGATAACTGTAATTATTTTCCATCGACTGAATTTTTTTCACGGAAAAAAGATCAGTTGGTTGTTGCTGTTGGTTAATAGATGTGTACAAAGTGTGTCCATATTACGTTTAATACTATCGTTGAGCCTGAAAATAAATGTTCAAATGATTATCAGTGGCACGAAATGATATTTCGTGATCATCATACCACAGTGTTACTGGATTATGATGTGGTCCGCTCTTTTTTGTTCGCCCAGAATTCAAAAGTCAGCATTAGCGAATTTTCAGGTAAAGAAACTGCAGCCCTCCGTGTCAAGAGAAGTTTTCCAATGAGCCTTTAGACACTGCTAAAGCTCCTCTTGCGATAAAATGTTCGTTTTTTAAGAAATACATGCAGTTTTTTAATGTAATTTTTACGTGCTATAGATTAAAATGCGAACAAAATACTCTGAAATTTTTTTAGAAAAATATTCACAATTTTCCCTACAAATTCGTTTTTTATTGGAGGAAATGTGGCAACGTCTGGAGGTCCCTACGGCGTTCTTCACTAAAGCACGCGGCAGAGCGGGCCGTATCACAATGGGGCACGGTGATATCACACATCTAAAGATCATTTGACTATCATGATGATATTTTATTTTTGCAAGTGATAATATTGCATAATGCCTATCTCAGTATACATTTTTTTACTCATGATTTTCTCTCTTGTAATAATAATCGAAATAATTATTGATTCGTTTGAATTCATTTCTTTAAGCTGAATTTCACAGGAGCGTTGAATGAGCCCTTACTCGATGATTTTTACTCCTTGTCTGCCATTCACAGGTAACTCATAGAAGTAATTGTCATGAACCAAAGTATCTATTGATTTCTCAATATTTTTTTGTTTTATAAGTTTGACAAATGCCCAAGGCTTTATGGTTATCAAAATTCTAAAGCATCTCAGGAAACCAGAGAAATCAGGTTTAAAAGAATTAATTTTACAGTTACAATTGCAGTATTAAGTACCGTGGTATTGTTTATACCTTCAGTCAGGTAAAGTCATAAGAAAACCACTTACGATGTTAATAATTCTCTTCTTAGTAATTGTTGCCATAGCCTGTATACCTACCTCACATTTTCAATGTAAATTGTATCCTTCTACATATGTTATTGCAGAAATTTGAAAACCACGGAATCTCTTCAACAAAAAATGTTTGTGTTTGTTTTTCCTTTGCTCGATATGTTTTATTGATCACTTTAAATCGCGATCTAAATAAAATAAATTTTTCACGTTACATATGGTATTTTTTATCCTTGAAATTTTTCATAATTAATTTTATTTTGATGATTTAAATATTGAAAAAGTAATTTATCTAAGCGACAGTTTGAGAAACGCGTCAGCCTCCACCATAGCTTTTTTTAGATTATTAAAGAAGTCATTACTCAGGTTACTACACAGCTTTGGTCGGAAGGTATAGCTCTGCGCATGAAAGTTGAAGAGCAAACTTTAAACTTGAATAGTAAAAAA